>NC_136057.1:560127816-560430316 GCF_964261635.1 Lissotriton helveticus | reverse complement strand
CACTGTACAAGAAATGTTCATTCATTAACCCCTTCGCCATGGTACGAATTTCACTGTGGTGCGAGGGGGGGGGTGATCGCGGCGCCGCTGTGCTCTTGACAGAACCACACCGTCATGAGTCACAGGCGGCCTGTGCTCATGATGGCATGGTTTCGTCACGGCCCCGCCCACTCATTAATTCGCCCTCGGGGAAATAATGCCACGTGGGCAGAGCGGCAGCCGCATGACAGAATCACGCCGTCATGAGCACATGCCGCCCGAGGCTCATGATTGCGTGGTTCAGTCATGCGCATGCAATGGGTTAAAGTTATTTGCACTTTAATGACAATCAACAAATATACTTAAGTTCGGACCTTTGCAAATGTATAGGCACCAAATGGATACATAAGTGCATGCTTACTTGTGTCAGCTTGAAAGGATTTTCTCTTGGAGAAGAAGGGCTAATTGAAGGTGATTGGTCTGAATCACCAATAAAATTGAATCCCTTTTTCTTTTCCTTGAGACAGGCTTGCTGATGTCTTTTTATTCTTTCCATCTGCTCTTCCACAGTCATTCGAGTCCGCGGACTTTCCAAACAAAGCTGCTCCACTGCACTTCGGGGCCTTTCCTGAAACATATTTGAAAAAAAACACAATGGAATCTTAAGACTGAAGTCATATTGGGACATATAGTTGGCCTCTGTTGTTAATGAATTACATTCTTGATTTCCTGGTCAAAGACTTTTCCTCATCTATCATAGTATTAACTGTTTAATATGTATGTCATTAGTTATTAGACGGACTTCATTTTTTAACTGCATTGCTTCCCTAAATCTGGTGGTGAAATTAGAGAAGAATAGGAAGTGCAGTTTGCAGATCTACTGTCCTTCCCCCTACTCTTGCACCCTCCAAAGACTACATAGTTTGCTTTGTGTTCAAACCATCGTAGGCAAATACTTGCTATCATCTACCACACAGAAGTACCTAGTGAGCCTGTCAGGATCTCCACCTGCTTTACTGTGCAGGTGGGGTACTACTACTCCAACAGTGATTCGCATTACACTAAGTACTACTATAGCCAGAGGTCCTAATAGCCTCACCACTAAATCTACACTGGCACGGATAGAAATGGTCCTACTGCTATAACTATTAATTCCAATTAATAACAATGAATACTTTTGCGCTACGAGAAAGCTAACTTTATTGATGCTGCTAGTACTGCCACAACTACTGCAAAGACCTACTAAGTCATCTCTAGACTTTTATTGGAACTAGGAATTCTATTGTAACCACTTGCATTACTTCCAGTACCATGGCCATAAATTCTACAAATGCTACGACTGGTGTGATTACTGTAGAAAGCTTACCAAGACTGATTTGTGGTACCATTCTCATAAGTACTCCCATTAATGGTGCTACGATAGTTTATTATAGTGCAACTACTGACAGTACTAATATGCTTAGTGCTACCAGCAAACACACTACTACTGATACTAATACATGTACGACTATTGCATTGGTGCTACTACATGGTCTATTATGTGTACTAGTATTACTAGTAATATTACTAGCAACACCAGTAATTCAACAATTGTTACTATTAGACATCAGTAGTAGTATTACCGGTAGGAGTATAGGTAAGACCCGTTAAATTAGCATCATTAATAATAGAATGAACCTGCCAATCACAGCTGCTTTGCTAATAGTATTTGTACCTGCACTAGTAGCAGCACTGTTATTAGTCATAGTATCTCTAGAGGGAGTAGATGTTGTACCACTAAAACTATTACTAGGAGTACTACAAATAGTGGTACTAGTACTGTCAATACTACTACTTCTGGAAGTTGAAGTAGTACCCTAGTACATAAAGCAGCATTAAGAGTAAGATCAGTAGTAGGATTAATGCCAGTTCTAGCATACTAGTAGTGTCACTTAGAACTCTGGTAGTATAGCAGAAAACGCAGGTAGTTGGCATGTTTCATGGTTATGTCTAGAAGGTGGGGGAGGGAACTTGTAATGGCTAAGGGGCAGCAGGATAGAATGGTGTAAATGCCAGAGAGACAAGGACGGGGTATGGTTACTAATTAAATAATGGTGACAGAGCTCCCTCCTGACTAGCAGGCTGACTAGTTTATTTCAGGAGCACTTATGGTTATTTTTTCTCATGAAATTCTAAATCAAAGCTTTTCTTCAAACCCTCCTCGACAAACATATTAGTATGAAATATGGACATAGATATACATTCTTCTAGGCCTACACAATTCAGGGACACCGTGTCGGGTGGAAAGTCCAGGCCTTAAAACAATGTCAGTGCATAGCAGCTTGTGTGTTAGAAATGATGCATTCCAGATTATACTCCGAGAAACAACACTTTTACTGTGCACAAATTCATCAACACAAATGGGCCATAGGAAAAAAGAGAGAGAGAAAGAGTGTGTGTGTGTCTGTGTGCACACATACCTTTTCTGAGAAAAAGTAGTGATGTCATGTTACAAGCAAACAAAATAGCATATTGTGGACCATTGAAAAACACCATGCATCTTTCACACAACTCAATAGAAAAATGTTGAATGCTAACCCTACATGTAAACACTCGTCATTCGCAAACTATATAGCACTTAGTACAATCGTTTTCAAACTAAAAACAGATCTGTTAATGTCAGTAAATTGTAATACGTATCCAATAACAGCTGACTACTGTGTATAAAATTCGGTCAAGCTGCCTGAATCTGCTTAATAGCGCCATTTGGTAAGCTCAAGAGAGTAATCCACAATCAGTTTATCACAAATATTTGCAGCCATCAATAAAGTTAACAAAGGTGTCAGAGTTATGGAACTTGAATCTACCATTCACAACATTTCGGCGAATAATAAATAAAGCAGCAAAAAGACACTCGCTAACGGAGGACAAATTTATATTTAGTAAGCGCTCCCATGCCTGGATGGTGCTGCAATCCTTCACGATTTTACAACCAGCTGCTTATTTGGACATAACATATTCTGTTCATCTAAAAAGGAAATTGCTAGCAATACGCCTTGGGGCACTGTCAACTAATGCTGATCAACCCCTCTGGAAATATAGTGGTCCGCCGTCATGTGCATTATGTGGTGCTCCGAAGCAGGACTTTGTGTACCTGATCTGTATATGTCCCGTTTTAAAACTAAATCGTCTTTTATTGTTAAAAAATCCTTTTAAAGATAGGGGCATACGCACCTGCAGATCTGCTATATTAAAATGTCTTGATCCACATGACCCGCAACTTAACTGAAGATTGGTAAAGTTTTTACTCTTATACGAAAAATTGATTTGACCTAGTATTTTAAATGGTCCTTTATTAAAGAGATGAAACTTTTGATACATGGCTCAATTATTGTTTTATACAATTGGAACTGGTTTCTGCAGCGGACAACCAGTAAGTGTAATAGGTATATATATATATACTAGTGCTAACACGGTCTTGATACGACATCATCAAAAGCTGTACATTTTATTAATGGTAATTAATGGTTTTAATATGTACAGTGTATGTTCCTCTGCAGACTGATTAACTTTATTGGAATTGTTATGGTTTTAATTAACTTAAACAATAAAGGTTTTTTCTCTCTCACACAATACAAAAATGTTAAATGCTAACCCTACATGTAAACTCTCGTCATTCGCAAACTATATAGCACTAAGTACAATCGTTTTCAAACTAAAAGCAGATCTGTTAATGTCAGTAAATTGTAATACGTATTCAATAACAGCTGACTACTGTGTATATTTTATATTATTACACAGAGACACACACATGAATTCACAACAATTAACAACCACTGGCCATTTCAAATACCATTCTTAGATCCATCTTCTTATTTTTCCTTAAAGTGACATAAGACGCAATTGTTAGTGATTCAGGCGTTGGTGATTTGGTTCTTGGAGGAACAACTCCAACAGGAAAGTGAGTACCTAAAATACACAGAGAATGCAAAACATTTCAGCACTATGAAAATATGCCAGGAGTTATTTGTGGGAAGAGAGAGAGGACACTTGCGTCTAAATTGCATGTTAAACTGCAGTATGTAATCAATGCAATAAAGAAAAAGCACACAAATAAAATGAAACTAAACTAAATCAAGTCTGTTTATTCGTGCAGGTAGCAAACAGCCTAGCCAGCGCGTTTCAACCTCACAGTCTTGTTCACGGTCAGTGAGTCTTTCATATGTGTCTATTTAAATATTCTCACAATCTGCCAATAAGGAGGCATTCTGGGAATAGTTACAAACTATAAAGTGATGTGTGTATTTTCTAAATAATTTAAAATTTATGATATATAACACTGAGGCAAATCAAACAAATATAAATTCATCATACTTAATCATGGGCTAATTGATTTCTCTAAGTGGAAAGCTTACTTATAAACTAAATCACGATTAACAATGTATTTTCTCATTAAAATCCTTAACAGTGATATTTTTCCTTGCTAAATTTCTCAGTGAGAACGAATCCTCAAAATGACTCCTGCTGTCTCAACTGCATTAGTCTTAACATGATAATCATTCTACATACTTTACCCACCAACTACCTTCCATCATTCATATTACTAGATGGCATCTCAAACACAACAGTGTAATCACTTTCCTTTCCAACCCTGCATTCAATCAATATAACTGTGAAATCTGACTGCATGTCAGACCCTCAGGTCAGACCCATATGTCAAAAAATGCTAATTGATTCAAGACAAATGTCACATTGCATTATTCATAATGTAGCTTACAACAAGTTCCTGATTCTAATATCGTAAACAACAACTGTTGTCTCCACACAAACTTCGTGTATTCCACTATTGGAAATGATTAAAGTAAGAGATAGAAATTACTTCAAATAGAATATTTATAATACATCCGAGTTATAGCAATCAGTCCTGTGTGACTCAAACCTAACCTCAGTGCTGTCCGTCCTCAACTTGAAATACCAACATTATCAAAAAACAGTTCCTCACCATTATTTAATCCAAAGGGAACTGATATAAAGCGACATGTTTGGAGTACCAACCTTTTGCTCCAGAACTCTCCACTTCTGCTAAAGATTCATTTTTCTCATCGCCATTGGACTCGTCAACCTCAGTTACTGTTGTCAGTTCTGGTTCACTCTTATAAAGCCTATAGTCCGGACCCTGAAACAGGTGAAGGAAATTTACAACACTAATTTCACATAATTTGGCATTATAGATAATAATCTATTTAAATCAGGCTTCTCCAACGAGTAGCTGGTGAGCTACTGGTAGCTCTCCATCTACCTGTAAGTAGCTCTCCTGTGTGCAGCCCAGCCCACTAATTTTGAAGGCTTTTTTGGTTCAATTAATATATTTATACCAACATTTAGAGAACATTTTACATTTCCAAAATATATCTAAAGTTGATATTTGAGTGATAAATAAGTAGCACTGGGGCACTTATTACTATTACTACTACCTTGGAGCAAAACGAATTTAAGCTATACCGGCAAAGTTTTACTCATCTAATGGCATCCTAAATCAATTTTTTTTTCATTACTGCTGTCAACCCTGCCAGGTGCACAGAGGTGTTCATTGCTGTTAATCTTTCATATGGTGGCGGCCACTAATTACATGACGTTTAGATGTAAAGCGCACGCTCACCATGAAGTGTATTGTGGTGCTGAATTACAGATGTTTGTTGTTACCTAACTCAATGGTATTCGTTTTATCGACCTCAGAAGGATGAAAGGCTGATGTGGCCCGCAGGGATTTGAAACTGTGACCATGAGGTCGAACACAGGCCCATACAGTAGTCCACTAGGCTACCAGACCAGACCTAACATAATCCGGTCTGATTTAGTCATTACTACAGTATTACTATTATTAGTAGATTGGGATGATTTTCATTAACCAGAAGTAGCTCTGATTAAAGAAAAGGTTGAAGACCCATGATCTAAATGATACTAGGAATGCTTCTAAATTATGAGCTTTAAATCTTAAACAGATTCAACCACCTAAAACTCCAACATTTAAAAAAACACAATCATTGTTATGTATTTGCTGTGTTCGTAAGTGTAGATATATGAATATGGTCAAACCAACTGTGATAAAATCCTGTAGCATATGTTGTACATAATATTACTAGATTGAAAATCGAACATTAAGCCTAGGTATTCACTGTTACGTCTACTTTATTCATACACATTGCCTTCCAAGGGTTGCAACAATTCCTACCCAATGTGTCATAGCAACTCAAAGAATTGTACACATGCCTGCTGACTTGAAAGCTACCTCAACACATATTTCCCTACTGAGAATATATTTACAGCCCATTCAGAGCCCAGCTTTGATGCAATGCAATCATACAGTGATGTGTATTGGTCAGGCCTGAGTACCTAATATATCACTTGTTCACCCAAGGTAATAGCGCTTATTTTGGTGAAAACTGATGTTTTGACTGAGATAAAAAGCTGCTTAATGAGCATTCTCATAATGCCTTCCAAGCGGCACTCTCCCACGCAGACATGCAATTCAGTTGTATGTAAATGGCTCTTACTGCATAAATGCATGAGTAAAACAATAACCATGCCATATACTCTAGTAAATGAGAATTTTAATTAGAGATGACCATCTTTAAAATGAAAATACAATAATGCATGTAAATGATGCTATCACATTGCATTAAATATGAAGATGGGAAACAAAACGGATAATGCTGAAGGCAGGGCGTCATGATGTGGGTGGCAGTTTCAGCCCCTTACACAGTAAGATCCATTTCGTGGAAATCCTTGAACCTGGTGAGTCTTCTTTTCTTCTGGTAGATGAACTGGTCCCCTGCTATAACACAGCAAAGAGGAAGTGCTGCTATCATTGAGCACAGGGGCAGTTGTGGGAGGCTGCTCTGTTAAGTCATAGGATCGTGGGAGCGGAGGTCGTGGTGGGACTACTTCCTCTTCCTACAGAGGGTAGAACAGTTGCCTTATTTACAAGCACACCAGATAAGATTACCTGCAGTTTTTCTTCTTCTCTTCACAATTTATATTTTGCGTCTTCAGAGATACACTTATGTGCGACTAACATTAACTTGCTATTCAGCTGGAATTACAGGAGCTTATACCTCTGAAGAGTAATAACTAAGGTAAGTATACTGCTCATATAAGAGTGATCAGGATTAGATATCGTATTCAAAGTCAGGCATAGCACATTTGGGCACCGTACACCTAATCTGTCATGGGATAATTACCCTTTGACTAGCAGCCTATTGTATTTCCTAGTGTTACTTTAAAAAACAACCCAACAACCAATGATCCCATAAAAAAGACACTGTACAACTTTACTTCCAGTGTCTCAAGTGGAGTAGCAAGCAGTCCCAGTAAAGGGTTTCAGATGACACACCGTGTCCTTGTATCAGGAAAAGCATGCATTCATCATCTGTCGCTTTCATCTTCAAAGAGGAGCTAATACATGATGAAACAGCAATGGATAGGTGCTCAGCCACAACGTTAACAGGTGCTCTGTTCAAGGGACCAGACAAATTCTTACATTTAAAAACTTCTTAAAGCACAATGAGAATAAATGTGTAATGCTTCTCCAGACTTCTTGAATTAAGCCATTCGTTTATCTAAGGCTAACAAACCCCACACCCTACATTAACATTATAGTTAATGTAAACTGCTGGGATCATATCTTGAAGTTGTAGGCTTCTTTGATTGATGCTGAAATGAGGTTTGTAAGAATTTTAAAACAGAGAAATTAAATCTAACATGCAACTTTAGAATGAGAAAATAGGCGCTAATATGTTTTAAAGAAAATCAAACAAACGATTATTTTTAAGTTGACACTGTGAATTATACTCCAAGTTGCAGATAGATTTCTGCATGGCAGCCCTTGCATGTTCCTTCCTAACCAATTGTAAATGTAAGAGTTACGTATATACCGTAGATCAAGTCAGCCCCTGCTCTCACTCTTCTGTGTTCCCAAACTTCCCAGATTATACATTACAATCAAGCCTTGAAAACCTTCGATATTAGAATACAAACAAACTTCATTTAATACATGTAAATTGGGTTAATTTCATTTAGAGAAAATCTGGGTAAGAGGGGGAGGCATACAGAAAAGTAAGACTTCATGGGCAGTTAGCATTAACTTTGTTCCAGAGTGATGCTCCCTTTGAATTCCACAGAATGACTGGGGCAGCTCTTGATTGAAATTAGGATAGTGCAATCCTTAGATGGAACCTATTTCTTGAAGGAAGCCAGTGCTAATCACTCTAGTACCTGAAGTGCAGCCTTTCACACACCTCTTGGATTATGCTACAGTGATGCGCTACTTTCCCTGGAAGCAGGTGGAGACATCTCGCCACACATCTGCAATATTAAACTTTGTTCTGAAAAACCCAATGACTTTACTCTGTTACAAGATGCAGGCTGGGTGACCTACTCTTGGGGCATACCCGAAGTTAAATTGAAATCTAGTGTGAGGCCAAGATCTAAGGTTGGTGGATAGATAATTATTTTTCCAGGAAAATCATATTTGAAACATAAAACCAAAATGCACTTTCCCCGTCTCAGGATACAACAATTAAGCAAATTATTGTAGACAATGAAGGTTTCCACAAGGTACAGACAAGAGTGAGTGCAAACAGCTTCAGCAAATATCACCTAACCTCTCCAATTCAAAACCAAATCCCATAAGGTTTATCTCTCTCTGCCACATGAAACCGGAACAAAAGCTAGGGAAAAAAGGATTTACTACTTTGCTTAGCTATAGGATTTGTTGTGTACACACTAAGTGACCTTCAGCCTGAGTCGATCAATGCTGAAGAACTGTTACAGATCGCTCTCTAACGGAAATCGTTACTGTGTAGTGATTTAGTGAATAGCAAAAAAAGAGTTCTGATCTAAACTGTTTGTAGAGCTTAGTCATGATACAGAATTGATGATCATAATCTTGAGATGAGGCCATCTAGAACGTGGATATGAAAGGATCACAGAGATGCATTTATCACTATAGGGAATTATTGTTTCCTTCAAGGTAGTGCCATGCTTCACCAGGGAGATATTTGTCAGACTGCCTCAGAAACCGAGCTCATTAAGATATCTATCCATAGATGAGATGAGCTTTCTCAGGCCTGCTCCCAAACACCCAGCAACATTTTGGAAAATTTTCAGATAATACACCAAGCTAGAGAAAATGAAGGCGATTCTTATAATTAAACCTCTGTTAAATTAGGTACCCCAAAACTTGCAGATGCAAGCGTTGAGGATGAATAATTGAATATTAGCAAATTGATCCATAAGAAGCACCCACTTTTAGTTACAGTATTCCCTTCACACCTCCTGCTCAGGAAAGAGCCTTCAGAGGACTCTTGAATCTCTAACCATTTTTGCGAATTTGTTGGTGTGTAGGAATTTTACAGAATTGTGTACAAAATTTCGAGGAACAAAATATTGAGACGCTAAGTGCAAATAGGTAAGCGTAAATTTACTATTCTTAACCCCAAATCTACGTACCTTGCAGATATATATATATATATAACGTCAAGGTACACATATGTGGAGTTCTATATAGAAAAACTTTGCTTACCTACAGAAAGTCCTCGATATTCTTGACAATATATTTTGTCCCACAATATTTTTGTTCCAATATTGTGTATAAACAATCAATGAATGCTTGCCCACAGCTCTCCGTTCTAAATGGGGGGACTTCTGGCTTTGCGACTGCTTTTTACCAATCACACACAAAGGTCAAGACGTTTGCCCCCAATCATGACTGACAATCTTGCAACAAGTTTACTATTAACCACTTGAGTGCTAGGGTTTAGAGTACCCTCCCTCACCTCCCAATAGGTCCTAAGTCCTTTTTGGACGTTTGGGCAATTTCACATTTAAGCCTGGGTACCTGTTTTTCAACAAAAGCTACCCAGTACCCAGGCCAAAGTTGCCTGACCATTAACCCCCCCATCCCCTCCCCCGTTTGAGGATTCTAAAAGGTACCCAGGATTTTAGAGTTCCCCTGCATGGTACCAGCATAATAGCAAATTTTCGTTGGAAAATTAGTGTTGTGCAAGAAAGTGCATTTTTCCTGTTTTCAGGATCAATTAGGGCTGTAGACAAAAACATGTTTTTACCATAGTTATTGCACTTTTCCAACTGGTAGTACATTTTAACTATTTTTTGCGCTTTCTTCCTACTGCCAGTTTGTGGTGGAAACAGGTGTGAAACCCATGGGTGAACACAGTAAGCTCTGCACTTTTTAAAAATAAGACAACATTCAGCACCGGGGCGTTTTCTGTAGCTAGCTCATGATGTTCTAAAACAAACTAATAGTCAAAATTAAAAAGAATGAAAATGAGGAAACATTGTCGACAAAGTTTTCATCGTCTTTTGTGCCTGATGGCTGGTTTATAAAAGTAGCATACAGTAAAGTGCATCAGACCCTTCTGGTCACAGGGATATATATAGTGTTGGTTGGCTGCCCAAAAACATACGATACCCAGACTCAACAAATTAGAAGCTTATAATAATGTTTCATTGTGATCTCACCAAGCAGCAATTCATAATATTAACAAATGTTATACTTTGTGCTCCCAAACTTCTTCTGATAAAAATACTGCCTCTCTCTTAACCACTTGAGTGGCTGGCCCAAGAGACTGACACAAAAAGACCCAAAATGCAACACTGAGATGGGCTGCCACTCAGTGAGACGTACCATAACCAAACATTTTAAAAACTGACACTCAGGGGAGTCCAGGGTGGTGTGTCTTGCACATTAAGTGGCAGGGATAATGCCATAGGCTAGGGTGGACCTCCTCCACCACTTGTGTTTTCTGCCCGGTGGAAATCTCTGATGTCTAGTGGCTTTTCTCCCCCTAGGGGTAGATTAGGGGAAAAACTCGCCTAACCCTCCCTCAGGGTCACTGAAAGACTGTTGTGCCTGTTCTCGGATGGGGGCACTACTCAATATCTGCGTAACTTGCTCCCACCACTTTTTTTGGGGGGACATTTGTCCTCTTAGTGTCAAGTGGTATTCCTGTCCCCATTACCCTCACCCCGTGAGTTTTTAGGGGCGTACTCCCTCAATTGGACCCCTGGGAGGCAGAAAGACTGTTGCACATGTCCTGGGGTGAGGTGGGTTGGGGCCCCCTTCACCCTTTTATTAAGGGCCTTTTTGTCTCCCAGCCACTGATTGTGTTAAACGCTCCTTGTCTACCCCACAGTGGGTAGTAAGACTGTTGCGCTTGCTCTGGAGTTTAGGCACTGTCCAGTGCCTGCGTTGGTCACACCCCACCTCTTTCTGTATTTTTTACTTTTTTCTCTCGCTGGTGTCAAGTGGGCTTTCTGATCCGACGCCCAGGGGGCTGGCTGTGGATATACTCCCCCAACCCACCCCCAGAAGGTGCAGAAAGACTGTTGCACCCATTCTGGGGTAGGGTCACAGCCCAATGCCTGTATGAGCCACCCCATCTCCTCATTTTTTCGTTGATGTATAGCGGCCTCTCGGGTCAGAAAATTAAGGTTAAACACCCCAACTGCCCACAAAGGGGGCAAAAAGGCTGATTTTCGTTGGGACCAAGTGGGAAGAAATATCACTGGAAAGGGGAGTTTCTCTCCTTTTTCATTAAAATATCTTTCCTAATAAAACTGGTGCATGGGGACGAGATTTACCCATGAGCACTGATGCAAAACATGATCCAACCAGTTCATTTTACTTTCACCCTCAACATTAATGACGTCAGCCCCATACTCACTGTCATTATTGTTTTTTTTAAAAACTCTTCCCCAGCAGCTCGATCTGAGAAATGGAAAAAAAACTGTGTCTGGGGCTAGTGCCAGAGGGATTTCCTGCTGTGGGTACATAGATACGACCTCTCTAAAATATACCCACTCGTCTGGAAGCGCTGTTGAAGCGGAGGTCATGTTAACAGCACCCAAGCGATTAAAAAAAAACATTAGAAGATGACAGGTGATGCACTTGGTTATTTTGTGACAAGTATGTTGTAGAATGCACATGCACTTGTCGTGACACGTATGTGCATGCATCATAGCACATGGAGGTCTTTCTGAGTTTATTGTTCAAACATGGTGGGTGACATCTTAGAATGTATAAACAAACTTAAAAAGATAAAAGTGATGGCCCCAGCTGTTGGGCGCTCTAAAAAAATAAAAAGAAAATGAAAAGAAGACTTCTAACGAGGCCAGCAGAATGAAGAGCAAGATATTGAGCTTCAGGGTACTGTTTAGAGAGAGAAGAGGTAGTAGCAAAGGGTGGGCGGTGGGATACTAGTCAAAACAGTGTAAGACCAAAATGCTCCTCAGCAGGACAAACAGAATAACATAGAGGAAAACCATCACATTAAGAGCAGAACAGACAGTGGATATAGACAAGTCATCCAATCAGGAGCATGGGGCTGACCCAGAGGCTATTCTAACTATATATCAAGCATTGGAAATAATTGAGAGCTTAAGTGGTTTGTAATCCAAACCTAAAAAAGCATAGGAGATCGAGGGCACTAGAGGGGATTCACTCTGTGACAAACATGAAAGTTTCCAATTCAACACAATAATCTTCATATGAATAGGGACAAAATTAATCATGAAGGACCAGAGTGAGCAGGGCACTTCACAACAATCTAGGATAATGATGCATACTACACTGTTGAGCACCATTAATATCTTCAATAGGATTATAAGGTACTAGCAGCCCGTCCCAACGTTGTCCGGGTATGAAATAGAATGTGTGTATTTGGCAAGGACAATTTATTTTAAAATCCGGCGGTAGACAACATTTTTTGTTTCATTAGAATAGGGACGGGGAAGGGCCAGCTGCAGCCCTAGTTGATGTTAGCAGGCGCGTGTAATTGGTGTAGTGATCCGCTGCCTGAGCCCGGCTACAGCCCTGGTTGATGTTAGCAGGCGCGTGTAATGTTGAATGAAAGAGTTATCAGCCGCGGGTAAATCCGTTTAATGAGAGAGTTCAGTGACAGCGAGTAGGAGAGGCTGCAGTAATTGTCCCCGCAGACACCCTCATTTGCGTGTTCCCCGCTTGAGACCCAGATGCAGGCATGTTTGATGTTAGCAGGCGCGTGTTCCCCCGCTTGAGGCCCAGCTGCAGCCCTGGTTGAGGTTATCAGGCGCGTGTAATTAGTGTACTGATCCACCGGCTAGAGCCCTGGTTGATGGTAGCAGGCGCGTCTAATTTAGTTGAATGAGAGAGTTCAGTAACAGCGCGCAGGAGAGGCTGCAGTAATGTTACTTACCAGGCATCCATCTGAACGCGTTTGTCATGCCCCCAGCCCTCGGCCACAGCAGACGATCTTTTCATTAATGTACGACCCACATGGCATGAAGGGCGGAACGTAGCACACGCCCCCAGCGTTTCTCACGCCCCCAGTGTGCCCTTGATGCGGCATAATTGCGTTCACATGGCATGAAGGCCGGACACAAGCCCCAAGCGTTTCTCACGCCCCCAGCGTGCCCCTTGATGCTGCGCAGCAAGTTAATTGGCGCTTGCATGTACGACTCACATGGCATGAAGGGCGGACACACGCCCCCAGCGTTTGTCACGCCCACAGCCCATGATGTGATGGCCGTACCACATGCCCCTAGCCCACAGCACAACGCAGACACGCCCACAAGGGACTACTTTGCTGGCATGGTTCTTTTACCTTTTAAATGTATATGGTGTCCTACGGTACAATTGTATGTCTTGCACTGTATGATTGTGATGAACACCACTGTTTCTTGAAAAGTTAATAAAAACAATTTTAAAAAATGTATATGGTGGCCGTCTGCATAGCCTATGTCCTTCTGCTGCAACTGCCCTTTCCAACGCTGTATTAGGTGTTGTGATTGGTGCTGTGGTTACTGGGATTACCCGCCTCAAAGGTTTGGTCTCTCTCTTTATAATATTAAGTATGGAAAACAATTCCTCATCAGCATGGAAAATTACATTGTCCCAAACTATATGACTATGCATATCTGATGCTGTAATTTAGAAGAAAAATGATCAAGGACATGGTGAGAGTCAAAGACTGTAATTTGTAAACTACTACTCTTTTCAAGGATTTGCGCTTCCGACTGAGTCCTGAAATAAGGCATTTTGACATTTAAAACTGAAAAGAATATGGAATGTTTCTTGAGTAAGACTCTTAGTTCTAAACTTTTGTTAAGGATTACACTTGATGGGGATGATTAAAGGGAATGAGGAATTGGCTTGGACAAGTTATCAGCAGTTTAGATGAATGAATGAATGAATGAATGAGTACGCTCTTGTATAGCGCATGGCTACCCGGAGGCATCCCAGCGCTTTGACCTGAACAAGGGACAACGACATTCAGTGGAATAGGAATGTCTTCAGCAACTTCCTGAAGGCAAGATGATTGACTTCAAGCCTGATGCTCTCTGGGAGTTGGTTCCAAAATTTAGCTGCTTGGAAAGAAAGCTGGCGGCCACCCATGCGTGACTGTTTCACCCTAGGTACTACCAGCAAGTTGGATCTCAACGATCTGAGGGATTGGTGACGGCGGAACAAAGGGTGAAGGATGGCCGGGTCATTATTGGAAATGGATTTATGAGCCATACACATGGTTTTGAACAAGATCCTTTCCTGTATCGGGAGCCAATGGAGAGACCTAAGTGCGGCCTTCGCAGAGCTGCGTCTGGGTAAATCCAGGAGTAGCCTGGCTGCACAGTTCTGAACCGATTGCAGTATTTGAATGGTACCTGTAGGGGCCCCAAGATAGACCACATTTGCATAGTCCAGACGAGAGAGAATCAAAGACTGGACCAGCACGCGTCTGGCCTCAAAGGGAAGAAGAGTTAGAACCTTCCTCAGGAGCCTGGGCAGACCATAGCAGGTTGCAGCAACTTTCCTGGCTTGAACTTGGAATTCCAAGGTGGAATCAAGCCTAACCCCTAAGCTCTTAATTTGGTTCTTGGGGGTTTGAGGGGGTCCCGTGCATTTTGGCCACCATGGATCAAGGTTGATGGGAGCTTTGTAGCCCAAAAGCATGATGTCAGTTTTGGAACCATTAAGCTTGAGGAATGAGGCATCCATCCATTCTAATACCTTGGTAAGACAAGGGATCAGATTGTTAATCCCCTGGTCGGTGGCATCATCCCTAGCCAAGGAGACAACCAACTGCGTATCATCGGCATAGGTGACAAGCTGGATTCCCCAGGGAAGAACCACACCAGCCAGTGGTCTCATATAGATGTTAAACATGGTAGGACTTAATGAAGATCCCTGGGGAACGCCGTGATGCAGTATAAGTTGTGCTGACAAAAATTCATCCTCAAAAACTGAGAAGAGTCTCTCCGACAAAAAGGACTGGAGCCATTTGAGGGCCATCCCTTTGACTCCCACCTGCTGCAGGCGGTGTATCAGGAGGGGGTGGTTTACTGTATCGAAGGCTGCGCTGAGGTACAACAGGACCACCGCGGCGCAGCCTCCAGCATTCACGATATTCCTGGTCGCCTGCACCACCGCCACCAATGCAGTTTCCGTCCCCTGCTTGGCTCTAAATCCCGTTTGAGTGGGGTGAAGAGCTCTCGTGGTCTCTACAAATGAGGATAATACCTGCTTAACATGTTTTTCTGCAATTTTGCTAAGCCCAGGCAGCAGCGAGATGGGCCTATAGTTGGACAGGTCTTCAGGATCCAAACTAGTTTTTTTTTTAGAAGCGCCTTAACTCTGGCCAACTTCCAGGCCGAAGGCACCACCCCTGCTGCCAGGGAGGAATTTATAACGTCTTTTATAGCAGGACAAACAGTCACCGACATCTGTTTGAGAACCGATGGTGGGGCAACATCCAAAGGAGAGCCGGATTTACGGGTGTCAAGAAGTCTTTCCACCGTGGGAAGATCAAGCATCGGAAAGGAGTCAAGAACTCCAAGGGAATCTGGGTCGACTGCAGAAGAGGCAAAATCACCACTCTCAGTTAAACCAGAGGCCTGAACGCCTGGAAGGAAACCAGAATAGATATTGGTCACCTTGGAGGCAAAAAATCAGGCCAGGTCATCACATCGATTCTGTGGGTCAGGGGCTGCATTAATAGGACCGGGGGGGCGACCAAAGATTTAAATATTTTAAAAATTTCCCTGGGCGTATTAGCTGCAGCCGAGATTTTTTCCTGATAGTACGCAGATTGTGCCAATTTTTGTTGTTTCTTATATATTCTGAGCGCTAATCTATATCCGTTTTTACTGACTGCAGAAAAGTCTTTCCTCCATTTTATTTCGGCCCGTTTGCAACATTGTTTGAGACTATTTAATTCCACAGAATACCAAGGCTGTTTATTTGAGCCCGTACGGTGGCACATTTCTTTCTTGGGCAGGATGGTATCTAAGGTGGTCTCTAACACTCGTTAAATGCAGCATTAGCAATAGCGGGGTTATCATGGTTGGAAGGGGGGACCTCTTCAAGGCAACAGCCCATTCCTCCAGGGATAATTTCGACCAAATCCGGTTAAGCTTCTTGGATAATTTGACCTTGTGATTTTGGTCGAGTGGGATCCAAGTGAATAGAAGCAATGCGTGATCGGACCAAGGAACAGGAATAGACTCATCCCTGCTAATGTTTCCTAAATTAGTAAAGAAGTGGTCTTTCAGATGTCCTGCACAATGTGTGGGTCCAGAGACAATTTGTTTCAATTGGACTACCCCTAGGGTATCCAGCAGCTCTTGTGAGGAGGAGGCCTCAGAATTATCCAGGTGTATATTAAGATCACCTAAGATGGAGAAATTGGATGTGCTGCTAATAGAATAGGTGATCTTGTCATGGAGGTTATTACAAAAGCTGTTATGTACTCCCGGTGGCCTATAGACAAGAATATCCGACAATGTACAAGTAGGTGCGAAGGATATAGAGAACCCCAAGCTCTCACACTCAGAGAGTGGGCTCTCGGAGGTTCGACAAACAAATATGTTCTTATAGATTATAGCCATCCCTCCTCCTCGGCCCGTTTGACGGTCGTGCCTACAAATTAAACAGCTAGGTGGGAGAGCCTGAACTATGTCCGGATCAGATGCCTCCGTTAGCCACGTTTCAGTCAAAAAAAGGATGTCCGGGTCTCGCTCCTCCAATAGCAGGCGGATTTCAGCCGCGTGTTTCGGGAGGGATCGACATTTTAGCAATGCAAGTGAGAATGATTTAGTTTTGCAGTTCGCTATCCCATTAAGGTAACATTGGGGGCAAAGAGTCCTTACCTCCTCTAAAGGGGTGCGGCTGGGACAGACAGAAGTCGAGCAACCTCTCAATGACCACAGCTGTTCCCTGCTGTAATATAATTTCCCTGGGACGGAAGGTTCCATTCTCCACGTCCTTGGCCCGTCCTGGCACGGACGGGCACAGACGGGCTTTCCTTAGGCGCTCGTTTGGCGCGAGAAGGCGCGTCCGCTGCGCGTAAGGGATCACGTCTTAATTTATGCGCTTTAGCGCGGCGGGTTCAGCGCTTCCTCCCCAAAGACTAGAGCAGCAACCTGCTCCTCCCCAAGGTTACCGCTGTGTGTAGTCGTCCCCTCCGAGCCCGAAATCAAATCAGCTCCTAATCGGCTGAAGAGACAAAAATCGGGTCCCTAATGTGGCGCAAAAGAAGGTGAGCCTACTCTCTCAAAAGTGATGGGGGTACACACAAAAGTGAGGGGAATATAACAATTTTATTAAAATCAATGCAGTGACAATAAGAAGCTTTAAAAATTCGTACAAGTGAATCTAGCTCCCGGCTTCCGCCTCAGGAGCGAAGAAAGTGTCCCTAGGTCAGATGTTCAGTAATGAAGGTATGGGGGTAATCAGAGACCAGTTATGGACAGAGGATTTTTAGGAAGCATCGGGAAGGAAGAGAGCCATACTTTTATTGTGTAGCCAGGATTGAACCTCAAAGTAGGAATTCTATTTCTGGCACTTTGAAAGAATCTGGTCTAGTAGATTAATGCAACCGTATTTGAGCAAGGGCAGTGTGGCTACACTGTCCCAGAACTTTAGGGATTACACGTGGTGTATTGTGCCAGTGACTGCTGTGCTAATTTAGTCCAAAAACTGTAATAAACTACTGAAGCTTACTTCCTTATCTGTACTTGATAGAAATGCGAAGGCTCGTCTTAATCTGATAGTAGAATGCACAAGAAAAGGCTGGCCCTCTTTTTTTCCCTAAATCATGGAAACAATCTTGCAAGTGTAGCGAAATGTTACAGCAAAGCTTTATAAGGCATAAGATATTTTGGGCAAAACACGTGGAAACGAAGGAAGGGCCTGAGTGCCTGAAACTTTGAATACAGAACACCTTTACCCTATAGGAAGTGTGTTATTGGAGGTCTGCCAGAGCGATGACATGATGCGTATGCCTATGCTAGTAAGGCTCTTCAAAGGAGCAATATCCGTTTTAGTTTTTACTACATTTTTAGAAGTGATTCCGAGTCCAGATACAGAAAAACTGTAGACTCAAGCTTTCCGGACCATAAGTGCCAAATGTTGTCTCGGAAGAACTAGATCTGAGCCAGACTTGGTAAATCCACTATTGATAAAACTGCACACAATGAATCTAAAGAAGAGTCAGTAAGATGAACAATTGTTACTTACCTGTAAACAGGTGGTTCTCCAGTATTGGTGTCTTTCATAGATTCACATGCTTGAATATTCCCCGTCGTCGAAATGGGAGTCCCACGGTAAATAAAATAGCAATAATGCTAAATATATGTATATATATATATGAAAACATAGTACATAATAAAAGAAGAGGAAATACAACTGAAAACCTACAAAATGATTCCTACATAGGAATGCATGGAAAGAGAAAAACTACTTGTAACACATTAGTGTCATTATGTTAGTCCAATTTGCAGCCAATCAGGCGCCAGCACCCTCTAGAACCTTCTCCTCAGAAGCACAAGCCCTCAGATTTTCGTAGCACCAAAGTGACCAAGAGTGCATGAGGAGAAGAGAGCCTCTGAGGGGAGGAGGGTGGGTCGCATGTGAATCTATGAAAGACACCAATACTGGAGAACCACCTGTTTACAGGTAAGTAACAATTGTTCTTCTCCAGTATTAGGGGTGTCTTTCATAGATTCACATGCTTGGCTAGAATAGAAAGCAGTAACCTCCGAGAGCTGAGATTGCTAGGCACATATGGAAAACCAAGACAGTAATAATAATACAGTCATGTAAAACATCATTAGCAATCACAGCAAAAACAGCAAGGAGGGGGGAACAGAGGCTCACCTTATTGGAAAAGATGACGTAGTGATGGAGCGAGATTTAGAAATATATTAATTTCAGCTCGCAAAGTCAGACTTCCATAATGTTTGATAAAACTAATGTTTGCATGTATGTTATTAAACCAACCTAGAATAAAGTTGCACACACCAACATGAGGGTTTAACATTATGTGCTCTATGTTGCAGCAAGTATGTTTTAAAAATAATTAACTAACCTTGTTTGTTTATCTATTGTGATATTAATTGCGGCTGTTTAATTAATTGCATGTGCCTATTTTATGTATGCTTTTGTCTATGTGGTGTCTTTTTATTCTTTACAGGTGCATAGAGAATCCTGCTGGATTAAATGAAGAATGGTAGATATAAATGCTGCTTTATTTGTGTGCTTCAGCTAGGTAATTTTGACTAATGGGTTAATCATTAGCAATGGTGGGTGGCAACAGAAAGAACTGTATTTCTTGCATTAATTACTGTTTTATGTTTGTTTATATAATAGTTTTACAAATGAAGCTTAGAGATGGCTGCAGAAAAATAGTGCACTTTTAAAAAGTGACGCAAGAAAAAGGTGGCGCAGAAAAATGACGCTTTCTGAAAAGAGGCCTGTTGATGAAAATACCACAAGAGAAAATAATTCTGAAAAAGATGAAAAGCCTATGAGCTTTTATTTTGAAAGGTTTTGGAAAGAACTGCTAAAAGTGACTCTGTGGAGAAATTTGCTAACGTGCCACGGGAGCTCAGAATGACAGGCTCAAGGTTGGAAGGAAGAGACGTGATAGATTTTGCATTGCTTGAACTTCTTTCGCTACAAATTGTAGCAGCCTGAGGAAGTGCTGCCAAGACTTTGTGCATGAACAATGAATTAGTGAATAATCTCGGACATGTGGAAGGAGATGTCACAATTTACTGTGGCATGAGGTGGCTCAGCCAATGGAGAGCTAGAATTCGTCTGATGGAATGTGAAAAATAGTTAGCTCAGCATAGTTTTAGGGTATAAGAATCAGCTCAAAGAACAGACATTTGGCTTACGCTCGAGATTCCAGAGGGACGTGTTATGCTGATGGACAACATACGTAAGGAAAGGAGCTTTTATTAAATACTTTATTTCTAGGTGATGAGGGTAGAGACAGAGAGATAGTTAGGGTTTGGAAATGCTTAATTTTACTTACTTCTGCTAATGAATAATAATTCTTGTATTATGCTCTCTTTATTAATTCTTAATAAATCTCTCTTTATGACATTTTCTAATGCTTGTTTAATAAAATTCCAAAACCTGAGTTTTTCTGATTATGTTTAAACAAACTTTCTAAATGACAAGCTGGTCTTGATTATTGTGGATAGTTTAAAACAACATATATAGATCTTATCACCTCATGATTCAGTCACTCTGTTGTTGATATGGGCCTAGTGTTGTATGGTAAATTTAGTGGTAGTAGATAGAGTCATTTATGCATAATTTTGGTGAGAACGGTATACGCTTCATTGATGGCATCCAAACAGTAATGCTTGGTGAAGATGTGCCTGCTGGACCTGTAGTGTAGTTCCTATCTTCCCAATAGGCTCTGCGCATTGGAATAATACCTACAGCAGTAAAGGCCTAGGCCAGACGTTAACTAGGTCTACTACTGTCGATACTAGACTTAAGTTTTGGGTTTGCCAGCGTAGCTCAGAGTTCGCTAGAAACTTTCTCGAATGTTCAAGGAGGAATTAACTTCCCTGATTAGACAAGAAGGGATTTCGTTTCTGACAACCATAGAACATGACAACTTTGCTCTCCCCTAATCAAGAGTGTATCTCCAGAGTCGTGTGAGCACAAGGCAATTATTTTACTCAGTCAGTACGTGCATTCTTAGTCTCATCAGATTGTAGAGAAAAGGAAGAGACGGGCGTGTTCAATAAAAAGGTGTTATTTATTGATCAGTCTCTTTTCTCGTACAAGAGAAATGGATCGATATTATTGCAATACTTATAGTTAAGTAAAGTGCATGCATTAAAAGCAATAGTATAAAATAATACTGTAAAAACATTGATATGGTTTCTGAGCCATATGATGTTTAAAATGATTAAAATATATTTACATACACATATACATTTGACTAAACGTACTCAACTGGTGTTTCTAAATACGCCTACCCCGTGTACCTGACCTAAGTCTAATGCGTGGGCGGGAATAGAAAGTTACAGTTTAAGTTAAGTTTGTTTTTGCCAAGTGAATAACTAAAGAATTCTCTGTGAGGGGTTATTCAGTTCTGTACCTGGAAGTTAGGATGAATGAGGAATGGTATCTCTTTCTCTGGTCTCGATATTCCAGGCTGCCTGCGAGGGCTGCCCGAAAGCGCCGGTGCTGGGTCTCTCGGCAAGAGATAGCAGCGCGTCTCTCAGCGCGTCAGGAAGGCGGGGCTGCTGCCAGCGGGGTCTGCTCTGCTTCTGGGCTTCGGCAAGTATGGCTGCTCCGTCTCGTCACCACGCGTGTGTTTGCATAGGGCAAGATCGGCAATATTTATACCTTAAAGGTGCCGAGATTGACGTAAGGATGGACATAGATGCGTCAATAAAGATGTCATACGACTTGCTCGTTAGCACATTCTTTTACTGAAGTTCTCTGTGAAATCAAAACAATGGCCGCACGGATTGTCCAGGTTGTCATAGGTTTGATTTGTTATGAGAACGTCGTATGCCTTATCAGGGGCTGGAGGAATGTCGCTTGTCTAATTAGATCTCAAGCGTTATGACCTAATCAGATAACACGTTCCTGTGCCGTAGTGTGACTGCGTCAGATAACGGTATCTGCATCATGGGGGCTTTTCTTGCCTCATGGGCTGACTGTTAGTTAACTTGATAGTTAGTTTAACCAGAATAGGGTCAGGAATAGGGGGATCGATTCAGAACCTATAGGAATACATGACAGACCATGTCGCTGCACGGCAAATCTGATGAAGAGGCACACCAGCAAACAAGGCGGTGGATGAAGACATCGCCCTCGTAGAATGAGCCCTCACTGAAGACTGCAATGGTTTGCCAGCTTGTAGATGACAGAAGGTAATGGCTGAAGAAAGCCAACGGGCAATTGTTGGTTTGGAAACTGGATGCCCTTTACGTAGTCGTCCGTAAGCAATGAACAGTTGATCGGACTTGCGGAAAGAGGCAGTTCTGGCAATGTAGAATTTAAGGCATCGTTTGATGTCCAAAGAATGCAAGCGCTGCTCTGCCGGAGAGCTTGGGTCCGGAAAGAAAGTTCGTAGGAACACAGGCTCATTCAGATGAAAATCAGTAGGCACTTTAGGTAGGAACGAGGGGTTGGTGCAAAGCGCCACTCCGTTAGGTTTGAACTGTAGATAAGGCGGCTTGACAGTAAAAGCGTGAAGGTCGCTCACGCGACGAGATGAAGTCAAAACCAAAAGCAGCACAACTTTCCAGGTGAGGAATTTGATATCCGCCTTATGGATAGGCTCAAATGGTGACTTCATAAGTTGAGATAGGACAACATTGAGGTGCCAAGGTGGAGGAGGGCGCCGAACAGGTGGGAACTTGCGGAAGAGCCCTTTGAAGAATTGACGTATGATTCTGGATGAACAGAGGGAAGAAGAGCCATCGTGTCGAAAACGAGAGATTGCAGCTAGGAAAACTCTCAGGGTAGGATGAGAAAGTCTTGACTGAGCGAGGCTTAAGAAGAACGGAAGAAGCTGCTCCGGAGTGGAATGGATGGGATGGACATTCGCTGCCACGCACCAAAGACAGAATCTCTTCCACTTGAGTTTGTAAGTTTTGATGGTAGACGGAGCCCTAGCCTGAGCAAGGATGTCTCTGCATTCCTGAGATATGTTCAAGTCTGCGAATTCAAGGTGCTCAGGTTCCATGCCGACAATTGTAGCGTGGAGGGGTCCGGATGGCACACTTGGCCCCTGTCCATCGTTAGAAGGTCTGGACGGGGTCGCAGAGGTATGGGCTCGCACTGGGACAGCAGAAGCAGTTCCGAAAACCATGCCTGCCTGGGCCAATGAGAGGCGATCAATATGATCTGGCAAGGCTGTCTCCGCATCTTCCACAGCACCCGCGGTACTAGCGGAATCGGCAGAAAAGCGTAAGCGAATAGATCGCACCAATCGATCAAAAGGGCATTCCCGCACGACCCGGGGTGGGGATGCCAACTTGCGTAAGACGGGCATTTTCGATTCTCTGGTGTTGCAAAGAGGTCTAGAGCTGGGCGACCCCATCGGTGGAACACAAAGTCTAGAGTCAGCTGGTGCAGTTCCCATTCGTGTGTTGAGGAAGTGGACCTGCTCAGAGAGTCGGCCAGGATGTTGAACACGCCCGGCAGATGGACAGCTGTCAAGGTGATCTGATGACGCAGAGCCCAATCCCAGATCGACTGAGCCAAGCGAAACAGATGTGGAGACTTGGTTCCTCCCTGTTTGTTCACGTAGTGCATGCTGGTGGTGTTGTCCGTTTGGATAAGGACTGACTCCCTGTGAACTACAGGTAGGAATGACTTGAGCGCTAGGAAGATCGCCATCAACTCTAGCCTGTTGATATGCCACGTGCATTGGGGCGGAGTCCACTTGCCTTTGAAGGATTGGCCTTGGAGATGAGCGCCCCACCCCTCCAGAGAGGCGTCCGTCGTGAGCGTGAGATCTGGTGCGTGAACGAGGAACGACGTTCCCGTCTCCAAATTGGTTGGCTGCGCCCACCAAAGCAAGCTTTTGCTAATGAGGGCCGTGACAGCCACTAGGTCGTTGAAAGACCCGGAGACCTGATGCCACTAAGTCCAGTTCCTCCTGGATGGGACGGGTGTGCAATCTGCAATTTGGGATCAGTGCGATACAAGATGCCATCCCCAAAAATGACTAACGTCCGAACAGAAACGGACTGTTTTTTGCGAATGAGGGAGACCAGACGAAGGATCTTCTGTCGCCGCTCGTGCGAGACGAACGCCTTTGAAAGTTTCGTGTCTAGGATCGCTCCCAAGAAGTTTCTTGTTTGCAGAGGCACAAACTGTGACTTTTCGACGTTGATGGTCAACCCCAGGGATTGAAACACCTGCTGGCAAAGACGAGTGTCCAGACATAGATGATGGTGGGATTGAGACTTGAGGAGGCAATTGTCCAAATATGGAAAAATTTGAACGCCTTGGAGACGCAGGTGAGCCACCACAGGTGCCAGTACTTTCGTGAACACACGAGGAGCTGATCGCAGCCCGAAGGGCAGGACCTTGAACTGATTTGTCCCACTTTGAAACGCAGGTACTGGCGATGCTGTTGGATAATTGGGACATGAAAGTACGCGTCCTGAAGGTCTATGGTGGTCATGAAATCCTCGCTGGATAGAAGACGCAGGATTTCCAGTAATGTCAGCATGTGGAAAGATTGGCACTTTAGGAACTGGTTGAGAGCCCTCAAATCCAGAATGGGTCACCAATCTCCGATCTTCTTGAGTATGAGGAAGAATCGAGAGTAATACCCTTCTCCCCTCTGATGTTTCGGGACCACTTCGACGGCACCCTTTAAAACAAGAAGACAGACTTCATGGTAAAGCTCCTCGAGGTGTGGAGGAGGAGGGCCAAAAGGTGGAGTACGAGGAGGAATCTCGACGAATTCTAAGGTATGACCCCGCCGTACAATGTCCAAAACCCAGCGGTCTGAGGAGATGGAGGACCACTGAGAATAAAACAGAGAGATTCGACCTCCAACACTTTGGGGATGACGAAAGTCATTGGCGCTTAGGAGTGGAGTCGCGATAGGAGGACTTCCCCCTATAGGGTCTGGAGGGCTGCTGAGTGGATGTGTAACGCTGGTTGCCCTGATTGTAGGAGCGATATTGTTGCCCTCCTCGAAAATTGGAAGAAGTGCCGCGTCCGCGCGCACCTCGAAAGGACTGCTTCCGGAATTGTAACGAGCCCAAGGACTTTGCCATATCAGTGTCTTTCTTAATAGACTCCAAGGCGTCATCGATGTGAGAACCGAAGAGCGATTCACCATCATACGGCATATCAAGTATCTTGGATTGGACTTCCTGCCGAAAAGAGGTGGATTTTAACCAACCCTGGCGACGGAGGGCAGCTGCACTTGCAAGCAGAAGGAAACCTGTACTAGCAATATTGACTGAAGTCGATCATTTCTTCCGAAGCTCTCTGCCCATCATGAAGAATCTGCTGAGCGTCCGCCTTGGAAGCTTCAGGTATAAGATCTATTAATGCAGATATGTCCGACCACATCTGCCGGTCATAGCGTCCCAAAATGGCCAAGGCATTGGCCGCACGGACAGATGTGGAAGCCATGGTTGAAAACTTGCAGCCAATAGCGTCGACCCTCTCTATCTGGAGGTGCGGTAATAGGAGACGCTGGGTTCTGGGCTCGACGCTGTGCAGCTTGAGCTACTACTGAGTCCGGCTTAGGGTGCAAAATCAAGCATGCCGGAGAACCAGTTGGGGCCTTGTATTTTTTCTCAAGGCGCGGTATTTGAGCAGGCAACGAGTTTGGAGTTTGCATGAGTTTAATTCCCATCCTTCCAAACAAAATCGATGATCGGAATCGTGTGGAACCGCTTATAAGGCTTATCCTTAAAATCATAGAGGAAACAGGCCTCCTCACGTTGCGATCTAGGCAATTTGAAACGCTGAGCCGCTTTATCCATTAGAAGATGAAAACTGGCGATATCTACAGGAGGTGATTCACCAGAGTGTCCTGTTTGAGGAGAAGGCGTCTGCACTCGGTAATCGTCCCACTCCGCCATATCCTGGTCGCCTGCATCTTCGTCTGAATTGTCAGGGACCTCTCCGTCCTCCCGTTCTGGGACCGCCTCATTATCCACATCGTGCGGATAAACCGTAGTATGGATTCTGATTGACGACTGAACCTGAGACGAAGTTGTAGGTGGTAACGTTGGTGAAAGAGACGGTGGAGGCAGTGCAACGGTAGCAGGAGATGGTACAGGAGTACCTTGTGGCGTTGCTGGGAAACGACGGTTGTAATCATCCAGCATATGTTGGAGATTTGAGATCAAGGTTAACGGTATCGTAGCCATAGGCACTTGGACCAACTGTTCCTCGGGTTGAGACTCTTGGTCTCCGCCATCTTCGTCAGTGTCCGTGTCCTGACATTTGATAATCAAGTCAGAGGGGCTATGGGCTGCCCCAAACGTGTCACCTTCATTTTCAGAGTCAGTTTCGTGCTCGGATGTAGTGGCAAACATTGGAGAAGGTGGTTGCGGCTCTGTAGCAGAGATCTGTTGGCACGGAGCCTTATTGCGACGATGGGAGGAATCAGCAGAGGATCCTGAAGTCTTCAAAGGCACTAACGGCAATGAGGCAAAGGAAGCCGGTGCCACCGTCGGTATCGTCGACGGTACTGATTTGGCAACCGACGAGGATGATTTTGAAGAACTCTTCGTCGATGGAGTCGTCGTCGGGGTCCCCGTCGCGGACGATCCATCGTAGACGAAGTCATCGACGGTGCAGTCGTCGGCGGAACAGTCGTCGATGGCGCGGTTGTTGACGGATCAGTTGTCGACGCAGGTAGAGCCTCCGTAGACAGAGTCTTCGTCGACGGGGCTTTGGTTGACTGAGTCTTCGTCGACGAGACCTCTGTCGACGCCGCCGAAGATTTCTTAGGAACAGGCTTGGATGGCAGAGAAACTCTCGTCGACGTGTATGCTGTCGACGAGACCGTCGTCGACGATGTAAAAGCTGATGCCGTCGTCAGCGTCGTCGTCGACGATGCAGACAATGCGGTTCTCGTCGTCGGAACGCTCGTAGACGGTCCCGTCGACGACGGAACTCCAAGAGGCGTGGAAACACCCCGAGAGGCAGTAGAAGACGCCTGAGAGCCAGGTCTCGTGGGCATAGTGGTAGTAGGAGTGGTAGGAGACACCACAGAAGCCAAAGGCAGGGCTAATTTCTTCTTTTTGAGGAAAGGAGATGGAAAATCCTGTACACTACCACGCTTAGAGGCTGAAGAAGGAACAGATTGAAAACTCTCTGCATCTGACAGGCAGAATCTTTGTCCTTTAGACGTTGTAGCCAAAGGAGAAAAACGGCCTTCTCTGTCCTTAAGAGTCTTAGTAGAAAAAGTTCTACAGAACTTGCAACTGCCAGCCTCATGATCAGGGTATAAACAATAAATACAATTCTGGTGGGGGTCCTTCTCAAAAAGGCGCAGCTTCCCACAAGAAGAGCAAGGTCTGAATAAAGACTTCTTACTTGACATATTGAGAAAAGACTGGAACTAGAAGATTTGAGTTGAAAACTGAGCAGAGCTCAGGGAGACTCCCTTCACACGACGTGCGGCAGAAAATCTGAGCACTTGAGCTTCTGAGGAGAAGGTTCTAGAGGGTGCTGGCGCCTGATTGGCTGCAAATTGGACTAACATAATGACACTAATGTGTTACAAGTAGTTTTTCTCTTTCCATGCATTCCTATGTAGGAATCATTTTGGAGGTTTTCAGTTGTATTTACTCTTCTTTTATTATGTACTATGTTTTCATAAATATACATAAATTTAGCATTACTGCTATTTTATTTACCGTGGGACTCCCACTTCGACGACGGGGAATATTCAAGCATGTGAATCTATGAAAGACACCCCTAATACTGGAGAAAAGAAGTTATTCAGGACATCTGGCATGTCTCTGACTTTCCAAGACTAGCGTTCGACACAATTAGTGTAGATCAACAATGGAGAACATAAAGGGAGACCCTTTGTTTCATGGAAAGTGCAGTGGAACATTTTAAAATGCACCCATGTTCAGTTGATCTCCTTGTCCAAAGAGCATTTCTATCAGAACAGCACAATATTTGCCTGGCCGCTTCGTCAGCCCCTCCCTCCCCCCACACCCTGCCTCACTGAATTGATATGGCACAGATACCAAACAAATGATGTAAAGTAGTAGAGTTCTTTAGTGCATTAATGGAAATTGTCAATGGTAGTGAGATATAGGGCAAACGGACAGCAATACGGGAACATATTCTATTAGTTAGAGACTACAGTGGTACCATACAAAAAAAGTCATGCAGGCCTACTGTGGGTTCACTGAACCATTATAGATTTAAACTAATTTAAGTACCTTTCCTCTAATCTCTTACAAAAAAAATGCAATACTAGCACTAATGCATTTAGACTAAACTAATGATAGCCACAAATGTTGGACCTGGATGAAAGAAAGAATAAAGAAGTCCTCTGCTTCTGCCACTAAACCATACCAACTCAGATATTTTTAGCTAACCTTCAGTGAAACGACAATTACATTTCAACCTCTTGAAAATACCAACATATCACAACTCATATTTAAGTCTTACCTCATTTTTGGTTAAAGAAAGTGATATTGATCCTGCGTCGCCTATGTTTTAAACCAAAAAATAAATACATGAAAATATACAGTATTTTAAACAAAATACAAAGTTCAAGTTTTAGAAATAATTTAAATATACAGTATTTTCAACAAAATACAAAGTTAAAGTTTAAGAAATAATTTAAATTCCAAACCGTGTAAATAACACAACTGAATGTATTAACTGTTCACAACCTCCACCTATCAATGATTCGGTGCAAGCAATTCGTTTTTATTTCCCTTATTAATTTTCAAAATGTTAAGTGCAAGGTTCATACTACTATCTAAGCCCTGTGTTAGATATGTCAGAGTTATAATTTACTCGTTCTAAATGACTCGTACACAACAGAATTTACCTCCGATATAAAAAAGAAAAGAAATCTCTACTTGCTGTATATTATCTTTACCATCTATTTCCAAACAGATGAAATCTAGATTTACCTGTGTGTTAGGGTAATTCACATTGTTCCGAGAAGGACATGAATGCTGGGGGAATGGATGGTTGTGAGAAGGCTATACTCACTGTAGACCAAGCTACTTTATCATCCCTCTCGTAGCCATCACTGTCTTGCCTTACTTTGAATACCCAGCAACATTTGCCAAATCCTCTAAAAATCTACACATGTATCAGGACCCCATCTTGAGCATGCACACCCAAACACAAACATCCTCCAATGCAGCCTTTTTTTTTTAACTAAGTCAGCTTTGCAGTGTTTGCTAACAATCTCTTCAATCATCATGCTCCAGTAGGAATGCATCATGATATGCGCTAAAACAGATGTGGAAATTTCCTGATAAGCCACCATCTTCAAGCACCTGCTGGACAAACTTCAGAAGATCTTAAATGAAGTGGCAAAAAAAGATTGCTACACCGGTATTGCGGCTTTCTTCCTCCCCTATTCTTTGACTCAGAGTATGCTAAACTAGTACAACTGTATTGGAACACTGGAATGTTGAGGCCCCCATTGAAGACAATGGAGCAACAGCGGCTGCTGGATAAGGACCGCTGCTCTCAACATTTTAGTGTTCAACCTTTCTCTTTCCTCTGCCTCTCCAAAATATATGCAATGAGCAGAGGGAAGTGAAAAGCTGAGGCCATGTGCAGCAAGAAACACAGAGCGTTTACCCTGGCATGGCTGAACTACCAAAAGTAGTTTAGCCAGCCTAGGAAAAACCTGGGGATGATTTCTGACAGGCTGAGTTCACAGCTCTTGCTGTGCATGACAGTTACCAGTCATAGCCCTGCACATGGCTGTTAACAGTAGAAGTGTCACAGCAAGAGCTGTGAAACAAAGGCTTCGCGTTGCAGGGATTTCAACCCCCAGGTCTCCGATGCCACTATTTTCTCAATTAGGACGTTCCGCCCTCAAGGGCTGTAAAGGTCTAATAGCTTTATCGCCCACCGCAGCTGGGCTATACTGGATGTTAAAGGCCAGCTCCCTTGTTAAAACCGGAGAAGGCCTTTAATGGCTAATATGGCCCTCAAGGCAGGCTATAAAGCTATATTAGAACATTGAAATGTTGAGAGCTCCACTGAAGACAATGAAGTAGCTCTGGTTTTATAATGGCTGGTATAAGCCTTGTGCTCCATCATTCCAGTGTGTCATTATGTTTCTCCCTTTTTTTAATTCAGAATTTTCTATCCTCAGGTTGGCTGAAGGTTATAATTGCCTCAGACTAAATCTGTTGTTAAAGGTCCTCTCCATCGTTATAGGCCCTTGCCTGTAGTTCGGGCTTATAATCTGGTTATGGGGTTTTAACATCACGAGTAGGCCTCCGTAGCGGGCTATAAGGCTATATTAGAAAACTAGAATGTTGAGAGGTCTATTGAAGATAAAGTGGTTCAGGGTTAATAATGGCTGGTATAGGCCTTCTGCTCCAACATCTCAATGTTTATCCTTCTGTTTTCTCCCTTTCTAATTAAGAACATTCTACCCTCATGGGATCATTCTACCCTCATGGGATGTTCTAATGGCCTTACAGCCTTGGGCTATATGAACTGTTAAAGACCCTCTCCCTCATTATAGGCCGTCCCAAACCTGTGTAGTCCCCGGCAGCAAGCTACAAGGCTACAGCACATGCATTGTAAGTTATTAAACATAATGTGAGACAAATATAAATATATCACTGTCATGCAGAGGATGCTTCATTCACATCCAGTGCTTTGAGACCAATTTAGATTTACCTACCCATTGCATTTCCTTTTCCTGGGTGGCTTCCTTCTCAAGCATTCATATCATTTTCCAGACACAACACTGAGGGCAAACAAACTATCATATCGATAAACATGTAAACCATACCTGCATCTACCGAGTTTCTCTGTTGTTTATGTTTACTCAAGCCTTCCATGACATCTTGAATTCTCCATAGTTCCTTCTGCATCTGAGCACCTTGAATGCCAGCAGACTCAGTCTACAAAAAAACGACACATTACTTATTAAAATGGCTAACTAGAGGGGATGAATCCATTAATTAAGGTCTTCAGATATGGCTCAGCACAAATTCCATTTGCTCAATCTAGATTTTAATCTCAATCCCACATCTTAATCTTCCCTGCACTGAAAATACATCTCCAATAAAGCTCAAGGCTAATTTCCAGATACATATCCTGCATAATAATTAATTTCTATTTGGAGTTGCTATATTAAAAAGTACCACCTAGCACCAGTGTAATACACATTTCCAAACAAAAGAACTATTAAAAACGAAGTTTATGCAGGCCTCAGAAACTGTGTGCAATGTAAAATTCTTCCAATAAATTCTGCAACTATCTGTCTTGCAAAGGGAAACAACTATAATGCAGAAGGCCCAGCAGTGCATAATTCTTATATAGGGGTGAGACATGCATCATTAAACTGAAGAACATTACTCTGTGCCATCTTTGAACCAAAATCAGGCATTAGAAACGAACGTGTAGGCTTAATCCATATAGATTCAATGTTGTTAATCAAGCACAGGCAAAACATACCTGTCCAGCAAATGAAAGTGTCCATGCAGCCAAAGATCCTAAGAATGCCAGTTGGCAAAGCCCATATGGCTCAACAAAATATAGGCAATACAAATATTTTTTTGACCAATTGCCCAGAGTAAACAGGAACACATTTCAGACTCAGAGCTAGAGTGCAAATCAGCAGTTCCCTATGATTGAGAACAAGGACTTTGATGCAAGTTTGTCATAATGATGGTACCTAAGGGGGAGGCAGATTTCTGCTTGGCGCAGTCTTAGAGGTACCAGAGTGGGCCATTTGTAGAAGGTGAAGTATATGGCCATCAAGTGTAATTTCTCATCGACACTGGTGCTACCCGTTCCACTGTTAGAACAGCGGATGTCCCAGACATTCCCCGCTCTGTAAAAAAGATCCAAGTTGTAAGTGTCATAAACCAGCAAGTTACAAATCCTGTTTGAGGGAAGTGACTATAAATATAGGGTCATTCAAAGAGAATCATCAGTTTGTCGTGTGTGATTCAAGTCCTGTAAAATTGTAGGACAAGATTTATTGTGCAAGTAAATTGCACAATACATTGTACTCCACAGGGAGTTGAGCTTCAGACACCAGATGAGGAGATCGAATTCAAACTAAAATAACAAAATGCTGTAGAGCTTTACGCGTTGAGTGGAGGAAGATAGATGGAGGGTTGATCTAGTCACGGAGCGCATACCTCTCCTGTGTGTCTGACCACGATGCTCTCAACTGGCTTTCGGATTCAGAGGCAGCTACTACCTGCTGAGAAGGAGATGCTGTATTAGAATCAACTGCACGCAGCGCCTACAGCTTGGACGATTTGGATGTTGCTGCAGCTTCATGGCAGGAGGCTATGGGGAAGTTCACCAGCAGGCCAAGTGGACTCGAGCCACTTTACTTTCAGCAACGGTTGCCCATATATGCTGCCACAATGTCGCCAAAATGAGCGAGTACACTCGATGGGGGAGTGGGGATCCACAGAGCAGTAAAGGGACGTAATGTAGAGACCCAGGAACAGAGTCAGGAGCAGCAACTCAATGAGGAAGGTGAGATCAGCCCACGACCAATCTATCCCTCTCTTGCAAAATCCCAGGTTGGGCACCATATCCTGAAACTGCTGGTGCAGTAAAGGAATGTTTACAATTAGCAGCTAAAGAAAACCCAGCCTGTGGTGAAGGGTCTCCATTGGTAGAGGCACTAATGGCGGCTGCTCTTGCCGGACAGGGTATAGTGGCCTCCCCATCCTCTTTGGACTCAGTGCCAGATAGCGATCACCCTGTTAGTGATTTGGCAGGTCTGCCTGGTGTGCATCACTATCAGCCCCCAGCATCAACCCAAGACGTCATAGTGATCTGCCGGTTACACCTCCCTCCAAAAGAGATGAACTCTCCCATCTGGCAGTTAAGCGGGCTCTGGAAGGCAGCATAAAATCAGTGAGTACTGTATCAGATACTTTGGGGGAGCATGTGTGGGATGCAGGGGCTACAAATTAGGACTCTAATGCAGGTCCGCCTGAACCTAATGCCTGGCCGATCATACAGCAGGCAGGTGGCCTCGATAGGCAGTTATCTGGGGCTCTGCCCCCTCTTGTTTACAACATTTTTGGCTCTCATCCAGAGAGTAATCTTGACAGGAACAAACCAAGCGGCTGGGAGGAGGGTGCCCACCTTTCTCAGGACAGGCGGGTAATATTAAGAGGAAGTTATCAGAGCAGTTCAGAGGACACCAACCTGGTAAACATCTGAAGCTGCTGCAGCCAGGAAAGATGGGAGACACTGGTGCTAAGAGCAGTGCACAGTGGAAGTAGATCATCTCAAAGGGAGAGGTGAGGGCACTTATTTCCTGCCCATCAGAAGTTCAGACTGGAGCAGAAGAAGGTAAACAACATTCACAAAAGCATTCTCCCCTTTAGGGATCAAACCCGCACCCTCGATCAACTTCTGATTTCTCCTGCTGTAGACCCTCAGACTGCTCCACACCATTGCCACCTCAGGAAGCCTGTATAGCGGATAACTTTTAAGAACTGTCTCGAGGAGCGCATCTCATTGCAATTTTACAGCTTCTCCAAGTCCCAGCGTTCTGAGGTGCAGCCGCATTATGCTCGGTCAAGGGTAGACAACCTGGGGGAATCATAGCAGTCAGTTGGAGCATCTACAAACTAAGATAGAATAAACGGAGAATTTTTTGGAAGAGAATCAATCTTAAGGTAATTGGAATACCGGAGGGGAAGGAGGGGGCAGACCCTCACCAATACATTGTGCAACTGTTTGCAATAGCTTTTCCAGATTTGATCATTTGGGACTGGGATTCACAAATTCAGCGGGCCCACCTCTTAATCGCAATCTGGGTAACTAAACCAGCACAGGCTTGCACAATCCTAATCTATGTCGGGAACTTTCTTCTCAGGCAGGCAATCTATCTTAAGACATGCCCTAAAACACCCATCTCAGTGGATGCAATGCCAATTATAGCTCGCTCAGATCTGTGCAAGTCTACTATGGATCGACAATAGAAGCTGCGTGTTATATCTAGATGCTTCAACCCCAGGAGACGTAAGTAGAAGAAAGGAGGCTTTTTGGTGAGAACATAACAGAGAAAGTCTCAGCCACTGCTGTCACCTCTTAATGTCTCTCAGTCAGACTCATGCAGGAGCCTCGCATAGAACTTCCCCAACACCAACATTCTAACTGCAGCAGGAGGTGCGAGGACAAAGGTGGGAGGAGACACCACTCTGTCGTGGGGAGGAGAAAGTGGTGGTGAAGGAAAGCAGTCCCCTCATACCCCACGTTTAGAGGATACCACACTGCAGCAAATTATTGACCCCTTAAGAGCTGTTGGGCCCAAGCTTCCTTGCAGGAACAAGTCCGGCTTAAAATTATTTAAGGATGGGCAGATCCGCGAGGGCTAGTCAGAGACAGACGCTTCACAGACTCTGAGCCATACGAGGGATTTGACAACTTTAAACTATAGCCTATGGATGTTTGCGATGTAGCTTTTAGAACCTCTTTTCTGTTCTTTCCCTTAATGCGATTCCTTTGTGTTTATTCTATTCTAGGGATTTCTTTTTTGTTTTATAGTAGCACAGTTTGCTTACAGGTTTATATGCTCTGTTGGTTTGGTGGTTGATGGACGCAGGGGGGTCAAGACAAGGAGTGGTAGAGTTTTTATGTAGCGCGAACTAGACCCGAACCGAATCAGGTATCAGAGCGCTTTACATAGCACAAGTTACGTTTTTACATGAGAACACACACTTTCATTTTTAGGCACGGGGAGATTAAGCGATTTGCCCAGAATCACAGGAGGTTTTGGCGCCGTTACCGAGACTCGAACCCAGATCCCCAGGTCCGAGGTCGAGCGCCTTAGCCGTTAGGCCAACTACTCTGTGGAGTGGAGGGTATTGCTCTCATCAGGGGTTTCAATCCATCGACAACTCATTGGGTTGGAATGATTTCATCCCGAGGACATGGGGGTTAGTTGGGGGTCTGGGTAAGACGTGGGTGGGGTAGGCACACCAGATAGTCTCTTAAAGCAGAGAACATTGACTGGTGGCGGTAGGGGGTTGAGCAAAATAAGTCAGAATGATCTTAACTCTTCAAAGGTATTTGTATTTTTTTTTAAGTCTCTCAGAAAATATGGTCCACAGTAGGGGGAGGGCTACCTGGTTTATATGAACATGGCTTGGATAAAATGTATGACCTGGAATGTTTCTGGCTTAAATTCACAAAGTAAGTGACAGTTGGTGCAGGTGGAAATTAAGATGTATAGACCCCAACTTGTAGCGCTAACAGACTCGTGTGACATGAGCATCGATAACTATTTAGGTCACTGGGCTATGATACAATTATTTGTACATCACAATCTGTATCCATCCGTGGGATGGGCATCTTATTTGAGAAGAATTTCAAATATAAGGTCTTGAAAACTGCAGCAGACTCCAGGGGGAGATGGGCATTAGCACAGTTGGAATTATATTCCCAGAATATGTGTTATTTGTGCAGTCTATGGGCCAAATGTTGATGACTCGGAGATATTCGACATGCTTTCATTGGAGTTGCTGGATTAGGCAGGTGAACTTATTATATTGGGGGATCTGAATTGTGTAATGAACTACAGTATTGACTCTACTAACCGCAATACTACCCGATATATGCTCAGATCCAGGGCTCCAATTTCTGACTTGATCTGGGTACATGGGCTCTATGATGCATGGAGGATTGTTTTTCCTACTAATCCTGGGTATACTTTCTATTCGTGCCCACACAAACACTATTCCAGGATCGATATGGTTCTTGTCCATAGGCCTCGTTAAGTACGTGCAGAAATAGAGCTTTATTCCAGGATAGTACCTGATCACAATCCAATTTTATTTACATTCGGTCTTACAGAGGCGAGAGCTAGTTGCTCTGTTTTAATTCCCTCGTCATCTATGCAATGGCAAAGATGGAAGGTAGGTTACAGGCCTATTAAGGGAATTCTTCCTCTCTAATACAGGCACAGCAGCGCCTCCATTAGTCTGGGATGCAATGGTGGCATTTGTTTGGGGTACTACACTGCAGTATATTATGGAACAAAACAGAACTGCTTTGGAAGATGCCAGTTTACTGATACGAAATATTCTTCAGCTTAAAATCTTACGTGCCCAAATAATTGTTCAAGGTGGGGAAGGTGAGGAGGCCATATTTCTCCAACTGACTGAAAAGCTATCTTTACTTGTGCGAGGTCTGTAAGAACACATAGCTGCTATCAAGAACAAAACTCTGCAATATGAATACGGAGATAGGGTTGGTCGTGTGCTAGCCCATCAAATTTCTGCTAGGCAGTCAAAGTATTATTCATTCTAATAAAGGCTTGGATGATAGGGTTCACGTGAACCCTGAAACTATTATGGAGCAGTTTGCTTTGTTTTACCAAGAGTTATACTATCAGCCCCAAGTATAGAACTAATCTGGGTTTATTGAGTATGTTCAGCAGTGAAGGATGCTCCATTTGGCGGAAGACAAGGCCAGGGTGCTACAGGTCGAGTTCTCCTTTGGAGAGATGGGGGCTGCCTTGGAGGCTCTCCTTTCAGTTAAGGCCGCGGGCGAAGACAGATTTCCCTTGGGAGTTTTATAAAGTTTTTAAAGACCTAATAGCTAGTGTATTTCTAGGGTAATTCAATATATTTATGAGGGGGCGTGTTCCAAATTCTTGGAATATGACAAACATTATGGTATTCCTGAAGAAAGGCAAGCCCTCGGAGGACATGGTGTCTTATTGACCCATCTCTCTGATAAACTCAGATGCCAAATGGTTTGCCAAGATTTTAGCTATGTAACTTGCCACAGTACTTTCGGTGCTAGTTTACCAACAGCAGAATGGGTTTGTACCAGGAAGAGACAATACTAGTCACACTAACAGCAATTGCGCCCTTTAATGTCGCATCGGAATCCAACATTAGAGTGCGTATGATTTTATTAGATGCGGAGAAGGACTTTAAATGTATTCAGTTGGTCAAAACAAGACTTGACGGGCTAGGGTTACGTATTCAGGGAGGTATTGAAATGCATTTCAGATATACATCACATGACCAGACAGGGGTGTCCACCGACTCGCATCTTGTTTGTGCTGGGTATGGAGCCATATTTACGACCCTTTCATATGAATATTGGTATCCAGCCTCTGGTGTCTGGCTGGAATGAACTCAAACTTACTGCATATGCGGACGATGTTCCGCATTTAATGCAAAAGCCGCAAGTAGCACTGTGACAGGTTGTCAATGAGGCCACCGATTATGGGAGATTTTCAGGGTACAAACTTAACATCCTGAAAACACAGGTTTTATTGAATTATAAGTCAGATGTTCAAATCTCTGGAGTAACCGTATGCTTGGAGGTTAGGGACAGAATTAAATTGAACTATGAACCTTTAATATCTGTTACTACTATGATGAAATCATGAAGTAACTAACACAGTCTTAGTGGACGATGTAATATGGTTAAAATTAATATTCTTCCAAAACTTCTTTATTTGTTTAGGGCGATCCCAATACGGGTCCCTATTCCTTTTTTAGGCGGTGAAAGGAGCGATTGGAAGTTTTATATTGGGGGGGATAAGTGGGCAAGATGAGCAATTCGACTTATGAAGCTTCTATTTAAACAGGGGGGCTTCAACTCCGTGATTTGAGGTTATATTTTTGGGTGGCGTTGGTACGGCGCCCGCGTAGTTTATTTATCCCGGCTGACTCAGATACAGCAGCTTTTTGCTATCAGCTAGCGCTTGGGGCTGAGTTTAGGCTTTTCTTCTACCGGCTGGGGGATCCATATTATTATAAGAGGGTCCTGTTTAAGATTGTGAAGTATGCCATTAATATTTGACAAGAAATTTGTAATAAATTCTCAATAGCTTTTTTAAATAAAGAAACACAGTCATAGGATAATCCTGCCACCCCCCCATCAGTGTTTCAGGATTTCTATAGGAAGGGCCTGGGCACGATAGGGGGTACAGCCTTATTTGCCGTTTTACAGGGCATGTATTGGCTCCCTAACCATTATTTTATTAAAGTATCTACAAGTGAGGGATTACTTTTTGTCAGGGTGCAAGCACCGGGCGGATCTTGAAAGTACAGAACTAATGCTACATCTACATAAATTAGATGAGAAACTATTGATAAGTACAATATATAAAGTCCACATTTGTAAAGTGCACAATCACCCGTAAGGGTCTCTAGGCGCTGGGGGCCGTCGGGAAGATTAAGCGAGCTATTGCCCAGAGTCACATGGTGCTGGGCTAATCTGCCGCCGGGGATCGAACCGTGATCCCCAGATTCCAGCGTCAGTCGCCCTTGCCGCGGCGCCACACCTCTCCCACATATATCAGGACTTCCGTCAGTATGCTACTGATGATAGTGAGGTATTGGCAACAAAATGTTGTTTACTTATAGCCTCTGATATCCTTGTTTCGGATATTCAGAGGGCACTGGAGATTGTTGATTGCTCGGTTCAATCTATTAATTTTAAATTTCCACAGTTTAAGACCATTTGCCTTTTATACTACACTCCTGAGAGGATTTCCAAATGGGGTGCAAACATATCTAAGGATAAAATCAGGTGCCCCTTGCCAGTGGTGAGGGGGCAGGTGAATGAGCCCTGTGCCCTTACAGTGCCCAGGTCCATTCCTGGGCACTGTACGTGCAGTGCTGCCATTAAGAGTATATGGTGCTGGGAGTTTGTCATTACGAACTCGACAGCACCGTAATGGCTACACTGAAGACTTGGAAGTTTGGTATCAAACTTCTCAGCACATTAAACCCACACTGATGCCAGAGTGGGATTTAATGTAAAATGCACAACAGAGGGCATCTTACAGATGCCCCCTGGAACTCAACCAACTCCCAGTTGACCTGACTAAGTGGCTGCTTAGGCTGCCACCACCAGACATGTTTAGCTTGCTGCTCTGCGGGGCCTCTAACAATGCACATCCTGCGACGAGGTGTCAAGCCTCCTCCCCCAGGATGGGCAGGGTTCACAGAGAAGAAGCTTCAAAGGCATGCCGCCTTTGTGAGCCTCTCCAGACCAATTGCTGATTTCATCAACTGGTGCCCCCTGGTTCTACCCCCCACTTGTTGCTGGAAAAATCAGTGAGGAAAAGAGGTGTGCCCACCTCTGCCAACTCCACCCCTCAGGTGGGAGAGGTGAGGTGAAGCACAACCTCGAGTACCCGCCATCTTGAGGATGGGGGGACTCAGCCAACCAGGGACAGGCTCCTGAGCCCCTCCCACTGGAGAGTAGCAGAATAGGGGGTGTACCCACCCCAGGGAAGGGACCCCATTGGTCCCTGCCCTTTACCTACCTGTAACACCCCTAAATTTAGTATTTAGAGGGCACCCTGAACCTTCCTTCCTCAGATCCAGAAACCACAAGAAAGGAAGATAAGGACGAAAAGCTGTGCAGAGCTAAGAAGGACAACGCCCACTGACTTGGCCCCAGCCATACATGCCTGTCTACCCTCTGACCTGCTCCTGCAAAATCCCGGTGTGTCCTGAATCAGCAACCTCGAAAACCCTGGAGGACCTGCCTGCCTTCACTTCAAAGACTGAATCTCCTGTGAACACCAGGCTTGTTCAAACTGCAGCTTCTGGTGCCAACCAGAAACCGCAAATCCAGCCCACTCTGCACCTGCCGAACTCGGCCCGAGCTCGAGTGGAAAAATACCATGAGGAGGTCCCCCCCCGGCGATCCTGACCAGAGATCCGGTGACCCCTGACCTGCCTCAAGCCTCCTGATGACGCCTGCAGCATCAATCCAGAGGATCCCCTCTACCGCGACCAGAGCGGAGCGGATAAGAAAATCCGACGTCCTAAAGGCACCCCTGCATCCGACGCCACATGGCCTTGTATGCCCAAACCTACTGTGCATAACCAACCCTCAACATCCCAACTTACCCCTCAAAGTGGTGGTCGCACCTGTAAGATCCTCGTCCCCGAGCCTGCTGTGTTTCTTTGTCCCGGAGGTTCTCTATAGGAAACAACAGGGCACCCGACCGCAAAACAGCACCCTGCACCCGGCCGCCCTAGTGCCGCTGAGGGTGCAACAACAGTGCATCACTGACCCTGGGAGACCCCGGAGTCTAACCCCAGAACCTTAATTTCCACAGTCGATTACTTACCTGAGAACCGTTAACCTGTTTTCCCTCCATAGGATAACACTGACAATTTGTCTCCAAAAAGTTTCTAAGTGTGGAGTTTTGAAACCTGAAAACATTCTTTAAAAATTGCACAAATAACCAAAACTGGTTTACTTACCTGTTTCTAGGAAATGTCCCAGTGCTGAATCTAGGTATCCAGCACTGTGTTAGAAAAGTAACATAAAAAGTAACTTACCTGCAATTTACTGAAAAAGCCCATTCATTCCAATGTACTGTATTTGCTTATGTGTTGGATACTACTGCTCCCTGTAAATCAAGCAAAGTACAATTTCTATTGCATTTTCAAACTGTTCTATATCTAGTAACTTATTACTGAAAAGTATTTAATGCTTACAGGTACCAGGCTTGCTTCGAAAAATAAACAGTATATTTTTTACACAAACACAATTAGCCTACAGTTCAGTTCTTGAGTGTGTGAATTAATTTGTTGATTGAGTGTGTACATCAAATGCTTAACACTGTCCTCTGATACTGCCTTACTGCTCGACCAAGCTACCACTATTCGAGAGTAAGGTTCTATCCAACTTTAACCTCTGCCTGCCTTTGGGGATACTTGGACTCTATACACACTATACCTCATTTTGGTGTAGTATATATAGAGCCAGTTTCTTACAATAGTTTCCTACATGTATAGTATGGAGGTTTTTTTTTAATATGAATTTACTTCTATGAACTGTTTGTATTGAACATTTCTGGCTTAAAAATAAATAATAAAAAAAAGCTTAACCCGTTGAGAACCAAAGAAGAGTAGCCTTCAGGTGTAAGAGAGACTGTAAATGTGTGGGATCTTACATGATAGGACAACAGACTAATCAAAGGTGTAGAAATAGTCCGAATCACAGTCAAACCCGATGCAATTCTTCCAAGAACACCACCTTATCACATGATCCCAGAAATAGTAGCAGGAATAACACCATTAAGTAATAGCATGTTACAAAAAGGAGTTTTGTGAGAGAATAATCAGGAGTCTGTGCATTTCACAGATTATGGGATTATATAAATCAAACGGGAAGATCCCCTGTTGTCCTGTGGTATCTAATCTAGCCACTATCTTATACCAGATTCCATGCATAGCAAAATGGTTCACTGTCATGGATTTTGTCAAGCTTTCTTCTCGGACAAAAATTGGAGAGTCACGATGATGGCCAGGAAAAACATGGCAGCCAGCTACAGTGCTGGTCGCATGATTGTGGCGTTATGGGAGATTCACCTAGGGCAACGCCTCGACAATGTGATGCAGCGGGCATGGGGTGGACTCTTCTGCTGACCCCCGCTCAGGCAAACACGTCGAGGGCTCCAGGGTCAGGCGAGGCCAATGCGGAGAGCTGGCTGAGTGTCGCAAAGGAATGCAGAAGGGTTGTCGCACTGCAGCATGGATTCCCCTCTGGGGAAAGGACGGAAGCAGCAGCACAGGAGTGCTGAATACCGAGCGGACTTCAGCTAGGCAGCAGAGTGTGGGCATTGAATTCACAGAGATGCCTCCATGTACGCTTGCAGTAAACAGAGAAAAAACCCACAAAGCAGTGAAAGGGAAAAAAATCAAGGTAGGAACCGGGGTGACTAGCCGGGAGAGAGGGAGCGCTACAGGGAAAAGTAACAGTTACTCGTTGAGAAGTACAACAAAAATCCAATTTAGGTCCCCACAAGTGGGTGGCAAACAGGCATGCTCGCCTTCCGGAATACATAATTCTCTGCTTGTTACTAACTCAGCTGGCAGCCCTCACTCAAAGGTGGAGGGGGGGGGTCGGAGGTGGGGGTCAGCACTACTACCAGCAATAGAGACTGAAGTGAGCCTACTAATCAAAAAAAGAAGACGTTCAAATACCCCATCTCCCCAGCAAACAGAGTGTGAGGGGGTGAGTTTGTAAATAACATTTAAAGGCTCAAGAGTGGGTGAGATCGGCCAAAACAACAGATATCAATTTTTGGTCGAGATGAATGAAAATGAGGAGGGTACTAAGGGGTATAGCTGAAGAAATGGGAGGTGGAGATTGTGGAGACCATGGACCCATAATGAAAGGAGCAGGGCAGGTCGTTTCTCAAGACGCTGGAAAATTGGTACATCATTCCCTAGGGGAGATCCAAATTGAAAATATGTTGCAATCACCAGCGGTTAAAAATGGGTTCACCGTCACTGTAACAGAGGGAGAGCCAGCGTATGTGTGAACAGCTGACGGAAAAACTAGATTCCCTGGGTCAAAGATCTCAGGCTCTTGAGGACACAGTAGCAATACTGAAATTATCAGCCTTAACCGATGGGGAAGAGATAAGGGTGATAAAACTCAAGAGAGACAGAGAGCTACAGGAAAAACTTGAATCATTAGAAAATGGGGCAAGTAGAAACAATCTTAGCGTATTGAAGATGCCAGAAGGGGAGGCTATCAAAAGAGTTTATTATAGCCCTTTTTAGGTCTCGGCTAGCATAGGCTGCGCTTGCGCAGTCTCGCTGGCGAGATTTTTTGTTTTCTAATAGGGAGGTAAACGAGCTAGCTCTTCTCCATTGGCTGGCTTCCTAAACGGCGGCCAGCCATTGGAGAAGAGCTTTGTCCGTCACTTTAAGCCCCGTCCGTTTCGGATTGAGGGGCGAGTGTTTTCCTGTCCTTTCTCTCTGTGACGTCATCAGGAAAAAACACGCCCCCCCAATCTGAAAAGGACGGGGCTTAGTATTTCGATTGTTTTTATTGCGCGAGTCGCATTATATTTTTAATTCCTAAGCGGGTGCCCACCCCGCTGTTTATTTTCATATTTATTGCCTATGTTCATGCCGGCTGCTATCTATGACTATCATAGAGGCAAGCAGGAAGTGATAGGAGTCCCCGCCGCGCGCTGGTCGATGGGATCGCTGGAGGTCCTCCCTCTGGCCGCGCGCGGTGCAGGCTGGGATCGCGGTGGCGGCTGCGGGGCCCGGCTGACGGTGCCCTGGAAGATAGCAGCGGGAAAGGAGTGCAGAGGACCAGGCGGCAGCCCGCAAAGAGCGGCTCCCACTGGGTAGGGGGGCACCTGGCACCAGCGAGCGACCCCGCCCCCAGGGGTGGGAGACAGCCGGGGTGAGCTGGGGCCACGTGCGGGGCACTGTGGGAGCTCGGGGGAGGGGTGACAGAGCGCCATGGTTAGCACCCTCCCCCCCACTCAACATATAGTGTCTTGCATTGCCCCCCCGCACCACTAGAGTAAAGCAGGGTGTAACCTCCAGATAACCACCCTCACACCCCGCCGGAAGAATGACCCCCCCCTTTTGCAGGCACCCAAGGGGGTCTTATGACACCCCTTGTTTATTGTACCTTCCAGAGATGGCACCCTCCAGAACCTGTCACCACCGCAAGTTTGATTTTATCTTTTCCAGTCATTGCCACTGGCCTGAAGTGCCCCCTCAGATATTTTCCCCCGAAGCCCCTCCGTGATGATGCAGGGCATTTGATCTCCCGCACAGATCCTGCTCCCTCCACCCAAGAGATGCCCCAAGAATTGTCATTGCCCAGCAGTACACATGCAGGTCTTTCCGTCCACCCCAGACTCTGCATGTTTCATCGAGAAGCTATTTTTGTTCTAAACATTGACCTCTGACCCCGAGCCCTGCAGTTTGGGGTGCTTGGATTGTGCAGTTCTCTTAGGATCACAGTGACCCTTTGAGACCTGTCCCAGGTACTCTACATTAACTGTACCCCTCCCCTCCGACACTTCTGCCCATGTTCATGTTCCGGGTTGGTTCTTTGGTTGCACCTACTCTAGTCACACACCCATTGAACCTTTAAACCTACACTTGCTTGGGTGCCTCATGCGTTTTCTGCTGCTATTAAGTATGCACGTTCAGGGGGAGGAGCCTAGCTCGCGGCCGTAATGGTCGCCCTTTAGCTCGGCTCCCGCAGCCCTCCGTCCTGATTGCCTATCCTGTCTTCTATCCTGTCCGGGGACGACACATTTTTGGGGCATTGGAAACATAACGGCTTGTTTGTACTTACCATCCGACCCCGGGGTCTCGGTGTGCAGTGGCTCCGGAGTTGTGGCCTCTGAGAGATCGGGGCCTCTGCGAGACTTGGACCGGGACCTGGCCGGTGGGATCCGACGGCTCTCGGCCCCGGCCGAGAGCGAGAACCAGTGTTGGGAGCCGATGTGCGAAGATCCCGGCGATCCTGACCCGGGCCTGCCCTGGTGGCCGCGCGGCCGACGTGGGTGAGAGGCCCGGGGACCTGAGTCTGTGAAGGGGTCTCTCCCGGCCGCTGCTTTGTCCGGCGGCCCTGGTCCTCGGGGCCCGGACTCCGCTTGATTGGGGCACCGGTGATGGTGCTGGCGGAGACCCGTCTTGGGCGGACATCCTTTTGGCATCGAGGCCGCCCTTGCTGGTACCCCCGGAGCTTGTAAAGTCCTACATTTGAGAACTGTTCTTTCCGGGGGTCGTGGTGAGCGGCGATTGGGCTGATTCACGAAATGGCGGCCGACCCTCTGAAACGAGAATCACCCTGTGGCGGCGGGCCCGTGTTGCCTATTGGTGTGGGGAGCGGATCTGGTGGACGTGAGCCGACGGTCAGAGATATCCTGGAAGCCCTGAGATCCCTACACGCTTCCCTGGCCCTGGGTGTCTCAGTGGGTACGCCACGATCTGCCGCCATTTTGGGCGGCCATTTCTTCTTGTCGCCCTCTTGTTTCGAAGACTTCATTGCCTCGCCCCCCTCGATTGACTTGAGTGTCGCCGCCACTGATCGGAGATCGTGTAGTGTGTCGGTGACTTTGGGGCGCCCTGCTTTTCAAGGTTCGGACCCCGGGGACTTGGATGCTGTACTGCGACCCTGTTCGACATTGTTGCCTGAAACTGTTGGTGGACTGCCTCCTGTGCCTGCTTCGATGACTTTGCCTGTGTCTATAATTGGGGCCACCTCGCCCGCTCCAGTGGCGCAACTGGACTCCTGTTTTTATTGCTCGTGCTGCGATATTTGATGCATCGATATTTTCTGTTTGGACTATTGCTCCCTTGTGGATCTATCTACCCCCCACGTAACTATGCTAGTCACCATTCCACTCGATTATATGCTGATTTCGTATTTAGTATGTGGTTTTACATTGCCATGTGGTGGGTGGGGTTTGTCGCTCGAAAGGGTTGGGGGTGAAATGTACGACTTCCGTTTGATTCCCGGTATACGATTTAGTAGCATAATTGTTTTTAATCGTAGAAAGGTGGGAGGTCCCCTTCTCCTAATGTTTTGTGGCGCGTGATGGGGTGTCGTCCTGGTCTGTTTTTGACTGTGCTTGTCTGGTTGGGCGGAGGGCTGCGGCCGCCCGTTCGGATTATGGTTATTCTGCTCCTCCCTCCTGTCTTCTTTTCTCCGCTTTTGTTGCCCTTTTTGTCTCTTTCTTCTTTCTTACTTCTCGCTATATTTCGGGTTCTGGTTTAGGGCGACAGGCACGCTGTTTGAAGGGTGGGCCATAGCCTTCTACAGGGGTGCAGGGGGGGACGGGTGGGTTGGGTTCTATTTTTTTGTTTGTCTTCTGGTTCTATGGCCCTTTTGTATCTCTTTTTCGTGAGGCCGCGTCTGTCCCGACCTCCTATGGTGTGTTTCGGGTGGGGGGTGTGGCGTCGTTAACCCTCCTGCTATGTTTCGGCTGTCTTTCTCCCCGATCGCCATACCCCCACTTGGGCCGCTACTCCTTTTGTCTCCTGTCTTCCCGCCACGGGGGGCCTGTGTCGGCGTGTCTTCTTCCTTTCGTTTTTCATATTTTCTTAATTTCTTTTTATTGTTTTATTTTGTCTTCCCTCCATTTTCCTTTCCCTTCCTCTTCCCCTTCCCCACTTCGTCCCCCCCCCCCCCCCTTTTTTTTTTTCCTTCCTGTGTCCCTGAGGTTATTATGACGGGCTGGTTTTGATGCATTGTTTTTCCGATCCCTCTGTTCTGGCTTGGTAGTGTCTTGGGTGGCGGGCATGTTACGAGGATAATGCTCAGGGGCGATTGTGTCTCACGTATCCTGATTTTCTTGAATGCATTGTATTATCCCCCCGATATTTTGCCCCCATGCCCCCTTATTAATGTTGAGGTTGGTTTGGGATATCGGATGCCTCCGTATTGAAAGTGAGCCTGTCATATGTCTACTCCCCATATTATAAAATTAAGCCTTATTTACTCATGTGTTTTAGCCCTTTGGTTACTGTATCTCTTCTCCCCTTCTGTGATTCTACGGCCTCTGCTTTGTATTGATTGATTATGTAATATTTGCCTGGTGACTCCTGATTATTTTGCACATTGCGGCCGGCCGGCTTGGTTGTAGGCCTCGACTTGTTTCTCCTTTTGATGTCAATAAAGGTTTTCAAAAAAAAAAAAAAAAAAAAAGTATGCACGTTCAAACTCCGGAATCTGAAGCAGTCTGGTGCTAGCAGGGATACTCTTCTGCAGCATTGTAAGCAATCTTAGACTTTCCACGTACTTTCTGGTTTCACAGCTCTAAGGCTTCCGGTCATAGCAAGGAGGGTTACTTTAAAATTGCACAAATATCTGTTTCGCATTCTTTAAAAATCATGGCTGCCGAACAAATAATTTCTATCGTTGTTTAAAGTGCAAGACTGAGAATCTTAATGTTTTTATCCTAAATGTTTTGAGCTTGAATCCTCTAATGTTCCACAGGCATAGTTCAAGGGACACCTGCACAGCTGTGTAAGGTTTGGAGGAGGAGAGGCGGGGGTGACTTTAAAAACTTGCTACTTTGGTTGTCTCCAGTGGCCTTGTCTTACTGTGGTGGTTTTAAGTGCAAACCCCAGACATCAAGGTTTTTCTTTCCTATTCATTGTTCTTTCAACGGTAGAGCGTCCTTGTGGGGGGTCTTGTGAATTTAACCCCATACAAACTCTTGAGACATGAGATGTATAAGTGCCTTGATATATGCTCATTTAAGCAGCACTTTCAGTCCTGTCTATTACTCCTATATCCATGCCCATCTAGAATGACCACTTTGGAGTGTGAAATGGCCACACTCCTCCTTGGTGACTAGTGGCCTGTTATTATTCACTACTGTTGGCATTTAGGAAGTAATGCTGTAGTTTTTCAGCAGCCAGCAGTGCTTTGGGTTATGCTATTATCAACAAAAGCAAAGTCTTGACGTATGTGCGTGAAAATGCTCTAACATTGTGGTGGGGGTAAGACAGTAATCCCTTGGTCTCATGGTGTGTGCTTGGTGACTGCCCATCGCCACTATATTGTCAGACACATTCCTATGATTGATGTCCGGGTTGTAATAAAGGTCCATGTGGCGCACGAGACTCCTTTGTACCTAAGGCCCCATAACATTATGTGAGACGTGGGATATGCTGTAGGAGGGCCCTATCGATTTATATTATGTTACTGGTAACCCCTACCAGGAAAACACTGTCCATTTACTCCTGCCACTTCTGAACTCTATCATCACTACCTCTGAACCATATCGTCCATTTTCTATATCATCTATTATTGTATTCCTTGTAAATGCTGCCCTCTGATGCCTTAGGGCCAAGTTCGCCCTGTATAAAACTCAAAGGATAAATAACAGTTGTCACAGCACTAAACAAGCTGCGACTGCCATAGAGGTGGCATCTCTTTCCTGGAGGATACACAAGCAGATCATGAGATGCAGATTTTCCCATGTTTGAAACTCCCGTCACCCCTCAGTATCGATTACCAGCCCCATCAAGACCCCCCACCACTTCTGATCTAGGTTTGGTCACATGCAGTGTTCAGTCCCACATCAAAACCCCACCATGTCTTACTAAACTTCAAGCCTTGAACGGCATGTTATCGCCTTCAGTGTTTGAAACTATACTTATTCTATAACAAAACGTGGAGAGAACTCTGCACTGAATGATTTCCTAAAAATGGAGTTATACTCTTTCCCTCCCTAACCCCTCTCTATCCAAGTCCAGCACTGCACACTCTGAGTTGGCATAGGTGTTTGGCAATGACCCCAAGGCTACATTCTGCACATCTAAACTCTTCACTGTCCCACTGATAGCACTATTAAACATCTCGATGCAGTATGGAGCACTGTTACAAGGGACTACGTTCCTGGCCGCAACATTATTAGCAGTGCAGGAAGGACATGGTGCATTTTTCCAAGGGAACGTCACTGTCCAAAGGATATTTTATCACACAGGCTGCTCTCCTTTCCCTTTTGCACATTACCATAGGTAAGTCATAGGTGCCTTTGAGTGTTGTATTTTCACACAGGACACGTTTGTTAAAGTCCTGTGAGGTCACCCGCTAATATAGATGCTTTATACCTTAAAACACCTAAAATGTTCGAGTTTCTGCTTTCGAATCTGAACCTTGATGTTACTGACAAATCTGGTTCTTAGTCAATGCATTTATTCTCACTTTCGTATTCTTGGAGAGCCTGCAATATATATGCCACCTGTGTACTGCCACGGTTGATACATTCTAATTTGGCCTGCTCTGGATAGAAAATTGAATTTATTTGCCGATCACTAAGTGAATTGACAGTACACAGGCAACTGCAATCAGTTGTTTGCTTCCCTCTCTTGAAAGTGGCTTTGGTGCCCTTTGTCATTATACAGAAGAGATACTGTGCTTTTTCAATGTGCAGTGTTTTCACAAGATATCTACTTTGCAAGTTAACAGTTGTAGTATTGGATTTCTGCATTGTCGATGCTAGAAATATTTTATTGTTGAGGAAAACTCAACGCACAAGGAACCTCTGCCTAGTAACGCCTGCTTTCACTAGGAGGGAAGATCCTTTGGGAGTTTGGTGAAAATAGCATTTGTAATCTGAGAGCTTCTTTAAACAGCGCTGCTGGGTTAGTTTAGAAATCTTGCCAATCTCTTTGAATCCCAGTTGCAGACACATAATCTGATCTTGAAGTTGTTGGCAACGTGTCTGTTTTTAACCTCCACCCTGTTACTTCTGCGTAGTCAAATCACAAATGCTCTCCAGGTTCTTTAGAATGCTTTCTCCTGATGGAGCTGGGGCTCCAGCCAGGTTGCTCCTCCTAGCATGGGATCCAGCGGTATGTTCTCATTACACACCAGTAGCTCAAGTTCCCATTCCAGGCCCCATTGCTAGCTCCCATGCTGAATCTCAAGACTGCTGTTTGTACGCAAGTAGTGTTTGCTTCCATTCTGGACCACATAGCTGCTGCTCATACGCGAGTAGTTTTAGCTCATGGATTGTGCATATGGTATGTGATTGGCACCATGACAGTCTGGATCCCATAACTTAGCTCATTGTATGAGTAGTGGTAACTTCTATTCCTTATTCTGTTGCTGTGCTCATAGTAGCCCTTTAGTAATGTCAGCTTTTATTCAAGACCCCTTGTCGTGTGCTTCTTCAGAGCGTCTATTGCTCTGCTCATTGTACCAGCTTCTATTCCAGAAACCATGTCTCGTATCTGAGCTGCGCTAGCTTTTGGTGATCTTCCCATTGTACCTTAATACTGCCAGCTACCATTCCATAACCTGTGTCTTTTGTTCATACATGAGCACATTGGCCCCTATCCATCCATTGCTATGCTCCCCATACGTGAGCTGCCCTTCAAATGGGTAAGAGTGGTCTGCTTAATTCAGACACTCTGTTCATCACCACCCCCTTTTCTGAATCCTTCAAATGTGATCAGCATTGGCTCCTATCAGCTATGGCTTGTTTTTACCGTATATGAGCACTGCTAGCCTCATACCTGTATATACTGCTCACCATACATGAGCAGCTCATCACATGTGAGAAGCATTGGCTCAGATTCAATTATGGCTTTTGGTTATTGTACAAGAGCAGCTCTTCTAATGTGAACAACGTGGACTCCTGTTCTTCCTCCCATGACTTGATATCACCGCACATGAGCACCTCCTGAAGCGCGTAGTGTTAGCTCCAATTCAGCCTTGGCTTGTGGTTACTGTACATGATCGACTCTTCAGACGTGAGCAGCGTTGGCACCTATTTATCCATGGCTTATGATTGACATACGTGAGCACCTCCTGACGTGAGTAGTGTTGGCTCCTATTCAGCCATGGCCTGTGGTTACTGTACCTGACAGTCTTCATACATGAGTAGCGTTTGCTCCTATTCTTCCTTCATGGCTTGTAGTTACTGTACTTGAGCACCACTAGCTTACACTCCATATGGTGTTAGTTTGCCCACTGTAGAGTAGCAGCACATCACACATGAGCAGAGTTGGATCTTGTTCGGTACTGGCTTGCAGTTACCGTGTTTCCTGTTCAGTCATGGTATGTGGTTACTGTACATGAGCACCTCCTCACATGTGAGCAGTGTTGGCTCCTATTGATTAATAGCCATTAGGTAGCGTACATGTGTAACTCACATGTGAGCAGCATTGGCTCCTATTGATCCATATCTTGTAGATGGCATACATGGGTACCTCCCCACGTGTGCAGTGTTGCCTGCTATTCATTCATGGCTTGTGGTTAGCGTACGTGATCAGCGCAGCTCATATTCGTCCATGACTTGTGGGTAGCATACATGGGTTCCTCCTCACGTGAGAGCAGCGTTAGCTCCGATTCATCCATGGCTTGTGGTTAGCGTACGTGATCAGCGCAGCTCATATTCGCCCATGACTTGTGGGTAGCGTACACTTTACTCAATCTCTAATACTCTCAATTCACACTCTACTACTGACTCAACTAATCACACTCTAATACATCCTCTAGCTACTCTACTACATACAAGTCACACTCCTCACAGCTCTCTAAATTACACTATCCACAATTTTATACTCGCTCTCTACTACACTCTAATACTAAAAAGTACTAACTACTGCTCTCTAATATATACTCTATTTTAAAAGTCATTCGCTACTCACTCTACTAAATAGATATACTACTCCATATACTATCTATAACTCACTACACTACATCTATTTCTATCTAGTACTTTTCATTACTCACTACTACTGTCTCTACTACTCGCTGATTCCTACAGGCTCTCTACACACTATCTACTACTCACTCTATACTACTCTCCACTAATCTACACTACTCACTAACTACTATTGCCTACAACTCACTCCTACTCTACTCTATACAAGTATACTCTCTATTAATCAACTAGTCACTCTCTACTAACTATTAATCACTGCTAATACTCTCTACTACTCTCTAATGCTTACCTATTGCCATTGTAAATAACAATACCATACATTTATCAGTTTAAAAAAAAAACAAATGAAAAAAATGACATTTGCAATGCCAATAGCTCTAACTTTAACAAAGACGAGACTGCATTGTAAATGCTTGTTAAATTAGGATGTTTGTCTGAAGACCCTGTGGAGGCTCTTGCTAGAGATATTCAGTGGGTACACCAGGATCCTTTTAGGAAACAAGGATCTGGGTGAATTTTTTTGACATACTTCGTAAAGAAGCAGATCTTGGCCAAGGCACCTAAGCAGAAAACTCTGAAGGGAAGCGGGTTTACATTTGAGATTAGGTCTGATCTCTCTTGCACCACCCTGATTAGACAGTAGGAATTGGGGAATTGGATAGGGGAGTTTAAGAAGGTAGGCATGAGGGATTCCCAGCCACACTAAAGGTGACGCACAATAACAAAATGCATCACTTGAAGGACCATAGCGAAACAGATATGTTGATTAAGGCGATAAGGAGGGTTAGCATATACAGATAGCGCAATAAACCAACAGGAGTCAGTTTCCTAAATATACTTCATTTTTCTTCATTTGTTTTTAATCCCATTGCTCAAAGGGCTTTTCCAAAGGCCATGAGAAAGCAAGGAGGAAGGGTTCTCCAGGGAGGGAGAAGTGTAGGTGTGTGGGATGCATAGGGGAAAAAAGAAATAGTCCTCAGAAATCTCTTCTCTTTCCTGAGATCCAGCCCGGGTTGATGATAATGGTGGCAACAGTACGAAATATATCACAGAATGTTAATGGGCTCACGATGGATAGGCGACGGGCTAAGTTGATTGAGTATCAATAGAACTCACGTGCTCAATTCATGGTCCTGCAGAAAAGTCACCTAACCAACAAGGAACGTTTGGTGGTATTTAGCGAACAGAAGAGGGTTAGACAGATGAGCTGTAAAGATCAGAACTGCCCTGTGAAAGGAGTAGCAATTCTAATTAAACAACTAGATGCCACAATAGTGGCGAGCGATACAGATAGGATGGGCAATCACTAGCTTACAGCTACATAGCAAAAAATACACCTTGGTGGGATACTATGGGCCTAATGTGGTGGACATCGAACCCCTTAAGGTGATTTTCCAGAAATGACTTGCCTTTTCTGCTCCCATCATTGTGGCTGGAGACTTTAATACCATCATGAATAACTTTGACAGATCAAACAATAGTAAGGCCAAAACATACCCTACATTGCAGACATTTCGAAGAAACATGATGAATCAATTAGGTATGTGCAATGTACGGAGGGTAAGATCAGGGAAGGACCGAGGGTACACCTTCCATAAAAAATAATATGGCCACTCATTTAAATAGATTTTATATTAGTGGACTAAGATATGTGAAGAAATTAATGAGGTTAAACATGTAACTGCACACTTATGTGACCATGCAATAGTCCTCCTAGAAATTAAAATAGAAAGTAGGTAAGAATAGAAGATACTGACCTTAGACTGGTCCCTATTATTACACCAAGAGGTTATTTAGTGCTTGAGAGCGGACACAGAGGATTTCCTAAATATCAATGTAGGGCTCAGCTTCCGTAAACATAGTCTTGATTGCTTTTAAGGATTTTATGAGGGGGAAGCTAATTAGCATCGCAGCCCAGAAGAACAAGAAACGTAGAAGAGAATTTGATGTATTAGATGAAAAACTGAGTAAGATAAAGAATCAACTGCTAGCCCAGAAACAATTATCTAAAATCAAAAGATTTTTGGAGAAGGCAATGCAGAAGAAGAAAGATCAACTTGCTTTAATATTTGAGACAAGAGTAAGGGCAAGATGGGAGGCAAACAAGTTGGCACATTTTGAGTATGGGACAGTGGTGGGAGATTTCTGGCTTAAAAAATTAGAACGGATCAGGTCTGAAATATAATTTAGTAAATAAAGGTCGAATGGACAGGGTTAAGTTTCTCAACCACTCATGGCACCAAGAGGGCCTTCCATAACTTCTTTAGAGATCTATATTCTAAGAATTTGAAAGTCACAGATAAGAAAGTGGGGAAGTGGATGGAGGGATACACATTAAACAAATTAACAGAAGATAAGGAATTTCAACTGGAGCAAGAAGTTAGTTTTAGTAAGAAAGGGAAAGTAGCCGGTCCAGACATCTTATCTAATGAGCTCTATAAGGCTTTCATGACCAATTCATGGGGAGAAGCTGCCAAGACAACCTATACAAGGCAGTAAGCGAACCTCTGCTCAGGGGAAAGCTGAAGCCTCCAAAGACTGGTTTAATTCATAAGCAATGGTATGTTTGGGCTCATTACAGTCCGGTTGAAGTAGCTAAAGGCAATATTTTTAATTTCTCTAGTTGAACAGGGCATGTTGTATGAGCATGAAGTCTTTGTAAACCACAGACGGCAAGAGGATTTTCAGAACATGTAGTCTGCTGGCTCATTCCCCAGAAGATCAGCCTACTATCAGATAAAAACTAACATGTTGGAAAATATATGAACACCCGAGCTCTCTGCACCTCAGTAGATGGAGGTTTGGCTGAGCACTACCTGTATTTTTGCACAGGTGGGTAGGAGTTTTTTACGTTGATAAGCAAATGTTAAATGACTGGTACTAACCCTCGACTAACAAAGAAAAGTAAAGCATGCAGGTTATCTACCTTTTTTAGAAGCATCTGCACCTGGGTGGTTGTGGTCTAAATATTTGCATGCAATTAGTTTTTCACATACCAACTTAAATGTTGGGTAGCTAGTAGGATATCACCAGAGGCAGGTAATAAGTCATATCCGAATATGTGGGCATGTTACACTTGCATTAAACATAATTTCCTACATAAGGGTAAGCAACATGTAATAAAGCCTCAACTAATCATTCCATTACTAACTAAAACAATTTTTTTTTTAATTCCATAAGATTAGCAAAAGGTAACTAATGTAAGCCTAGATTTATCTGGTTAAGGTGTTAACTGAGAAGAAACAGATTTAAACAACCATAAGTTACAACAAAATATTTTATTGTACTATACCTGAACTTGTCCTAGTCTCTCTAGCTCCTCTCGCATATGATTTCTTGCAGTTGTCACATCAAACTCAAGTCTGTCATAGTCTCTCCATGCTCTTTCCAGCTCCTAAGTAAATGGATCAAATACTGTAAATCAACATTAGAGATGTGCAGAGATGTTTATTTAGAATACTACCTTATTTTTTTTTAATATTACATTGTGTGTGAAGCTTAAAGCAGAGGAAGAAAAGTATGTCCGACTTTCCACATAGCACAAGCATGTGCAGTCAATATAAAATTAGACCAATATCATTCCATTCCATCCCATAACCCATTTCTAAATCAAGACATTTAGAATGTGAATATAAAATGAACCGGAAGCACTAACAAAATGACCCACACACTGCAATGCAAAGTAAAACATGCAGGTTGAGAGTAAAGAGAGTAAACAAGTAGCATCACATAATTCACATGCCAAGGAAACAAATGTAAATTAGATTTGTACTCGCCATAACACGCCACTCTTTGGCAGCAAGAAAGCCTTAAGGCACCATATAGAAGAGACCACAGCTCAATGTCATAGCTGTCAGCCTCAGTTATATGGTGCAGCTATTGAGAAAATCAAGAGCTGATAAAGAATCCTTTAGACTAGGCCAAGAAATCTGTATTCAGCATGGATACCTTCTTGCTTTAAAGAAATTCTGAAGCTATTTCTTGAGATATATTTATATACACACACACAGCTGTACATACATGTCTTCAACAGTTTTAACTTGGTAGGCAAGGTCACACACAGAAAAACTAAATGTTCAATCAATTTCTTGAAGCATCTGTCACAACAACCAGGACAATCAGTATCACCTATCTTCCTGGGTGGCCCTGAAGGTAGAATAACAAAGTGCAAGAGATAAAAGGAAAAAGAATAGGGAAATGGGGAAATAGGGTGCAAAAGTACTGGTCCAATTCACATAATAGGGATATGCAATTTGCACATCAACTGGTTTGCGTATGGGAAATGCAAATGAATAATGCAACTGGGTGGGAAAGCACTATGAGCAGCAACCTATATATTGAGTAAGAACACACCGGGGAAGCAGATCCTGGCCTGCTTCCCCTCGAAGCTGCCTAGACAACTGACAAATGGAAGCCTGGTCAATGATGACCGCTTTAAACTTGCAAATCAGTTACCTCCCCACCTGTAACTGACTAATGATTTGCAACAACTACTGTACTCACAAACCACCTACACATTACATTGCAAACACCATATAGGAAATGTGTGATATGTAATGCGTCACAAAAGCACTTTTGCGTGTTCAAAAGACATGTCCGAGAAATAAAAGGGCTTTATTACATTTAAAAAAAAGAAACTGGAGGAGGGTTAAAAAAAAGAAAGAAATTAATTACATCCCGCTGTCGCTTCTCCTCTGTCCTCTTCCTGGCTTCTTCTGTGGATACATTTAGAGGGAAGCACCTGGGCTCCCCAAAAGCCAATCAAAATGCAGCATTGTGATTGGTCTGAGCGCAGTGGTTCAGCGCTCAGCCAGGGCATGGGAGCCTGGGCATGTTCTCCATGCAGGCTGTAATGCAGGCTGCATGGAGCACATGCAAAGTGCGCATGAATGTTTGGCTGGCCTGTGAGGGCAGGTCAAACATTCATGCACACTTATAAAGGGTTCACCACTCCTCCCCCTGCTCTGAGAGCAGAGCAGATCTGTCCTGCTGTGACGCTGCAGCAGGAACAAGTAAAGTAATGTCGCAAGTTATCATTTTATTTTTCCTTTTTTTACACTGCTAAAGGCAGTGGGGCGACACTCTGAAACAGATATGGTCACCTCCTCACTGGGTTACATTCAAAGAGAGATACGTCAAAGCATACACAGGTACGTTCTCTGTATTCAGAATTCATACTTTAGGAATAGAGACTAGTCCATCTCAAAGGATTTTAACTTACGGTCTAACACAATGTTCTCCATGGCCAGAAATTCTAACACACGGGTCAGCTAGTCCTTCTAAAATGAGTGCATCTTTTGCCCCATAAAAGAAGGATAAGTTGGATTGCCAAAACTACAGCTCTGTCTATCTTCGTTCTTGTTCAGCATCTGTAGCACCTGGTGCCCCGGTAGGGAAGCTTTCAAGAAACTACTCCAATCAATTGATGTACTGGTTGCAAACAAATACTGGTCTTCTCGCCTTTTCATTTTATGTCCCAGTGTAGCTCCCTCCCTGACAGGTGGATGTGATGCTCAATATTTGACCTTTAGGTATCAGAAGAACTCAGTCTCCATGAGAACTAATTTTCTACTGAGGTCTTCAATGCTTTGATTACCCCACTCCCAAATAAAGAGATAAGCATGAAAAACTTGTGCTCAGTCCATCTTCTGTAGCAGTTCTCCTCTTGACCTGACTTATAGTCGGGATATTTATAGTCAGGCCTGAGGCCTGAAAGGTGACAGATAGGCTGTAAACCTTTTGGTTTTACCTTCCTTTCCTATATCACTAGTGGTACTCTACTTCCTGGTGAGAGGTAATAAAATCAGCTCTTAAGCCATCTCGCTATCCGCTACATCATCCCTGCAATAATGTGGTCCGCGCAATATCACTGCTTATCTGTCTATTTTTCATTTTTTTTAATTAAGTTTCAAGTTTTAGAAAGTAAAGCATTGCATAGCACAGACCAATAACCAAATTACAGATAGAGTTACATTTTAAAATTAGCTATGTGTAAACGGTATGAAAATCATAAAATTCTGCTTTAAATCAAATCACAAGCTAATAAGAAAAAAAGAATGAAACCAAGGTATTTGTATCTATTATGGCTATACTTCAAATACATCTTGATGATGCTTTTAAGATAGCTGCATACCTCAATTATATACAGGTGATTATACGTCGGGCGTGCAAGTCTTGGAAAGTTTGGCAGGCTGCAGGGGTGAATAGTTAAATGGCAAAGGAGCCATTAGGCCTAATAGCAGGGGTGGGTGATGGCCAACATGGATGAGAGACAGCTTACTCAAGTGAGTGGTCTGGGTTTGTTATATTTTCCAAGCATCCCCCCGCACCCCCCCCCCACCCCTGTCAGTGGACATTGAGTCTCCCTAACTGATGGAGCTTTACATTTAAAGGGGTTTCTTGTTGCTCTCTTGGGGTAAATTCAGTACTATTGTATCCCAGCTGGTAATATGGACAATTCTTTTTATCACTGTTGGTTTGGTATTGCATTGCCTGCTCATTAGACCCTTCTGTACAACTACCTGTTCCACTGCTCCAATGTAGGTAGTTCAATGGCCTTTCTGAGTCAAGAGTCTTTTGGGCAGCAATATTGACTAGTAATCTTAACTGCGCTGCCTGGAAGCACACGGTCAGAGGCTAACTTCAGGTTCCTTCAGCCGACTTGAAGGTATTGAGGGTATGCTGTAGCTGTTTGAGGTGTGAAGGTGAGTGTGGAAGCAGTGCTGTATTGAACAGGTATAATATATTAGGGAGTAAAGTCATTTTCATTGTGTCTGTCCTGCTGACCAAGAAAAGTAGCACATGTTCCATTTATGTAGGCTTCTAAGAAAAAATGGCTAGTAATAGGAAGTAGCGACCATGCCTAGTTTTGAGATTGGTGGCGTTTAGGCCTGGATATGTCACTCAAATATTTTTCAAACTGCAGATTAGTCGCACTCCAGGACAGGCCTTCTGGACTACCACAATACAATTCATTGCCATAGTCCTTAGCTTCCACTACTGAGAGATCACGGAACAGGAACAGGTTGGCCAGTACCAGAAAATATGCCAATACTGTAAGTAATGAAGCCACTCAGGATAGAGAAATGCCAAATGAGGATTCAAAGGAAGGCTTTCCAGACACAACACGCTACTCAGGGATTTGTGGTTGGTTTGCAGGTCACAGCCGCTGGCCAAGGAAATATAGTGCGAGAGAAACCGTTTCCCCACAGAAGAGCATTTTTACAGATGACTCAAAACATTCATATTGTGATTTCTTTCTCTTTTTCATGACGGGCATGAGCATCTCTTCATGTTAAACCTATATTTAGTTGGGGGCGTGAAATGCAAATCAGTATAGTTTAATTCCTAGCCAAAACTAAGGGCAGACTTAAAATCAGAACGCACAAAACAGTCGGGAAAGAGGTGTCGAGCAGATAAATGAAACATGAGGTAGCATCAGAACACATGAAAGGTATAAGCTATCTTTTATAAAACATTCAAGTACCTGTTGTTCTTCTGTTAAGAGAACCTTGAAAAGATATGCGTTAATTTAATAGCTAAAGAACTCCTGCCTTGCGAGATTTACAATCAACAGCATTTGGTCCATTGTGTATGGTTGCTTAGCTGTGGTCTTTGCAAGAAGCATTTGTGCCTGCTAGTAGAGATAGCAGCTTACATTGTGATCACAAAATTCTGAATCTGTATCAAAGACATTAACTCACTGTGAGTGTCACATTCAGCACTGATATCCTTTTCTAAGCCATTCAAAAAAAGGTGAAAGCAAACATGCTCCTGACACCGTACACATCTGTGCCTTGTTTTCTAGCCCCAAAATAAGAAACAATTTATCATTTTCTTGCTGTATCATCTTATGTATGCCTGCTTCAGGAATAGCACTAACAGCAAAGCCGTTCTACTATCGGTAAATAAAACATGGATTGGTATTATCTTAATACTGAAGTCTAATGTCCTACATTTCTTTCAAGAGCATCCTCAGTCAATCTAGTTAATGGTACATTATACCTGCTATGAAGTGGTATTGATACGTTTTGCTAGATGCTCAAACTTTTCTGGTTATATTTCTAAGCATGCTGGTTTTGAAGATATGCCTGGCCTACTCTAAAGTAGTGGCAATTTGATCGGAACCAATATGCAAAATCTTGACTGGTAAATCTGTAGTGGGTTTGTCTAGCACTGTTGAAATGTTTTTACTGAGCAACAACTACAAACAAAATGGATAGAGAAAGCTACTGGGAATGGTAAGTTACACCTAGGGTATCAAGTGTGAGGTTGAAGGATCACTTCCATTTGTTTTGGACTGATGCAGTTGGTTTTCAGGCTCTGTGCACTGGGACCCTGATAAGCATGCCCCAGTGACCTGATACCTAGAAACTTGGCAAATTGGTTAAAACCCCTGATTGGCACGTTTAACTTATCTATACGCCACTAGTGTACGGTACTCGGTATGCCTGCCAGAGCATCTTAGCAGGGCAGTTTAACTGCTATTTCCACCCGTCAAAGTCACCATTCTGTCAGGGCTACACTTTCCTTTTAAATAGTGCTAGTAAGTCACCCCTAAAGTAAGCCTTAACAGCCTTAAGGTAGGGTGCATAGTATTTAATAGTAGGACATAGGTATTTAATGTTTTTACTTGTCCTTACTGTGAAAAAGGCTCAAACCTGTTTATTATCGCAAGGCTAGCTGTGCCATAAAAAGCACGGTTTACTTTACTACACTTAATAAAACTACAAGGAGGGGGAGCACACTACCTCTCATCCCATCACAGTTCCCCTATTGCATTCCAGTAAATGCAGTTTGCTTACTTCAAAGTTGCTGTTGTTTTTCATCAAAGTTGGTGAAGATAGTGCTGTTATCACTAGACGCACGTTTGTGGGTTTAGCCCTTCATCTGTAGAGAGCAGAAATAGTGGTGAGCAGAAGAAAGTCATCTAGGGTTGCTGAAATGATGCCCAAGTCTTCACATGTCACAGTACTACTCAACAGGCACACTGGTGCATCCACGGAGAGCTTGCCAGCTCGTTGGCTCAAGGGAGCCTTTTAAACACCAATGGGAGAGAGGAACCTGAGGAGAGAAATCCCAAAGGCTGGACCTGCTTCTACTTGTACTTAGGTCAAAGGAGTGAACATCAGGGAGCCAGTAAGTTGACCTCTTGGTCAGCTACAGGGCACGAATGCTGCAAGAAGCCTACTTCTTCCAATAGCCTGCTGGTGGCTTCTGGGAGGCAGAATCCTAACCTCCGCATGGAGCCCACAAAGTCCTTGACTCTTGACTGGTATTAGACTGCTATCCTATGCCCATACAAATTGCACAACTGGACACTTAGAAACTTTTATAGAACTTTTCCTCCACTGAACCAACAGAGACAGGGGTGGGAGACAAAGTCACAGCAGAAGAAGTTGAATCGCCAGTAAGATTCAACTTGCTGTTTTTTTCCTATGAAACGATTTTGTCTTCTAGAAGGGTTTCTAAGCCCCAATGTAGAGGGACTTCACAAAGCAGATGTCGAACAGAATTTGACCACTGCCGAGACCTTCCTGGGTACAGGTTCCGTCTTTGTTCATTCTGTGCTAATCCCGCCGTCAACACCGACCATGCCATGTTTCCCATTGGAGCTGAAGTTCACACCAATGCTTCACCATGCCACTGTCAACCCCACCTTCAGCCAGACTCACCAACACAGACTTTTCTCCAGTGAATATTTAAAGTCAAAAGGTAAACTTTCCACCAGGACAAACCTAGTCCCTGTACCTGATCGACAGTAGCTCACAGCTGGCCTTAATTTTCGACTTGGGCCCAGTCTTGCAGGACCAGATAACTCCAATAGGTGTTTTGCGCTTTTAGATGCTAGTTTGACTTGAACATTTCAAAAATGTAACTTCTGGTTCCCTACATTAGATTTTCATTGTTTTGGTGTTTATTTGTTCATTAAAGTTTACTTTATTTTTATAAATTGTAGTGGTATTTTTATTGCGTAGTGTTTTCTACTTTTTAACTGTTTTGGTACGGTAAAGTCTTTACAAATTTCTCGTAAGGTACAACTGTCTGCTCTATGCTACAGCTATTAAGGGTACTGCTTACGTTGAAATTATTGAGACCCAACTGGTTCAGGTATGGAATTGGGACTTAGTTCGGTCTCACAGCCGAATCAACTAATAGTCCACTTCCTCACAGCCACATAACAGGGACCCTCTTGGGGCATAGTGAAGATTCCTTCAAAGTATCCTTGTCCACAGTAGCATGGACCAACATCAAGACTTGCTCTTAGAGTGTTCTGGTATTTGGGGGTAGCGTGGTAACTGGATCCAATATATTTTTTTTAAAAAGCACAATCAAAGAATATGGAATGTAAGGGCTAAATCAAGTTCTAAAACAGATGGCACTAACCAAAAACGATTTGAAGAAATGTGGAAAAAAAGATTTCACCAGTCCAAAGAAACTGAATGGGAGCAAAGCATAACAAGAGCTCCTAAGGAACATGTGACACGTCTCATGGGAAAACAATTAAAATAGTGAGAACTTTGTGATAGTAGCTTGGCAAAGTGGGATAGAGATTGTGGGTTAGGTATGGAGAACCTAGTGATCTGCAGAGTTAATCTACAGTCTGAAGCAAAACCTACATTTTTTTTGTGCAACTTTATGACTCGATCAGAAGGTATTGAAGCGCTTTATGTGAGCAACAGCTACATAACACAAGGCCGCATAATTTTTTTTAATCACAGAGAGATTAAGTGATTGCCCAGAATTACAAGATGTTGAGACTCAAACCTGGTTCCCCAGTTCCAAAGTCGGCAGCAATAGCCATAACGCCACATTGTCTCCCTTAGGAGGAGGGAATTGAAGTAGGGCTGTGCGCAACTGGTAAGGTTAAAACAATGCGGGTGGAAAATCCACTGTAAGTTAGGTTTTGTAGGAGACAAACCTCACTGAAATCAATTTTTACAGGGAAAAGTCTCCCACTAAAGAGACACTGCTTCCCTGCAGTGTTTGTCGCAATAATTACTGCGAATATCATGACAGGCTAACATGGCAAGTATGTGAACAAACAGGTGCCCTCGCTACTGGCAATGAACTGCCAGTAGAAGTGTAAGTCACTGGACAGGACAGAATGAGTACTGCCCAGACATGAGGATGAGCTATGGTCCTAGTGGTGGTGCCAGGACTGCAGATGAGTCCGATTAAGTAGACTGGGCTTGGAAACGTTGCTTCACCTGTCAATCCAAGGACTGCTCACACATACCTATATATTTATTATCGGTACAGCCCTCCTGGAGCTTCAAACAAAACCCTAATGCAGAGGGGTAGCAAATGGATAGATGAAATAAAACAATCTCGAACATGTTTATGTGGGAGATTACACTAAATCTAGTAACCGATTTTTGTATGAATTTATAGATTGCACTTTTTACTGGTTTGATGCAATCCTAATACCTTTTAAGAGGTGCTCGAAAATGTTTGATGAACATAGTCTTTAGTAGTTGGTGTCCAGTGAACAGTGGTTGAAATGGTATTAAAGATACTGGGCTTGGGGTGGTCCCTGTATATTCGATAAACTTATATAAGTGTAATATAGATTTTGAAAGCAAGGTGTTAAAATCTGTTGCATCAACAGTGATTGTTGATTAAATTATAGATTCTGAAAAGGCTATTCCACGGCAGCAGTTTCTGACGGGCGGAACTCGCAAATTAAGAAGTGGTACTAGTGCTTTCACACAATCTGTAGATAATTTGCAACTTGTACAGAACTGGGAAGAAACATTTTGGTGGAATTCTCCATGCACTATCCCTGGAGTAGTTGTGCCAGGTTTTCTGCTCAACCAACCCAGTTTTCAATTAAGTCCCCCCTTCCAGCACGTGCTCTTCAATGAGGCCCACTCCCTGACTGACTAGTTCAGCTCAAGCACAGACGCTAACTTTTGCCTTCCGCATTGCTTGCACACTCACTGGTTCCAGCCTGCCTTTAGTTTTAGGTTTATGCATGTATGGAAGGAATCATTCACTTCAATTTCAAAATTGTAATATAGAAAAATAGACCCAAATGCCATGTTTATTAATCGGGTTACAATAGCCCAGACATTAGAGCCAGCGCCTGCAGGTATGACTGAGGAATATGCTCCCTATAATAACTGCATTGTATGAATACAGGCGCTTGATAAGTGTAAAAAGTCAACGGATAGGACAGGCACTATGAACATAGTGCATAGACAAAAGCTTTCAATTTCAGAAGGGAGTAAAGTAACTTAAGGGATACCCAAATGTGTTGGTATGGCGAGATTCTTCTAATAGTTTGTCAAAGAGGGAAAACACCACCAAAAACCTTACCAACTAAGACAATATGTAAGATTACATTTAACAAAATGCATGTCTACAGTGTTTGGGATAATGGAATTACAATCCTTCCTTAAAGGCCTATTAGTTTGAACGCAAGATATTCATAGTAAATTAATCAAGCATATTGCCTTTATCATATTTTGTAAAAAACAGTTCAGATCGTGCCCTGTGACACAGCTCTTCCCACTGAAACAAGAAGGTCTACAGCAGAGTTGGTCCTCTCCATCCCTTTCCATTCCTGGCCTCCTAACCGCTATCCCGTGATCAGTCTTCCCCTCCATCTGCCTACTTCATTTTTCTATTCTCTCTCCTCCTCTCTATTCTATCTCTTTTAGCAAAATCAGTCCACTTAGTAGTCTGCATCACGAAACTTCACTCTCATAGTATGATACTTTCTTCCTTTAGTATGGAAACAGTTTATGCTTTGCCACTACTCTGTGTAATGCTCAAATGTAATGAGTGAATTTCGGTATTATATTTGACATTCTTTCCAATGCTTAAGGTTGTATCATCATATTAAAACCATTTTGTAAAGAAAAAATAATAATAAACAAGTAGTCAATTGCCTTTGTCATAATGTTTCATATTAAGCAGGTCAGATTTTAGGCATCTAACGTAACTGTTACGAATTAATCAATCAGCCCTCTAACTATTAAATGTGCCTTGTCACCATAACCAATTAATCCCTGCTATATTAAACATCAGCTTTCCGACGAAGCAACCATGTGGTATACAGTTATGACATTACAATTATGTACAGAACTGCAGGTGGCAAAACAATGTACAACTCCTCCCCAAGAGGGCACAACAAAGAATCTCACAATTGAAATCTACTCCCTTAGTCAGTCAGAAGGGTAATTAACACCAAACCCTTGTCTCCTACATCAGCCTATGCTTTTTGATGTAACCAAACACCAGTCTACAGGCACTAACACAGTTTAAAACCAACCCACCATTGAAGGCCTATTGGATTTAACAGATGCATTTCACAGTAAATAAGCAAGGTCTACTGCTATTATGTTAACGTTCCTTCATAAACGGATCCGATTTATGGCATCCAACATATATTTTCCCAATGAACTATCTAGTATATAGCTTTCATTATTAGCTTGTCACCATAACCTACTGAATTATACAATCTTGCTCACAAAGCAACTGTTAGGCATACAGTCAAAGTTACAATTGCAAATACATGTAAAAATTATACAACCATGCCTAAGAGGGTGTAATATGGATTATCACATTATAAATCATCCACCCCCAGGCTTTGTCAGAGGGGATAAACAGTACTAACCCTTGCTTCCTTTACTAATCTGTATGATTACTTGTAACAAACTACTCTCTGCATACTTTAACATAGTGTAATAACAATCCACCCTAAAATGCCTATTGACGTTTGCTTTTCACTATAAATATACCAGGCCTACTGACTGGTTTTTTTTTTATTAACAAAAATGACAGGCCTGGATCACTGGTCTGTCCACATACCAAACTCAGTTCTGTTGAAATCGGTCTAATGAGCAAACCCGTTTCCACAAGGCATGAAGTTCAATACAAGCACTCTTTTTCAGCAAAAGGATACATCTGCTAAAACAAATGGTGAGGGGAAAAACAGGTGGTGAGAGAAAAAAACCTCTCTTAGCAGTGCCTCTTAAAGCTCTTTTTCGGTTTGTTTTACTTGGCCCTTTTTGCAGGGTCATCCCTGAACTTTTTGCCTTCCTCCTGGTATTTTTTCTGACCTGCTGTTGGTGGTTTTAGGACTCTGGGCACTTTACCTTTGCTGTCCAGTGTAAAGTGCATGTAAAATGGTAAGATTGGTCTACACCTGTTTGGCGTTTTTAATTTACCCATCAGTCCCTTGTACGGTGGTATCTCATATACCCAGGGCCAGTAATTTAAATGCTACTGGTGGGCTTGCAGCGCTGCTTGCGCCACCCATTTAAGTAGCCTTTCAAACCTGTCTCAGGCCTCTGCCATTGCAGGCCCTGCGCGCGCAGTTTACCGCCACTGTGACTTGGCACATTAAGTGTGACTCCCTTTTTACTACATATCAGTTAACCTAAGGTAGCCCTAGCTAGCTCTATGGGCAGGGTGCGCTCTCGGTAAAATGTAGGATATGTGCTTTAACTGTGTGGCCTGTCCTGGTAGTGACAAACAGCCATTTTAGTTTCTCATTACTGTGAGGCTGCCCTTTCATAGGAATGCATTGGGGATTCCCGGATATGTGTTTCAGAGGGAATTCCGGACACAAGAGGAATAGTGTGGTCAAGTTTGGTATGTTTGGAATCGTGGTAATAAATGCTGCCTAAGGGTGTTCACATTTTTATTATCACTATTTTAGAAATGCTAACTTTTAGAAGTGGCCAGTTCTGTGTGCTATGTGTCTTTATGCCTGTCTGTTGTGTATTGCATGTCTGGCTCTGGAGTGACAGGGGTTGGGGAGGTGCGGTGGCTCCAGAGGGGTTAGGTAAGTCAGCACTATGCTGAATAGGCCAATCTGCATTTGGGGTAGTGGGAAGAGTAGCACCTGGGCCTGAATAGGACTGTGCCTGCCTTCCACAATGCTAAATCCGCCCCCCACCTGTGGTGTGTGTGGGGCCAGAGCCTACACGAACAATAAGGGTGGTGGTGCACATGAAAAGATGTATGAAAGTACCCACCAGAACTGGTTTGGACTGGACATAGAGCCCTGTGCCAGGGGGAGAACAAAGACATTATGAGGTATACATATTGGTGCTGTGACCCCATGGATTTTGTGCTTACGTAGGACCTGCTGGGGACTAAGACACTGCCTGCACTGCAGTGTGCGAGGAGGAACCCCCACATGGACTGACCTGCTGCCTGCTGGGGTAGCTGGGAGAACTCCCCCTCTGCTGGAAAGCCCTGTGTGCTGGCCTGCATGGTGAGACTCTGGAGACTTAGCACCGGGCTGAGCGCTGTAGTCTATACATTGCCCGGGACCTGGGCTACGAGCACTGCAAGAGTTTTCTATGTACAGCCCTGGCGTGAGCTCATGTCACAGCAGCGCAAGGTGAGCGCTTTTAATTGTACTGCCTGAGCCCGAGGAAGGGGACTCTTCTCCTGAGTGAGGCACGCGCTGTCGCGCCGTGAAGGGAGCAGCAGGAGAGGTGAAAGCAAATCAGAGTCCAGGCCTGGTTGTGGGCGGGCTCCAGAAAGCAAGGGGAAGTCTTGGAGCTTGCACGTGCAGCGCAGCTCGTGCCTTGTGTATGTCCGGGAGGAGAGGGGGGAGCTGAGGCAAGAGGTGTTCTTCCCATCTCTCTCGCCTTCCTGGGATCCTCTTGCCTGTTGCCAGCTGCCCTGCATTTCCATACAGTCCCGGTCGGGAAGCGGGACACCAAGCTGCCGGAAGTCAGGCAAAGTCTGCCTGTTTGTGGCGGGTTGGCAGGAGAGCCGGAGCCTCGCGGGCGACTGCTGCCTCACGAGAACGAAGCCAGGCAGGAACGAAGGCAGAGGTCATGAGGAAGGCTGTGCCTCGGTCCTGCGACAACAAAGGAGCAACGAGACTGGGCGAGTGAGATCGCTCCAGGAGGCCTGCAGCTCTGTGGGTGAGGCATCTAGGGTCAGAGAGCCCTCGGGGGACTCCCATCTTGCCAGAGTGGGGAGGGGGGGCTTGGCGACATGATTGGCAGCTGCACCGCACGGTCGCGAGCAGCTGCAGGGAAGCAACCAGGGCGTGGGGGACCCAGCGAGGTCTCTTGCTGGGATTGCTGCCTCTCCCTTACGTTTACGGAGGCACCCAGTGAGAAGTGGCCAGTTTAGCCTTATTACAGGAAACGCTGGCAACTGCACGTCTCCTGATTATTGGGGGCATGATTGTTGTTGCCCTGCCAGGGCCCCACTTCCTGCCTTAAAAAATTGCTGCATATCCTGTGAAAGGTGGGTCGGGGGCTCTGTAGCCTACAGGTAAGGGTGTACAACCAATACTTGGAATATGCAGACACGTTTACTGTCTTTCTGAGGTGGCAATAATATGTGTCATACTGTTGCAGATGTTTAGGTATGATGTGGTATGCCGTGATGTTATGATGTGGGTTGATCTGCAGCACCTCAGGTAGTGGGATCCATATGTTCTGTTATGGTGGTAGGCATATCTGATGGTCTGGGATTTCCCTAATAACGTGTATGCTTTAAGTGTTTATTCTGGTGCACAGGTGATGATGTGTTTACAATAAGTTTAACCTAAGTGCCCTATTGCCAGTAGTTACTGGGTGTGCTTATTTCTCACTACTTGTGTGTGCTAATGGTTATGATAGTGGCCTGATTGGTCCTGTAATTTAAATAATCCCTTGTAAAGTAATACCTAGTGCCAGGTGGCACAGTGTATATATGTGATTGCGTTCTATTGTGTTTTAAGAGTAATACAAAGGCTATTTTTTATATAACCTTGGGTGGAGTTTCTTTTGTGGTGTGCCTAGTGTGTCGCTGCAGTGTGAGTGTGTTGCGCAAACGCTTTACACGTTGCCTCTGGGATAAGCCTCGCTGCTCGTGTCAAGCTACCAAGGGGGTGAGCAGGAGTTATTTTCAGTGTGCAACTCCCTTGCCCTGACTAGAGTGGTGGTTTCTGCCTGGCTTAGGCGCATGCCCTGGCCAACCAGAAATCCCATTTCTAGCACTTTTAATCACACAAGTGTTCCAACAGCTGTGCTGTCAAGCCACTATCTAGTTTTTACATGGCTGGACATTTGAATTCTACAAACATACAAGTGAGAGATGAAGACCTATTCAATTATGTTTTTAATTAATACACAGTGGCTAATCATTAGGGCCATTTGTACAAAGGTTCTCAACAAATTAGGTCTGCCAAAGCCAATAGGTCTTGCCTCTGGGACCAATTGGCTTTGCCAACCCCTTCAAATGGAAAAAAAAGTGCACTGATACAGATATGTAATTTTAGAGGTACAGGTGTCATTATGCATGCAAGCCCCTCAAATTGATACAGGTGCCTTTTTTTATTAAATAAAAAAAAAAGGAAATGGAATTAATGTTAGAGGTTTTTTTTCTAAAGAGGGAGGGGCCAGCAGGAACGTGCAGCCTTCACCTCCACAAAAAAGGGGAAAAATGGGGGCGTGGGTAGGCGCCGGCAGTGATGGCCGCCTGATTCGACTGCTCCGACCATCCGAACCCCCAACATTCATAAATCCGGCCTAAATCCGCTCGAAGCGTAGCTTAGTAAACAGCTTCTGCGCTCCGGGCGGTAGCGGAACCTCCAGTCCAATTCTGGTCCCGCTACGAGGCACCATCGCTGAACACCGAGCCTGAGTACGGCGGCCCCAGAGAAGGCCGGGACCGGCAGTGCACGGCCGCCGGCCACTCCTTCAGGAAAGTCCCCAGCTTGCGGCCTGGGTGCGGGACGGCGCGACATCGGGAGCCATAGGATAACGTGACGCCTCGGCGGGGGTCCGAGGCGACAGGGGAAGCCCCCCCTGCCGCTCCGACTGCTAGACTGCCACAGGGGGCGAGATTGGAGCCAGCGCCGAACGCCGGATTGATAAGTGACGGCCTGGGGGTGGGCGCAGCTCGGCAACGCACGCCCGCCGGCCACCCCGCCAGGAGAGTCCCTGGCTTGCGGCCTGGGCGCTTCACGGGGTGACCCCACAGACCACGGAGGACCGCCATTAAACCAAAGGCCTGGCCGGGTGCTCCCCTTTCCGGCCTTGACATAGGGGGCACGTTTGGCGCCAAGACTGAGAGCCGGCCCCAGGGGCGGCGGCTGGGGCGATCCCGCATCGGCAGTGGAAGGCCACCGGCCACACCAGCAGGAGAATCCCCGGCTTGCGGCTTACGATTCTGCAACAAGATCAGGTGGGCTACAAGAGAGTGCGAGGCCTCGGCGGGGGACCGCCATACAACAAGGGGCCCATAAAGCTTGCCATAATACCGGAGGGCAAACGGACAGTGTGCCTTAGCCGAGGTACTGGGGAGACCCCCCACGCAGAAGGTGGGCCCGACCCAGCTAGGCTACGGTGGGCACGGAGGGAACAAACAGCCCGCGCTCCGGCCTACACCCTGGTGGTCAGTCTCCAGCCCAGTGACCAGTCACAGCCCCACACACTGATAAACGTCTGAGTGCCACCTGGGACGGTGCTGCTGGGCTTCATGCAACGGGCACCGCACGCCCAGAACGAGTGGGCCTCGTGGGGGATAGCCGCACTGGGAGCGCCATTACCGCGCCACTAGGCAGGAGCTGGTTAAAAGTCACTGTGCCCGGGAACCTCCACGACGACAGGAATCCTACAGTCGCAGCCAAAGAGGAACAGAACGCCCCAGCCGAGCCCGCCTCTCCGAGACCGTGCCCTGGGGCAGACAGGGAGCAATCGCAGACTAGTCCTGAGCTCCGGGATCGCTTCATACGGGGCCCTGTGATAATAGTAGGCAGAGATGCGGCCTAAACACGGAACATCTACTCAGTCCAGTAAGCTCGACAAATATACGGTCCAGAGGGGCGCACAGCGAACGGAAGTGCCAGCCAGTGACCCACAGGGCCAGAAAGAACCATCCCTGACCAGCATCATGACGGCCATACTGGGCGCGACCCTGGAGACAAAGATAGACAAAATATCGATAGAAGTCAACCTCCTACGCACGGACCTCAATAAGACGTCTGAAAAAACCAAAGTGAACGAGGCGGACATTGTAGAACTGCGAACGTCTACGAAACAGCTGGAAAAGCGGGTTGACGATCTGGTTCACCAGCACAGACAGAAGGCGCTCCGGCTGGAGGATCAAGAAGGAAGGGCCCGTAGAAGCAACATACGCCTGGTTTGCATGCCGGAAGAAATCGAGGGGCCCAGCACCGAACTCTTTGTTGAGGAACTGATCCTCAATCACCTCAAGCCCAAGCGTCTGTCCAAAATATTTACCGTCGAACGAGCACATAGGGCACCCATCCCTAAGCCAAAACCAGGGGCGCCGCCACAGACAATAATTGCTAAGATCCTTAACTATAGGGACAGGGACGCAATTCTACAGGTGGCCAGTCAAACCGGAGACCTGCACTACGAGAACGCCGCAATACGGTTTTTCCCGGACTTCACCCTCCAGGTACAGAGAGAGAGAGGCGATCCTTCGCGGGAGTCAAGGCGGCGCTGAGAGACAGGGGCATCAAGTATATGATGTTCTTCCCGGCCAAACTCAAGGTAATTTCCCGAGGAAAGTCCTTCTTTTTGACGACACCACAGGAGGTGCAAGACTGGATAGACAGAGTCGCCCGCAGGTGGAGAAGGGACAGAGGGCCGAGACTGGAGAGACACCCGCGGCGGATCTCCGGAATCAATGGCGGGGAGATCGGAACAGGACAGACAGAGTCAGCGCTCCTGGAGATCCTGCTCAGCAAGCCCGAGATTGGACACTCAACGTGGTGCGGCTGGACGCGAGACTGAGGGGCCCCTCCGTGAGTGAGTGGTAAACTGCATTGGGGGTTTTTGGAACAAAATTGGGGGGACCACACAATATTGGGGTGGGGGCTCCGCTTAGAGACGATGAAGGGGACTGACGCCAGTCACACCGACCTGTAGACCTGATGCATAGACTACGTGCCTTATTGTTGGGGGGGGGATTCGGGCGGTGGGTGGGGCCAGACAAGCACACGCACCTGGAAGGAGGTACACCAGGAGGGAGGACGGGTCACTCAGACCCCTAGTTCCTTTTTCTGGGTAGTTCGGGGCGAAAGGCACTCTGCTAATTGGGGATGTGGGTAGTTTCAAACCTACGGAGCTGAGGAACAGGGAGGGGGGAGGGGGGGGGGAGTTTGCCAGTTGGGGGGGTGGATTGAGACCGAAGTAGGGTGGGAGGATGGCAGGGGAGGGAAAGGGGAAGGAGGGATGTCATGGCACTTTGCCAATTCTGTTGTGATTGTTTGTTCACACTTGCGAGGCACAGGCACTGGAGTATCACAATGGCAGGCACGGCACACAAGTCCTTTTCAGATCGTAAGGAAAGGTTATGGCTAAACACTGGGAAAAAGTCTCAAGGTACTAAGTTGGAATGTGAACGGGCTGGGGGACAAGCTTAAGCGAACAATGGTGCTGCAATTCATCAAGCGCCACCTCCCTGACGCGGTGTTGCTCCAAGAAACTCACCTGCTGGGCAACACCTGTCATGCACTGAATAGATATGGATACACTCTGGTGGCCCACTCTGGCTTTACATCAGGATCAAGGGGGGTGGGCATCCTCCTCCGGTGTAACCTCCCCCTCCTGATCAGACACACAACAGCGGACCCACAGGGTAGGTTTGCATCGGTCTCGGGCACATGGGAGGGCCACGGGCTTACCTTGGTATCGAGCTACATCCCACCGGGTCTTCAGTCTCAGGCATACACTGACCTAGGGAAACTCCTTCTGTCCCTCCCGGAGGGGCGATTATTCATAGGGGGAGACTTTAATGCAGTTGTATCCGGTACATTGGACAGGCACCCACCAAAGGACACACCACAGGGGCAGAGATGGCTGGGTGACTTCCTAGACACGTTCGGCCTCACAGATGTGTGGCGTATGGCGCACCCTACGGATGAACAGTAGACATTCTTTTCGGGGCCGCACCGCTCCTTCTCCCGCCTAGACTACATCCTCACTCCGCTACACCAAGATACCATGGTACATGCAGCGACCCACCTGGCGAGGGGCATATCCGACTATTCACGGGTCATGGCCCACTTCACAATGGGCAACAAGCGAGAGGGGTGTGTGGCACCAATCAATGCCTGGCACCTCCGTGACGAAGACCCACGTAACACACTGGCCAGCTCAATAGATAACTACTTTACTAGCAACGTCGGTTCAGTGGACTCGGCGACCACGCTCTGGGAGGCATTCAAAACGGTCCTCAGGGGAGAGGCTCTCTCAGCAATTGCGGGTAGACGAAAAGGGAGGGAGGCACAACTGGTCGCGATGGAGACTGACCTAGCTGAACTGGAAGAGGCCGTGCGCTCGGCGGACACGACGGGGACGCGTCACCGACTTGCCCTTAATACGGCTGAATATCGGGACGTGGCAACTGATAAGGCAAAGAATATAGTAGCCTCTAAGGAGGCCAGGATTTACGACCAAGGAGACAAAGCGTGCAAGCTCCTCGCCTGGCTCGATAAAAAGCAGCAAGCCAATAGAGTAGTAGCAGAATTGCGGTCGGAGACAGGCATGTTACTCACTGAACCGCAAGATATAGTAGCGGAATTCGCCCGTCACTTCTGAATGATTTACAGTAAGGGGTCAGACTGCCCGGAGGAAGACTCCATTGACCTATTGGCGGACCTAAAAATGCCCTCCCTCTCTGATACGGAACGCGACCTCCTAGATGGACCACTCACTACGGAGGAACTGGAGCGTGCTATCAGGGATCTGCACCCTGGGAAGGCACTCGGGCCAAATGGTCTCCCGATCGGGCTCTATAAGCTCAAACCGGAGGGCATTAGCCCTCATCTTAAACGCATGTTTGACGAAAGCAAGTCGGTTGGGACGTTGCCCAGGGACCAAAGGCTCACGACGATCGTCACAATTCCCAAAGAAGGCAAACCCAGGGATTTGTGTACCTCATACAGGCCCATATCCCTGCTAAATGCGGAACCCAAAATCCTGGGGAAGGTCCTGGCGAACAGACTCCAGCCGGTCCTTCACACCTTGGTCCACCTGGACCAGTCGGGCTTCATGCCCCGCCGAAATACGACACTCAACCACCGTAGCCTCAACGGGGTCCTGGGGAGGTGCCACACTTTGACTGAAGACGCAATGGTGGTTTCGCTAGATGCCACCATGGCCTTCGACACTCTCGAGTGGCCGTATATGATGGCGGTCCTCCGTAAACTCGGGTTCGGACCCAGTTTCATTGCCTGGGTTCGACTCCTTTACTCGGAACCGCTGGCACAGGTGGTTGTGAACAACAAGGTGTCGGAGACGTTCGCACTGGGAAGGGGGACCCGCCAGGGATGTCCGCTCTCGCCTCTCTTATTTGCCCTCTCTTTGGAGCCTGTAGCCACCTGGATTAGACAGGATGTCTCCCTGAAAGGACTCCGGTGGACAGATGGCTGGGAGGATAGAATCTCCCTGTACGCGGACGACATCCTCCTTTACCTCTCCTGCCCCAGGAAATCACTAATAGTGGCCCTAGACATCTTCACCAACTTTGGCAGGAACTCCGGGTACAGCATCAACTGGAGCAAATCTCACCTGTATGTTCTCCACGGAGACATCCCAATCCTGCCGCGAAACTGTCCTATACAGGTGGCACTCGAAGGTTTCACGTACCTGGGCATCTTCATGTCCAAGGATAAGGAGGCAATGTATGAACACAATCTGCTCCCGCCCCTTCAGAGGCTCAAGCGCGACTCCGCTGCCTGGCGGAAGCTCCCCGTGCCGCTGCTGGGCCGGGCGGCGCTATTTAAGATGATGGCACTGCCACGCTTTCTCTACGCCCTACAGAACTACCCAGACCTTGTCCCACCCACCTACTTCACTGCGGTGGAGGCGGTTCAGCGAACCCTCCTGTGGTCCGGGGCGCCTCGGATAGCGCTGCAGAAATTGACACTGGGCTGGTACGACGGGGGTATAGCCTTGCCTGACATCCGTAGGTACTACTGGGCGGCGCACCTCTCTGCGATCAACCAGGGCACCTATAGTGACGGTAACGACCCGGGATATGGGATGGATAGGTGGCTACTACCGGGGGGGGGAACTATGAAGAGGCGCTTTACTCACGACTGGGCGGGCACGCTCTGACGGGGCCCACACTTCACTCGGTGCAACTGTGGCACAGGGTCCAACGGACCATGGGATGGCACAACACACTCACCATGGCCAACCCGCTTTGGGCCTCTGAACGACTCGGCCTCCTAGGTCGCTCTAAAGGGTTTAGAAACTGGGACCTGATCGGCATTTCCCGGGTGGGGGACCTTTGGGACTCTGGAGGGATCAGATCCTTTTCCTACCTACAGACCACATACGAGCTTGCGGACACGGAATACTTCAGGTACCTTCAAATACGTCATGCCCTGCAACAGAATATCCCGCAGGGTACAGTGCCCTCCCAGGCCTCCCCCCTCGAAGACAGATTGTTGGATGGCCTAATACAAGAAAATGCCATCTCGCTCACTTATAAGAAGTTGATAAACAACCTTCCCGACTTGCTCTTGGGCCTTAAAGGGAGATGGGAGGCAGACGGCCTGGAAATAGATGAGGAGGAGTGGAGGAGCGCGTTAGCCTCCCTTAAGGAGGTGGCCATTTTGTCGCGGTTGCGACTCGTTCAACTCAAAATCCTCCACCGGGTGTATATATCGTGTACCAGGCTCCAGAGCATGGGTAGAAGTGAGAATGACCAGTGTAGGAAGGGGTGTGGCGCAGTTGGCACCTTCTTCCACATGCTGTGGGAGTGCCCACGGTCGCAAACATTCTGGGTGAGGGTGACCCGCTGTATGCAGGAGGTGTGGGAGGTAGAGATACGCCCAGAGGCGAAGCGCTGTCTCCTCAACATTTGGGAGCCGACGGATTTACCGGCAAGGGGCAGGATCTGGGCAACGCTCGGCCAAATGGTGGCTAAACGCAACATAGCTAGACTCTGGGGGGCTGCCACACCAACGCGCCTCACCGAGTGGAAACGTGGCATGGACTGCTGCATGCTGCATGAGAAGAGTGTGTATGTGGCCCGGGGATGCCCCAATAAATGGGGGGAGATCTGGAACAACTGGAACGAGTACAGAGGAGGTATTTGTGAACCACCCCATCCCAGACATACCACACTTGAGACAGAGAAATAATGTTCTTGAACACACGTGCTCCATGTGCCTGATGTGACCTGCGTATGCATTGTTTTGGTTTGTTTACTCAAAAATAAAAAACAGTAAAGACCTGGGTTTACCCAGAACACTCGCTAATAATCATATAATCCTCTTGTACACTGCATTTACACACACTGCCTCATAAACGCCACCGGACCGGTGAGGGTGTCGGTAACTGGCTGTGTTAAACGACCCCTGCCCTAACAAAGACGCTGCCGGCCTCCGGGTTGTAGGCATTATGCCGTGTACTTAACCATGTGTAAATAAAAGTCTTTAAAAAAAAAAAAAAAAAAGGGAAAAATGCAAATCAATAAAAAAATGTTTTAAAACAGTGTGGGTGGGGGCAGGGGCTATAGAAGAGCAGGTGGAGTGGATGCAACAGGGAATGGGCAGATGGAAGGGGAAAAAACAGGGGTGAAAGCAACACAGGGATGGGGGAGAAGCACGAGTGAAAGCAATATAGAGGTGGGAGAAGGGAGTTTGACAGGGGTAGACACACATGAGAGAGCACTACAATACAAGTGAGATGGCAAACAGAGCGAGGGGTGTGGATATTTGGCAAGGGAAAACAGCGAGAGAAACAGAAAACACATGCCCTCTAATTGGATTCTTAAGCAAAAACTTTAAAAAAGCAGTTAACAGTGAGGCATACAACGCAACTAAACCAAAGGATTTTAAAGAGGCTATGATCCAGGGGAGGGACAACCACGTAATGGAACAAGAAAAAAAAGCTATAAAAAAAACAGCAAATGACAATGCCGAGTAAGGGTCAGCAGTGGGTGGGCTGAAAGCCTGCACATAATAAGCCAACAAGACCACTTCACCTGTATGAGGGAGAAACCTAAACACGATCAAAGGTGAGAAATAGAATATAACCTAACTGTTTTGCTTTCAAGGGCACTGTTTTGTAGTGAGACAGTGGCACTCATTTAGCTTGATCTGAGTGCCGCATTTGACACCGTCTCCCACTCCATCTTGTTGTCCACCTTGAAATCTGTGGGTATTGATGGCCCTGCCCTGGCCTGGATTGCTAGTTTTCTTTCTGATCGCATTTTTCAAGTCTTTTCTTCTACTTCTGTTTCTTCTATTTTTTCTTCCCCTCACGGTGTTCCCCAGGGGTCTATCCTCAGTCCTCTTTTTTTCAATCTTTATGTGAGACCCCTTGCTTTCCTGGCAGAGCAAGCAGGCCTCACAATCTATTCGTACGCAGACGATACGCAAATCGTCTACTCACTTTCCACTAATAAACATCTCCCTACGTCTTCTCTGCAGTCTGGACTGAAACATATATATATAACTGGATGCACAGACATAAATTAAAATTAAATGGTGACAAAACAGAGCTGCTCCTGTTTGGTCCAAATACATCGCTCTGGGGCCCGCAACACTGGCCTCCTCAGATGGGCCCCTTACCCACCCCTTCAGTCACAGCCCGCAACCTTGGGGTTCTTTTTGACAACCAGCTGTCTTTGAAGCAACATGTTGTAAAAGTCTCTGCCACCTGTACTACCATCATCAGGTGGCTGAGAAAAATCACGAGGATGCTTCCAGCTGACACCCTGAGGACCGTAGTCCAGGCCCTTGTCACCTCACGCATGGACTACGGGAACATTCTACTTTTGGGCGCCTGTAAGGATGTAATAAAGAAATATCAGGTTGTTCAGAACATGGCAGTTCGCCTTATCTGTAACTTACCTGTTAGATCCTCGGCCGCCATCCATCTGCGCAAGTTGCACTGGTTGCGAATTGAGAGCCGAGTAAAATTCAAAGCCCTCTGTATAATGCATCATATCAAGTCAGGTAAAGCTCCGAAATATCTGTCCTCTTTGGTGCAGCAATATGTTCCCTCCCGCACGCTGAGATCTTCCACACAAAACAAGTTTCAGATCCCCCGTGTCAACAGAGCTAAAATGGGCTGTCGCTCGTTCGCTTTATTGGCACCCTCCCTATGGAATTCCTTACCTCAATTCTTGCGATCTGAAATTTGTTACCTGACATTCCGCAAAGGAATTAAGACCTGGCTTTTTAATACTTAACCTGCATGCCCATAATCCCTCACACTTAGCTCACCTTCTGTTTGCTTTAGCGCCGGGAAACCTCCGGGTAGCTGCGCGCTCAATAAATGCAATTATAATAATAATAATAATAGGAAAGAATGAGGGTGCATTTCCTTAAATGTGTACATGCACACGATAAATATGCCAATGCATGCTCTGCATTTGCAACAATATTTCATGAAAACCTATAAGACGCCGCTTTCAGGGAGGTTGATTAAGCAATGACTGATCCGGTCGCAAGAACCTATTCAGGAACTGACCCAAAATGTCGCCTTTACGGTATGTACAAGAGATTTACATTTTGAAATTTCTATGCTTGTACACGGTGATAAAATGGTCCGTTCTCAGCAGCCCCACAAGGGCTTTCGAACCGCTTACACAGAATGCAATTTGCTTCCCGTTCTGGAGGAAGAACATTCAGACAGTCCAATTAAAAGGAACAAGAAGAGGAATCACTTTCCACCTCGTTGGGTTTTATTGAGCGGAGTCTATTACTTACCGCGGTGGCTCGGGACACTTCTCGACACGTGCTAAGCAGGCCATTTTGAAACCCGTCTCGTTGCAGGACTACATTCTGGACGGCGGCCGGGTTATCTGCATTCAGCTCCAGCTCTTGACTGGCCGATAGTAATGCCTGCTCGAGCGTGTACTATTATAACAAAAAGAATTAATGTTTTAATGTTCTGCGTCATTAGGTTGATTTTCTTTTCAGATCCAGTCATCGGCACTACGAATACAAGCACATAAAATGACACCAATTTAAGGTAATAAATGTAATTGTCCTACTTTCTCTTTGTGTAGCAGCTGAAGTTTGGCTTCCAGGGCGTGCACTACTTTATCTTGTTCACACAAAATGCTTAGCTTCGCCTATTACACAAAAAAGAGGATGTAATTAATTTTATTCCGTGCTTACATCACAATCAAACGCTGAAAATCAGAACAAGGAACAAAAACAGAGGTATTTTGCAAACGAATGGTAAATTACTGCATTAGCAATACTGTCTGGCTTTGTAAGACTTGCACATTTGCTCTAGTGTACTTTCCTAATACGTATCCCATCGGTTTAACTGTCACAGTGATTCTAATTCAGTTTTAGGCGCAGGACGGAATACCAGCGGGTGAATTCCCAGCCGGAAAAATGCTTATGGGAGATTTTCAATGGAAAACAAACAGTGACAAAGCCAATAGGTTTGCCTATGCGAGTTATTGTTATTAATCTTTTTTAAAGATGTTGCACAGCACACCCTAAATTAACCTGTTCTCACCTCCCGGTGGCTTGGCAGAGAGCAGCCAACGCTTAACTTAACCTCTACCGCGCTAGCGGGTTTTCCCGCTGTGCGCTGAATTTTGAAAAACGCGCGGTTTGTGACAAAGCCAGCTCGTCATCCGCGTAGCGCAGGTAACGCCCATGACGAGCTGGCTTTGTCATCCGCATCGAAGGGGTTAAGAGGCAATGTGTTAAGTATTTGTGCAACACATCAAACTGTAAACAGTGCTAACACAACACAAAAAGATACACCACCTAGTTATACAAATAGAGCTTATTCTACTTAAAAAACAAGACAATAATGGCAAAAATCTAATAGGCATAACTGGAGTTATGAATTTTTAAAGAATAAACTGAAATGTAGTGCATAAAGGCATAAAGCTCCTACCGGGGCTATTTCGGCGCACTAGACCAGGTTAAATCCAAAAGTTCAGGCTTAGGGTGACTGAGTGTGAGTCAGATACAGGGACCAGGCTTGGCCCGCTGAAACAGTACCTTGGTTCGTGGTTGTGTTGAGATGCGAGGAGCAGAGGAGGTGATGCGTTGTCGATCCCTTGGGATCTAGGCAATGGATCAGTTCCGATCCACGCGAGTAGGAGACGCGTTGTCTTTGAAACCTAAGATGTAGGCGATGCGTCGTAGAGCTACGCAAGTTAAGGAGGCATCAAAAACTGGAGGCAATGTGCCACGGAAGTCAGCGAATACAATGTCTTCAGCCATTGCGGCAGCGGAGATGCGCTGGCGTCGAGGGAGATGCGCCGGTTCCTAGCTGTGCAACGACAATGATGCATGGGAATTTACTTGATCAGCACTCTATACCCACTTCCAAGGGTCCAGGACTGGATTGGCACCACATGGCAGGGCAAGACTCAGATGGCAGCTTCCAGGTGCTGTAGGGTGGATGGTAGGAAGTCTTTGATGTTCCCGAGACTTCAGAACAGGAGGCAAGCCCTCTGAGTCTCTTTGGCTCTGGGTTGGAAAGATGCAGATCCAGTCCTTCTCACTCCTCACATTAAGGTATTCTTCTCACAGTCGGTGGTGTCCAATACTTCTACCCAGTTGTGCCTTTTAAGTCGGGAAAACTTCAAAGAGAAGCCTTTGAAGTGTCCCTTTGGGTGGAGACAAGAAATAACCTATTAAGGCGTGTCAGCTCCTCTCTCCAATCCTACTCAGGATGGCCAATCAGGATATGGATGGCCAATCAGTCACGCTTACGCTCCCTTTGTATGTGGCTGTCTACAAGGAATGTAAAAAGCCCAGCTATCACTCAACCCAGACTTGTATTCAGAGACCTGCAGAAGACACCAAACGGTTAAAGTAAGAAAATACCAACTTTATAAAAGTGGCATTTTCAGAATTACAATTTAAAATCTAGCTCCAGCAAAGGTTCGTTTTAAATTGTGATTCCAGAGATACCAAACATAAGGGTCAAATATCTTCCTAATTAGAAATTACATTTATAACATGAAATAAGTTAATCACAATGTTATCCTATGGGAGAGCTAGGCCCTGCAGTAGTGAAAGACAAATGAAAGAGTTTCTCACTACTAGGACATGTAAAACTTAAAAGTACATGTCCTAATTTTTAAATACACTGCACCCTGCCCATGGGCTGTCCAGGGCCTATATTCGGAGTGACTTATATGTATTAGAGAAGATTGCTTGGGCCCAGCAAAAGGGTTAACTTGCCAGGTTGGTACGGCACTTTAGAACTACACACACAGGTTCTGAAATGGTAGGACTGAGACAGGTTTAAAGGCTACTTAAGTGAGTGGCACAATCAGTGCTACAGGCCCACTAGTAGCATTTAATTTACAGTCCCTGGACGCATGCAGTGCACTTTTCTAGGGACTTGGAAGTAAACTACATATGCAAATTGTGGATAAGCCAATGTTACCATGTGGTAAAGTTCCCAGAGTCCTAAATCCAGCAAAAAGGAAGTCAGCAAAAACAGGCGGCCTGAAGGCAAAACGTTAGGGGGAACCACAACAAAGGAAGACAGGTCTAACACATTTTTAAACATTTGTGTTAAATTTACAAGGGATCCACTAGATGGCAGTCACAGCTCATGTCCAAAGAGCAGCAATATCTATATTTGTCTGCCACTGTTTTCAACGGTAGTAAGTAGCAACCATTCCTCACTGTAGGTGTTAAAATCTAAAGGTGGCCGGTACTCTCCAATGTATTAACAATGAAGTATGCTCCCTGCTGGTTTGGTTTCAATAGATAGCTGAGTTAACATACACTGCGTTATTCTAAAAAATGTCATCTTAAGTGATACCATCCAGTACTTACGAGTACGGCGGACTGCAGAGACATGCACTCAGAGTGCATTTTGAAAATTAAAAATAGAGTGCCTGAACTGCAGGAGCCTGCAGTTTAAGGACACTATCCACCAGAAGCAGTACTTTGCCCAGGCTCCACGACAGGAGAAGACTCGACTCGAAGCCCAGGAGAAGACTGAGACCAGGAGGAAGTGCAGACGATGAAGCCAGAGTGGTGTGCGAGCCAGCCAATGGTAATTAAAGGTATGTATTGGGTGGGCACGAAGCCCCTTGATTTAAAAAAAAAAAAGAATTTGTACAAGAGACTTTGCAAGCACAGTGCAAGGGAAACCTAACAACAAGCAGTGTGCTGCTGTTTTGTTGACATTTCTGCACCAACTTGCTGAGCTAAAAGGAAGATACTTTCTAAACAGTAGTCAACACTTAATGGGTTTCTTCGTGCATTGACAATGATGTATTGCTTTGGTTACGTATACTTAAACATGGAAATGTGCCCTGTTTTCATTAAAATTGACAAGAAGCTCTTAAGCAATGTCGGTTGAATAAAACATGTTGGCTGCACTGTCACTACTACATTGGAACGTGGAGAATGTTTCACACACAATCCAGAAGATTTCTGCCTTTTTTGACCCTGCAGGGTGCAAAGCAGTAAGGCAATAAATATGACATCTTCTATGAAAGCAATTTCACATTTTTCAAGTGTTTTTCCTCTTACGGATTTTAATGTATTACAGGCACATCTGATATCAAAAAGCTGCGTCACATTCCCCTGGGGAAACCAGGGTTCAGATAATATCTCATTTAAGTAGACTAGATTCAAATACTATTCGTAATTATGTCATCACGTAGACCCCCTCATGTGCTGGAGGTAGTCAACACAACTATGGAAAAGCATGGTATCCTGTGATGTGTCAAACTAAAAACAAAATAACAACACATTCAAGGAGCCAGCCCTATGAGAAAGAAGATGATGCTAGGGAGTGAGCCACAGTCAAAGTAAGGAGTAAGTGCTGTACAAGCGGGGTTAGGTAGGCTTTTGTGATGTCCGGGTTACTAGGAACAGGTCTCCACTCACCTGGGGCGGAGCAGCATTAGAGGTGTGGGTTGTAATTAAAAGTTGAAGTCTAGCAAGGATTAATGCAATATCTACAAATCTGGTCGGGACTGCACCAGTCTTCGGTAGTGAAAAAAGAGGGACGCCTTAATGCAATCAAGGGAAATGAGGTACTACTACCAAATGCAAGAAACATTCAACAAATATATTAAAAAATTGAATCTTATATTCAATGTGTGATCATTACATTTTGTTTAAAACATCAGTTTTTATTTCATTCCCATTATACAAAAACAGCTAAAATCACATCAAATTGTACACTTATAACACAATAAAATGAATTCTTCCTTCCTAAAAGACAACTAATACATCACAGAATTATCCTATATTAAGACAGTTTGCAATTATGATCAGCATAAAAAGAGAAACAAATGTATGACACAACCCTTGTCAAATACCAATACACATCCAAATGTACACAGACACCACAGTGGATATGTTGATTCGATTGATATTCAACTAGATTGTGTTAGTCCTTTAATTGTGTTCTCAACTGCGTTGACACGTTTCGATGGTTTTCAAATTATAACACCATCTTTGTCAAGACTCAATTTTTCTGTCTCTTATTCTTGTTTTCCACAATTATTATCCTTTGCCCTTGATTTGGGTTAATCCCAGGCGTAATTTTTGTTTTAAATTATTTCATTCGACCCAACGTCGTATGTTGCTTCCTTAAAAACGTATCTTTGTCGTATATTCTGCTCACATCCTATGAGTATAGAATTCATAGGGATGTGGCCTTTCAAATCACCCCATCACTAAAGTTGATAATACGTTCTCGTCCGTGTGCTTAGACTGTGTCCCACTCACTCAAATTAAAGTGGGCTTCGGTGTTCACTCCGTGTTGCTGCAAGGCTTCTACACTTGTCTCCGTCTAACAGCTTTATTGTAGCGAAAAGACCTTGCTCCGCCGAGTGTCGGGTTTACGGCAAATGTTATACCTTTACCATAAACCCGACACTCGGAGGAGCGAGGTCTTTTCGCTACAAGAATATGCGAGAAAGATCCGTTTTTAAGGAAGCAATATACGACGAAGGGTCGAATTAAATAACCATCGAAACGGGTCGACGCAGTTGAGAAAACAATTCAAGAACTAACACAATCTAGTTGAATATTGATTGAATCAACATATCAACTGTGGTGTCTCGGAGTCCATTTGGATGTGCATTGGTATTTGACAAGGGTTGTGTCATACATTTGTTTGTCTCTTTTTATGCTGGTCATAATTGGAAACTGTCTTAATATAGGATAATTCTGTGATGTATTATTAGTTGTCTTTTAGGAAGAAAGAATTCATTTTTATTGTGTTATAAGTGTACAATCTGATGTGATTTTAGCTTTTTTGTATAATGGGAATGAAATCAAAAATTGTTTTAATAAAATGTAATGATCACACATTGAATATAAGATTCAATATTTTAATGTATTTGTTGACTAATGTGTTTGAACAAATTGGGGTCAAGGGAATTGTTTCTTGCATTTTGCACCCGCCTTCGGACAGGGAAACCAACTCAAGAGGCAGGTCGCAGGTGATGTAGGCAAAAGGTGTCTTGTGGCCATTAACAAAGCGTCCAACATTTTGCTTTAGTAGGGGGTAAGAAATGGGTACTCTCAGACCATGTGGAGGAATGCGACGTTAAGCTCTCTGCATTGGGGGCAGCACACATTCACATCTAAGGACATTAAATTCATTCTCTTGGGCATGACATACGGTCTGTGGAGAAAGTAGTATTGGATACGTTTAAATTGAACGTTAGACCCGTCACCCTTAGAGTGATCTTACCCCAAACATTTTGCCTTCCTCCTCTATTTTTGCTTTTCTCGTTTTTGCTGGCCTTAGGACTCTGTACACTTTACCCTGCCAGGCTTCTGTACTTCTGGACTACTGCCTTGCTGCTGCCTTGCTGCGATGGGCTGCTCCCTGCTGCCCTCCTGCCTGGGTTAGGAATGGACCTACATCTCTTGTACCCAGAACTCCAGAGTAAACTCCAAGGGCTAGTTGGCTGGCCTCCTGACTTGAGCCTCGGGAACAGAAGAACAACCCTGCTCCTGCTCATGCACCTGGACTCTGCCATCTGGAAGTCTACCTTGCCAAGTGGTGCCACGTCAGTGCTGGACCTTGGAAGTCGGCCTATGGTGCTCGGCCAGCCTCTGTGGAACCGGCACTTCTACTCTGATGCACGGTGTAACCCCAAGCAGAACAGACACATTACTGCTGCTGCGTGGAGTGAAACCACAGCTAAGACCCTCATCACAGCCTGTCGCCGCATCGGAACCGCTGGCGCGATGCCGCCTTGACGCAGGCCCTCATATCCTTCATCAATTGCAGCATTGTCGACGATGCTGGGCTTCATATCACAGCTCCTCTGAACCATCTCATCCCCCTGACTGAGTGACACATCACTGACTCCATACTTCGCAATGTAGGACCTCGCAGATGAAATCTTCGACAATTACACAGTAGGATCTTGCACTGCAGCTCCTCTGCATTTCAGAACAGACGTCGCTCAGTTGCGCGACACATCTCAACGTGGATCCTCACAACGCTCCGCAAAACATGATTTTGAGTATTCCCGGTCAGCGGGCATGACTGGGTCCCTGTAGCCGGCTTGCATTCCATTGCGGTCTGCTTGAAGTTGGGACTTTGTGCTGGTCCAGAACGACCAGATATCCACAGATGGGGCTCTACATCTTTTGACGCTATTTTTACTAAACTCTTTAAAAATGAATATCTGTTTCTACTGATTGGAATATTGTTGTTTTGGTCTTGTTTTATTTAATAAAAATCATTCTATTTTTCTAACAGTTGTGGGCCCCTTTTGTGGTGTGTTTTCACTGTGTTACTGTTTGAAGTGTTGTACACGTACTTTACACATTGCATCGGAGTTAAGCCAGACAGCTCTGTGCCAAGCTACCCGAGGGCTGAGGACAGGTTAATTTAGGGTTAGCTTGGGACACAGCCTGAGAAGAAATTGTGGTTGCTGCTGGAGAAGGGTTTCACCCCCCTCAACCAGTAAACCAATCTCTTACGGCGTGTTGCAGTAAGCCCTTGGAGTATTCTTCAGTATTTTAGGCTGATCAGCTTCAACGGGGACTCCCAGGTAGGCCTCATTTCTTTCCGGCAAAGGTTGGAGATCTGTTTTTTTGCTTGCCCTAGCAGTGCACTGTATAAAAGCAATGGTGCATGCTGCTTCCCAGAAATCTCACATATGCACTGCAGGGCCAAAAGGAACACTGGTTCGAACAAACCTGCACGCCAGTACTGCCTAATCCCCGCCCTCAGCGCCCTGTGTAACAAAAAGTGTTGCACCAGGATCCTGTATTGGTCCTGCAGGATGGCGAAGTGTGCTACAGTGTTGTTTATGTACAGATCACGCACCCTGGAGAGGTAAAGCGCTGACCTTTCTCTCAGCTCCCTCCAATCACCTCTATGAGGGAGGGCGACAAGAATGGGCAGCGAGAGCTCCCTGGCGTAAGACGTTCGGGTTTTGGTGCGCTGTAGTGCCTGTTGTCATATTTTTCATGCGTTTACTGATGGAAGGAATATAATTCTGAATGATACTACCTCAGATGTTCTCTTTACCGTTTAATTATTCCACATTAGAAACAAAACTTTTTTCTAACATGCGATCTCAGTGGTGCTATCTTAGGGTGAAGAACACAATAAAAAATTATGTTTGGTAAGTATATTTTTATTTTAAGCTAACTGGTATAAGTAGTGTTCCTATCTGGCCACTCCATGACGTGTCTGGGAACTGGGACTAATATGACACCACTTATTTCATCAGAGGAGTGCTCTATGCAGGCTTCTCTGGAATGGATGCTATGTGTCTAAATACAAACAATTTGAGGGATTTAATCTGCGATACAACACCGGTAAACTGAAATGGTAAACGAAAAAAATCACAATTGCCTCAGAAACAAAAGGGGGGGGTATGACTTAATTGGGCATGGAGTAAGAAATGTAGGCTTCGATATACACTACTGCTTGCCCATTATAAACGATAAAAGCAACCCCCAGCCTGGCAACTAGGTCACTTGCAGCAGCAGGGAACACCTGCTGAAGCAGGTGGTTCCGAGCTTGGAAACGGCCCAATGAGAGAGAAGGAACCATATTGGTGGATGAGACCGCGCCCTCAGACACTTGGGTGAGGCAGGGAGACCTTGTAGGGACCTCAGGAGGGTGAAAGGATGTAAGCGGCTGTGTGAGATCGTTCCTACACCTCAGGCAACAAAGTTTAAGGGAAAGAGTGAAAAAAATAAAACTGAAGTGCATTCTTGTGGGGTCGAAGCAGCTGCAAAAACAACATGCAGTGGAGCACAGGAGTGTATTAGGTCTAGTGCGGGGAGGAGAAGTTGATCCCATGTTACTGGGACCCAGAAAAAGTAAGAATATAGTGGATGCAGATGGCCATCTGGGAGAAGTTCAGTTTCAGTTCGGTTTAGCAGCGAGGAACCAGCTTTCCAGGGTTCAATGGAGGCATAGGCAGTGGTCGGTAACAATATGGAAAGCCCAAGTGAGGAGCAGTGGGGGTAGGAGAATGCAAGAGAGGAAATGTGGTAAAGTCGGAGGGGAGGCAATCCATGGCCAAGTAAAAATGCACGAAGCAGCCGAACAGTCCTCGGGACAATGGGGCCGACCCTACACTCAACAGTTGAACATAGATGAAAAGGGGCTAACTCAAAAGGAATCAGGTGGTATACAGCACTCCGTTGTCGACTTCCCAAACTGTGTGGAGTGGTTTAGTGCCAAAATCCAGGAAACATGAATTGCTGCTCTGCTGGAGCAAGGAGGGACACTGCAAAAGAGGCACTTAAGGATGAAGACAACAGTGTGGCGAGCACAGGGCAGAAGGGGATGCCTCTAGTGGTCGCACAAGACTATCTAGAGGCATCCTAAAAGCAAACAAAACTGGAACAATTTGACTTGAAGAATGAGTTACTAACCTTTGGTAAAGCATTATTTGGTAGGGACGCCATCTAGCCGCAGATTCCTTACCTTAGAATATCACCAGGCGTCAGACTAGAACCAGAACAATTTTGAGCTGTAACCCTAAGCACTGGTAGTCAGCGTTGTTTTGCTTTGTGTCGTCAGTCGTCCCGGAAGTGACGCGCCCTGTACCTATATAGCAATGACCCAAAGGCGCCAAAGTCAGTTACTTTTGCCATGTTTCATGCTAGGAGCATGGAGACACGATGAGAAATGACCAGGGGCGGCTCCTCCACTATGGTGGCTGAGCGTCGCCCCACTGCTTGTAAACAGTGCACAGCAAAGTAATCATCATTTTATATTTCCTGCTACTTTGCGGATGGGCGGGGCTGCTCTGCTCTCGGAGAAGGGCAGGGGAGGAGTGGTTTGCCCACTCCCAAGTGCACAATGACTGGTCGGCTCTCTCGCCTGCTCAAACCAGTCATGCAAACTTTCCCCGCTCTCTATGCAGGCTGCATTACAGCCTGTGTGGAGAACAAGCCCAGGTCCCCATTCCCTGGTTGAGCGTCAAACCAGGATGCTTAAAACCAAGCACAACGCTGCATTGCAATGTTGTGATTAGTCAGGGGAGCCTGGGTGCTCACCAATCATTTTTTTTTTACCGTTCCCCCAACCACCCCCTCTGATGAACCCCCAACTTCTGCGCATCCACACCCACCCCGCCACCCGCAAACCATGCCGGCCACCACTGAAACGGACCACTGGTGTCCCGTACACTAGAAACGGCTCTCAAAACGGGGAGGATCAGTTAGGAATCTGGAGCTAGATAGTCTACCAGGAAAGGAGTTACTGAAGGTTAGTTACTTGTTTATCTGATCGACTTCTAGCTGCAGATTCCTTACCTTAGAATAGATACCCAAGCAATACCTTCACTCGGAGGGGGGTTGCAAAGCCAAATTCAAATAAAAATGTCCTGTAGAACTGAAGGGGCGAAGTGTCCATCATGATGGACCTGACTGTCCAGGTAGTAGTGTTCGGTAAACTTGCAGAGTTGCCCACATTGCTGTCTGACAGATATCCAGGACAGGGTTTACATGGGCTAATGCTGTGTTTGCAGCCTTAGCTCTGGTAGAATGAGCATAAAAACCCTCACAGGGTTGCTTCTAGGCCAATGCTTAGCAGATCTTGATACAGAGCTTTATCCATCTTGAGAGGGTCTGTTTTTGCACAGCCTTCCCTTTCTTCGCTTCTACATCACCCGTGAAGAAATGATCATCCTTCCGTAAGTCTTTTATCTAGGTGAAAAGACAATGCTCTTTTTGGGTCTATGCGGTGGAGTCTCTCATCTTCTTTGGAGAGATGAGGAGGAACACAGAAGGTAGGCAGGGTGATGTTTTGGCCTACATGGAAGGGAGTTACAACCTTTGGAAGTAAAGAGACATGTCCAGAGGACCAACTTGTCCGGGTAGGAGGTGGTGTATGGAGGGTGTGATGAGAGCGACTTATGCACGGACAATCCTGGTCAATTTTATGGCCAATAAAAATACACTTTTAATGGTCAAGAGCCTAAGAGGGCAATTGTGCATAGGCTCAAAGGGTGCACACATTATGAAGGGGAGAACCAGATTCATATCCCACTGGGGCATGACAAATGGCGGGGGGGAGGGAGGGGTGGGGGAGTAACCGTGCTGCAATCATATAAGAAACCTTGCCACAACAGGTGACTTCAATAGAGAAGCTTTGTCTAGTAACCGCAAAAAAGCCAAAATGTCTGAAAGGTAACCTTTAACTGTACCCTGAGCAGAGAGAGAGCAAATAGAAGAATCTGGGATAGCGGTGCAGAAAGGGAGTGGGGCGGGGCTGACATTATCCTAATGGCAGGCATATACAGACTTGGTGGAGGGATGCCTGGTTGCCAGAGTATCACAGACTTCGGGAGGAAGGTTGAAAGCTGTCAACTGTCGCTGCTCAATCTCGGCAGTCACCACTGCAGATTTTCCCTCAAAGATCTGGTGTGGGGTCAGTGGGTCACTGATCCCATCCTTATGGGCACACTTTAATTCCTCTATGGGTGATAGAGGTTTCAAAAAGGACTTTCAGGCAAAGTTCCGTTTGGTTTTTTTTATTCGTAGGTTTCTTTCTTTATCAAGCATCATTAATATTTTTGGTTATTCATTTCAATTCAACATAACGTAGTGCCATCCTTATATATCCAATGCATTTCGGGGTTAACATACACCCCTTCATCAGGGAAAGGACACTGTAAACAAAAACATTACAATCAAAAAGTATCTAACTGAGTCACAAAATTTAGAAAAAATTAAATACATTCATGCACAGTGTTGTGGCCTGGGTGGTGGGGAGGGGGAGGGGTGGGGGGAAACTATGGGGTACACCGATTGTTATTCCAAAGTAGTTCCATGTGATAGGGAATGATATACATGCACATCGCGCATCGGCTTACGTGCGTCTTGCAGTAAGTATGCTGGTTGTTCTGAAAGAAGAAAGGGTAGGAGCGCGTCAGTTACCGGGTGACGGTACTACGGGATTGTTACATCTAACGCAGTGCAGTGGGGAGATGTGAGCTCAGACTGACCTGGTTATGTTGGATAAGGTCCTCCTTTCTTTCACGCTGGTTCAGGCGGAACGCCATTGACCGCGTTTCGTTGCCTTAAGGGAACACCGTCACGTGGGGCAGTAGGGGGGCGTGTTCGGGAGAGTGTTAAGGGACCGTGTAAAAATGGGGAGGATCGTGATGTGGTTTGGGAAATGTAGTAACCTAACGGTACGTGGACTACCTGGTAACCTGGCTGTGGGGCGGGGTCAAAAGTGACATGGGTTAAGTAACAATAAGCAGGGGAAAAAAGGAGACTGAACCCTGGGATTGTCGGGACTAGGGAAAAAGTCAGGACTCGGGAAAACAGTGCCTAAGCATTTAACAAATGATAGTAAGATAAAAAATGATAGTAAAATAAAATTAAGATTATATTCAATCAGTGTTCCTTGAAATGTTCAGGAATCACTGCCACAGTCCGTGAGCAACTTTACAGATAGCAAGAGAGTTCAATTCGTTCATTAAGCCCCAGTGGCTTCTGGGTTGACAATTTTTGGATCCATTCATTTTCTCTTTGGAGAAGAAATTTAGTATTGTCTCTGCCCTCCTGTTTTGGAATGGTTTCCAATATCGTGAACTTTAATTGAGAAATGTTATGCTTCGCTTCATGGAAATGTACTGCTACTGTTGACTTGGTACTTTTCAGACGAATGTTGGACTTGTGTTCAACGAGCCTAGTCTTAATCTTGCGTTCAGTTTTCCCGATGTAGAGTTTTCCACAAGGGCATTTTAGGGCATAGATGACATTACTAGTGTCGCATGTAGCGTTAACTTGCAATTTAATCTTGTTACCCTTCATTGGATGATCGATGGTATTACCTCGAATGATAGAATTGCAGTTTCCACAGTTAAAACATGGTTTGGTTCCCGAATAACAGACTGGTTTGGTGGGTTTGTGTCGTACTATTTCACCCAAGTTGCGTGATCTGGTATGTGCAAATAGGGGGGGTTCCTGAAAGATCTGGTTAAAGTCTGGTTCAAGATTCAAAAGTGGCCAATGTTGATAAATGATCTTTTTGAATTTGTTGGTGCTGGTAGAAAACTTTGAGACAACTACTATGCGTGTCTGTTCTTTTTTTGCACTGGGTTGTAAGAGTTTCTGTCTATCAGTGTTATTAATTTTCTGTATTGAACTTTCGATGATGTTTTCAGGGTACCCTCTGTTGCGAAATTTGCATGCAATTTCTTTGATCCGCTGTACAGCCTTCTCCGGGTTGGATGTAATCCTTTTAGCCCGTGCCATTTGTGAGTATGGTAAATATGTCTGGAATATTGGGTGAGCTTACGAGAGAAATAGAGGAAACATCAGCAGAATTGTCTAAAATGCTGACAGAGGAGGAACTCAAAAACATACTGGAAGACATCCAATCACAGATGGAAAAACACACAAATGATATCAACGAACGCAAGATTCGCAAATACAAGAGGGACACTCTTGACTATAAACTTGGAGAAGTTTATACGTGGGCGGAGGTGTACGCCCAGAAAAGACGTAACAAGCCGTATACATCACAGACCGACACCTCCTCATCGGATAGTGACAACACTCAAAGAACTAGGAGAGCTCCACCGACACCATCTCAGCCTGACACAACTAAGGCACAGCAACCTACGACCAGTCAACAGATAGATCCAAGTCCTTTTTTAGAACAGGGCCAAGCACAAAAAGGAGACCCCGGAGAGGACAAAACAAAAGAAAAAGAAATAAGGAAAGACCCACCAACCACGAGGAGTACAACGGGAACTATCAAGGACAAACCAACCAAGAGAACACAGAACAATTAGTTATCAATATTAGCGACTACCAACTGACCCAACATGAAATCCAACTCCTACAGAAAGGAACTTCCTTTGTACCCACAACCGACACAAATAACTTGGAACTTGAAGTCAGTTTCTTTAAGCTGATGCGCAAACTTCGACTCCGTCACTTTTTTGACAACGTGCTACCCCCCAACCCCTCAGTAGAACCAGATCAGCTTCTCGGATTGAGACCACACAGTACATTTCAATCACCTGTAAGTCACAAAACATTGGACTTGTTCGAAAATAGAGTTAAACAGGATCTAATGAAAATTCAACATAAACACAAGAAAACCAAGAATATCACACAAAAGGATTTAACCACGTTGAAGAAAATATCTAATAATGAAACCATAACATGTGTCAAAGCAGATAAGGGCGGTGCCCTCATAATTATGAACACAGTCATGTATGAAGCGAAAGTGTTGGAACACATCAGCGATACGACGACATATATGAAACTGGATGGAAATCCCACAATGGAATACATGAAAACCCTCACCAACATATTGGATAGAGCATTGGAAATGGGAATAATTAATACGAAAACTAAGAATTTCCTCACCAAATCCAATCCCAAGAGTCCGACTTTGAGAATGCTCCCCAAGATTCATAAAAACGTGAATGACCCCCCTATGAGACCCATCGTCTCTACATGTGGGAGCCTGCAGGAACCCGTTGGACAACTATTAGATAAATATCTACAACCGATGGTACAAATAATGAGGACATACACCAAAGACACGACACACTTCATCTCGAAACTAAGGAACCTACAACTAGAACCTAACCTGGAACTGATTCTATGTACAGCCGATGTAAGGTCCCTGTACACGTCAATACCCCACTCCTTGGGGATTGAAGCAATTGAACAATGCCTGCTTAAATCTGACTTGGAAAGACCATTTCAAACGTTCCTAATGGAACTCATGTTATTCACGCTGTACCAAAGCTATTTTAAACATCAAGAAACATGGTACCAGCAACTCGTGGGAATGGCTATGGGCAATTCAGCGGCTCCCGCGTATGCGAACATTTTCATGGAATACTATGAGGAAAATCACATACTCAACAACAGACAATGGACTGATCACCTCATCCTGTTCACAAGATACATAGACGATATCTTTATCGTTTGGAAAAACACACAAGAAGAATTACAAGACAGACTGTTGGAATTCAATAAGATCGATCAAAGAATACAACTAACTTGGGAAATTTCAAATATAAGTGTTAACTTCCTGGATGTGAAAGTATCCATCAGCGGACAAACAATAGAGACAGACCTGTACACCAAGCCCACTGATAGAAACAACATGCTTCATTACAGCAGCTTCCATGAATCTAACTTAAAAACATATTTACCATACTCACAAATGGCACGGGCTAAAAGGATTACATCCAACCCGGAGAAGGCTGTACAGCGGATCAAAGAAATTGCATGCAAATTTCGCAACAGAGGGTACCCTGAAAACATCATCGAAAGTTCAATACAGAAAATTAATAACACTGATAGACAGAAACTCTTACAACCCAGTGCAAAAAAAGAACAGACACGCATAGTAGTTGTCTCAAAGTTTTCTACCAGCACCAACAAATTCAAAAAGATCATTTATCAACATTGGCCACTTTTGAATCTTGAACCAGACTTTAACCAGATCTTTCAGGAACCCCCCCTATTTGCACATACCAGATCACGCAACTTGGGTGAAATAGTACGACACAAACCCACCAAACCAGTCTGTTATTCGGGAACCAAACCATGTTTTAACTGTGGAAACTGCAATTCTATCATTCGAGGTAATACCATCGATCATCCAATGAAGGGTAACAAGATTAAATTGCAAGTTAACGCTACATGCGACACTAGTAATGTCATCTATGCCCTAAAATGCCCTTGTGGAAAACTCTACATCGGGAAAACTGAACGCAAGATTAAGACTAGGCTCGTTGAACACAAGTCCAACATTCGTCTGAAAAGTACCAAGTCAACAGTAGCAGTACATTTCCATGAAGCGAAGCATAACATTTCTCAATTAAAGTTCACGATATTGGAAACCATTCCAAAACAGGAGGGCAGAGACAATACTAAATTTCTTCTCCAAAGAGAAAATGAATGGATCCAAAAATTGTCAACCCAGAAGCCACTGGGGCTTAATGAACGAATTGAACTCTCTTGCTATCTGTAAAGTTGCTCACGGACTGTGGCAGTGATTCCTGAACATTTCAAGGAACACTGATTGAATATAATCTTAATTTTATTTTACTATCATTTTTTATCTTACTATCATTTGTTAAATGCTTAGGCACTGTTTTCCCGAGTCCTGACTTTTTCCCTAGTCCCGACAATCCCAGGGTTCAGTCTCCTTTTTTCCCCTGCTTATTGTTACTTAACCCATGTCACTTTTGACCCCGCCCCACAGCCAGGTTACCAGGTAGTCCACGTACCGTTAGGTTACTACATTTCCCAAACCACATCACGATCCTCCCCATTTTTACACGGTCCCTTAACACTCTCCCGAACACGCCCCCCTACTGCCCCACGTGACGGTGTTCCCTTAAGGCAACGAAACGCGGTCAATGGCGTTCCGCCTGAACCAGCGTGAAAGAAAGGAGGACCTTATCCAACATAACCAGGTCAGTCTGAGCTCACATCTCCCCACTGCACTGCGTTAGATGTAACAATCCCGTAGTACCGTCACCCGGTAACTGACGCGCTCCTACCCTTTCTTCTTTCAGAACAACCAGCATACTTACTGCAAGACGCACGTAAGCCGATGCGCGATGTGCATGTATATCATTCCCTATCACATGGAACTACTTTGGAATAACAATCGGTGTACCCCATAGTTTCCCCCCACCCCTCCCCCTCCCCACCACCCAGGCCACAACACTGTGCATGAATGTATTTAATTTTTTCTAAATTTTGTGACTCAGTTAGATACTTTTTGATTGTAATGTTTTTGTTTACAGTGTCCTTTCCCTGATGAAGGGGTGTATGTTAACCCCGAAATGCATTGGATATATAAGGATGGCACTACGTTATGTTGAATTGAAATGAATAACCAAAAATATTAATGATGCTTGATAAAGAAAGAAACCTACGAATAAAAAAAACCAAACGGAACTTTGCCTGAAAGTCCTTTTTGAAACCTCTATCACCCATAGAGGAATTAAAGTGTGCCCATAAGGATGGGATCAGTGACCCACTGACCCCACACCATGGTCTGTTAAATGCTGATGTCGAGGGACGCCTGACATCACTTGTGGAGCACCTCAAACAACTGAATAACTTTATTCGAAACCAGCTGTGCGCCAGCCCTACCCACCTCATAGTTCCCTCAAAGATCTGGACCATGTCGGAGAGATTCTTCTGATGATGTGTCCATGGGGACTTCAGTCCCCACTAAACAGCCAGCATAAGCCAACAGGCATGAGTCACAAGCAGGAGCCCATGAGCCTCAGCAACGTCAGGGTCCTTCTCACCGAAATCCAGGTTGAGGCTGAAACATTGATATCATAGCCTGAAAATCCTGGACTCGCCGCTTGGGAGGATAAGCCAGAAACTGCACTGTGTTCAGAGCAGCTCAGCTGAAAGGGAGCGTCTGAGAGGGAGTAAGGTGTCAGGTATGACTTCGGTATGTTGATAGTAAACCCCAGTGAGTGCAGAAGGTTTGCTGGAGGTTGGAGAAGGCTGCCTGGGGCGGGCAGTCCTACAACAGCTAATCGTCGAGGTAGGGAAAGACTGGACCCCCCAGCACTACCATCACTTTCGTGAACACCCAAGGGGTGCAGGTACACTAAAAGTGTTCTTGGTCAACTGTGAAGTACGGGTAATGTCTGTGGGCAGGGAGGACGGGAATGTGTAAATATGTTTCCTGCATTTCCAACACTACCATCCAGTCTCCCGGGTAGACAAAACTTGTGCGAGTGTGAGCATCTTGAATTTCTCCTTTTTCAGGAAGAGACTGAGAAGGCACAGGATGAAGGCCCCTGTCCTTCTGGAGCACCAGAAATTAGCGGGAATGGCAAACACAACCTACTTCTGAAGCAGGCAACCCCTCAAAGATTCACTTGGCCAAGAGAGCCATCATTTCCTGATGGAGCAAGGAGAAATGTTCCTCCGTCAGTCAGTGATAAGTGGGTGGCATTGATGGAGGGATAGTCACAATGGGGAAGGAGTAGCCTATTGGACTATTTGCAAAACCAGTCCAATGTTACTGACCGCCAGTGGAGCAGTAGATGGTATATCCTGCCTCAGGCTGGATACCCATAATGGTTGGAGGGCAACTAAAGGGGTTTGGAGGCTGCAGCTGCCAGTTACGGGTGGGGGATGGTGGATGGTGGTGAATTGTCCTGACCTCTGGCTGCCTGTCCCAAGTGGTTTATGGTCCTGTGTACTCAGCCACAAAAAGGCTGGCAAGCCTGTTGCCTGTGGTGGCTGGGAGGGTATGGACATGGTGAAGACCCCTTCCGTGACCACGAAAGGTGGTATGGCAGACTGGGATGGACGAGGGGCCACAGACAAGCGCAAGGACCTGGCAGTCTGCCTTCTCTCCAAAAAGGCGAGAGCCATCAAAGAACGTGTCCATAATTAAGGCTTAGAGGACAACCCTTGAAAGACCAGTCGCTGTCAGTCAGGTGTGCCGATGAAATCGATCTACCCAGCGAGTCGGTCATGTCGTGTTCACATTTTATGGTGAACTTTCCTGCGTCTATTCTATCAGCGGTAGCTTGGAAGAATATGACTCGGGCCTCCTCCGAGACCATGGGCAGCACTTGCGCAACCAAATCCAAGATCATATAGGAATATCAGCCCAAAAGGCACACGGTGTTCACTGAAAGCAGAGGAAGCAGGCTAAAGCGGACATTATCTTTCCAAAGGTATCCAGCCTTTTGGACTTTGTCCAGTGGATTGATAGGGAAAACACTTGGATTGGTCCTAGAAGTGAAGGCTAAGACCACTAATACTTCCGGGGTGGGGTGCTGGGTAAGGAACCTGTGGTCCCCAGGAGCAGGGCATTGGTGGCGAGCAACTATCCTATGCCCAGTGGCCCTAGGGCTTGGACTAGGCCCTGGGTAGGACATAGTAAGAGCTTCATTAAATGGGAGTAGGGGTTAGGAGAGGCAACTTGCGGCTGAAACACCTTTGTCAAAATGTTTGTCTTGCTGCCACTGAGGGCTGCTGAAGGTCGAAGACATCAGCTGCCCTACATACCACCACAGTGAAAGAGACTCTGGTAGGAGGAGAGACGAATCCAGTGTCAGATGAAGTTTCAAGCCAACTGGCCTCTGCTTGTTCCTCCTACCAGTTGCCCTCCTCATCTAAGATATGCTGGTAACCATAAGGGTCCTCAGACCCCTTTCATTACTCTCCCATCCTATCAAGAGTAAAAGGCAATAGCTCCGCAGTGAAGAGAATGGTCCTGGTCCGCGCTGAAACAGGCGTCTAGAGACGCCTATCTGGCTCTGTGTCAAAGTTGGGAATGAGGTGGGGGCGTCAGTGGCACTGGAGGTGTCGGCACTGAAGCAGGTACTGAGGAAGTACTCTGTCTCACTGGCTGCTCCACTCTGGATCCAGCAAGGGATCAATGGAGCCTGACTGGCGGGGTGAGTGAACCTGATGGAAGGGATTAACTGGAGGCCCCTCCTGAACACTTGGGCCCTTAGGTGTCCCAGAGAGAGCAGGCCATCCAAATATGAGGTGCATAGTGTCATAAAATTATTTGAGCTGGGCGGGGCTAACAGAAAATGAGGGAAGTGAAGAGCAGAACCTAGCATCGGATCGGCCAAAGTGTGATGCCTGGAGAGCCGACACTCCCACTCGATCGACTTCAAAGGGTACAGTCAAGTCGAAGACCACTTCTACTTCTTAGCTCCTTTGTTTTTGTGGGACTTACCTGAGTTCCCGATGACTTGGGGTGCGACTACGAACGCCGGGGGCAGCTCCTCAGACAACCGCGGGACCTTCTGTGTGCCAGAGAACTTTAGCGCTGTACGGTGGTCCGACATCAGGCAGCGGGGATCACTTTATCACCTTTGGGTGCAAGGTGCAGCAGTTGTCAAAGGTCTTGGAGTTGTGGTCATGTTCTAAGCACCACAAACTAACCAAGTTGGGGGGTGGGGAGGTCAGTCACAGACATGTGTCTGTGACAGGGCCCCACATAGCTTGAAACCAGCTAGTTTATTGGGTGACATGCTCACAACAGGAGAGAAAACTCTCAAAAAGACTCAACAAAAGTCAGCAAAAAAGCCAGTCAAAAAATTACTGAGGGTAACCCAGACTGGAACAGCGCTATCTGGTGTGGAAAGAACAGAACTGACGTCAGTGTGCCAGAGTGGTCCTATATAGGTACCAAGCATGTCACTTTAGAAGAAAACGACACAACCTACTGGCGCACAGAGGCACTACTTAAAAATCTCCCGAATCTAGTCTGACGCCTTGAGATATTCTAAGGTAAGGAATCTGCAGCTAGAAGTCTATCAGATTTTTGCCAGCAGAGACTATGTGTAGAAGTGTTCAAATTGGGGAGAAGAGCTGACAGACCAGAATGAGTGGTGGATGCAAGACTAGAAGATCAAACAACTTGGTAAAGATCCAGGCCCTGGAGGAACAGAATACTGAATTGGAGGCCAAGCAGAAGACCTTGAAAACCACTACAGGTGGAAAAATCAGAGGAGAGCTGAAGGATGTGGGGGAGATGGCAACTAGGAGGCTGTTTGAATACTCCTTCATGCTGTCCAGGACCTTACAGATGACTTACCAATCAAACTAGACCACACACACAGTGAATCCCATGGGACATCAAAGGGATATGACACCAGACATTCTGACAATATTACACTTCTTTGAAAATAAACAATTATGCAACATGTCAGAAGGAAAGAAGTGGTGGCCTATTAGGGGAACAAAATCCAACTCTTTCACTAATGCTCTGTGATTACCCTATGAAAGGGGGGGGGGCTTCTGCCAAGGGAACGAATACTTTGCAGGCCAACCTTTCCACATTAAGTTTTGGAAAAGTGGAAGCAGAGGGCAGTCAGATTCCTCGCTGAGACATAAAGCACTTTGGGTTTAGGGGACTATGATGAACAGCAGGAGTATGGAGCCAGTGAACCCTGAAAAAGAGTTCAGGCAAATCTGGCCGACAGTGTGGTGTGGGGAGGGACCTGGGAAACTTAACACTGTAGCCCGGGTGGTAGCAACGGAAGATGTGCTACAGCATCTGAAAAACATGGGGTCACCCAAAGGACAGCCCAACTGCCATCCCAGCATATGCAGCATTAAGATTTTGCTGTATAAAAATAAACATTTTGTAGCAAAAAATTCCATTCAATTTCGCATCTTAGCAGAAAAATTTGGTGATTGCTGTCCATCAGTTTTACATCAGTTTCCTATTCTTGAGAAAGCTCAATGCGTGAATCCTCACAAACAAAGCATTCTATTGACTCAACTCCTCCCACATATTTATCATGCCTCTTTCCTTCAACATTGTACATTAAAATAAATAGTGTTATGTTGCTTGGAAAAGCAGTGCACACTACAGGATAGTGATTTACAGATTCAATACAATTTGACCAGGGACGGGGGGCACAATAGAGGTTTGAGGACAAAGAGAAAAAGATAGTGAATGTGATTAGAAATAAGAGGAAAGGAGAGGGGATGGTTTGACCATTTCTGCCAGAACTGATTTTGTGCCTAGTCCAACTTGGTCTTCGAAAAGCACAGAACAGGGCATAGTGTGTCTGTTGTTGAACAGATTATCTATTCAGGTTATCTCGGTAAGTTATACCATAACATGTACTGGGCCTCAAAGAGACAAAGAAAACATGAGTGGTGATCCTTTGTAAAACCTACGCTGGTGAAAAGGACACAAAGATCAAAAGAGATCCTACATCATGAATCAACACAGCCTTATGTCTTCATAAACCTAGAAACCTCTAAAACTTCACAAAAATCTTTACTGTACGCTCTCCTGGGGACTCTGGGTAGATGTAGGGGGTTGCTGGCTCTAGTGAAGGTACCATGACCCAGAAACTAAACAGCAAAACCGACGAACCTGAGATTGTCAGATGCTAGTAAATATCTCCATCTGGAAGAGACTGATTAATCCTTCTGCTCAGGCGTCCACAACACACACACATCAGCTATTTCTTTATGCCCAGCTCCCTTTGCAACTTAAGGGCAGGAATCCATATGTTAGACAACTTGTACATAGATTGTGCACATGGAAAGACCATAGGAGTTGGGAGGGAAGACATTGAGGGGTGGAAGATGAAGGTAAAGGGCCATCATCAGAATGGATCTGGTCCTTTGGTCTGAAACGGCAAAAGGAATAACAGAATACTTCAGGGCAAACCCCAGGTGAAGACTGGCCCCGCTACGGTATAGGACACTTCAAGACTATTAGAAATGAGGACAGCAATAGGCATGGCAGCCGAACACCTTCTAGGCAACTAAAAGAGGAGATGCTTAGAGACACGGCAATGGGGTGGCAAGGTTAAAGAGGTTCCTTGAAGACAAACTCATAGAGGAGCTAAGTGCCTTAATATTATAGGACAAACACAAGCCCTCTGGAAGAACCAACAATGTTTAGCCAAGGTAAAGGGTCAGTTAATGTCCACAGGGTGAACAGGGATGCCCAACTGCGCCTGGGTCAAGTATTCTAGGAGTAAGGAAACAAGAGGGGTTGGCTAAAAAGATACCAGCAGGCCAAAACAAAAAGCCAAATACAGAGCCCGGATAGCTCATGGGTGGATCAGGAACGAGACAAGCAAGCAGACAGATGATTTCAAGACCTAGTCCCCAAAGAGTAATAAGGTCACCCGCGCCTACTTAAAGGACTGCACATAGCTAGTTCTCACAAAGGAGCACAGAGACCCACTAGAAGGAAAGAAAATAAGGGGAGCCCAGAAAACTAACAGTCTGTACCAAGCAATATGGTTGGATAGGTACGACTATACAAAACTTTACCATAAGTACTAAGTCCGTTAGCGAACCTTTTTAAAACCTTTACACACAAGTGTCAGGCCTGACCCATACCACAGATGTGACTCTCATATGTAAGCCTTAGAAGCCACCCATAGGCATATAGAGTCTTAAATATTGATGCAAAACAATTAAATACATTTGGCTAAAAAACCGACTGCCGGGCTTGATATATCCCGACCAAGCCAGATTCATAAATCAAAGACAGGGCAGTGACAATGTCAAGTCACTGGTGCACCTGGTTCAGAAGCACAAAAGAGCAATTTCACAGCAATCTAGGTGTCCTTGGATGTGGAAAGGGCATTTGGCCTGGTAAGCTGAGGGTTACTCAATGAAGTCTTACATAAATAAAGAGTGGGGGAAAAACCACAAAAGACTTTCGGTTTAAATTAAGGCCAGCATCTGGATGTCCTTGGAGTACCAGGGAGGACTGCCTGATCTCCATCCTTCTCTTTGCCTTGATGGTGGAGTCATGACCTTAGAAACCAGAACACTAGTAGCGATCAAAGGCATACCCTTTGCCAGCGAGCACCCAGCGCTGCGCCTCTTTGAGGTAGATTTATTACTGCCCCAGACAGGATCCTGAGGGGTCATTAACTACAATACTAGAAGAACTCATCAGGTTTGAATCTGTAAAATGAATATGTGAAAGACTGTCTTCAATCTAACAGTCTCACAAAGGGTGGTTACCAATATGCAATTGTTGCCACCCATTAAATGGTAAACCCACTCGATTAGATCCCTAGGACTGAGATTATTTGGAAGTGTGGAAGACTGGAAAGAGTAAAGTTGACCCAGTCTATAAAAATAAATAACCGAAGATTTATGACTTGGGCCAAATAAAGCAACGAGTGACTATATATTGGAAGGAGGAGGAGGATGGCACCGTCCTTTGCCCTGTGGTTCACTAGGCTTTGACATGTGCTGACAATGAACAAACTGATGAGTGACATTAGTCACTCAGAATACAGATATACCAAAAGATGGGCTGAACAGAGATGTTGTTGTATAAAGCTGAAATAGCCATGCTTTTCTCCTCCTCCAACGTTGAGAGCCCTTCAATTGATTGACTAGATGCTCGGTTAAATGCCGGGGCCAACACAATAAAGACATGAAACCAGTGGCGCTAGAACTAGGTGTGGTGTGTGCAGCAGCACCCCTTTGATACTTGTAAGCGTTTCGATAGAGAAAGAAGAATACAAAAAATACGTTGAAGAGGATTAGTCTGGCAGCATTTATATACTATAAAAATAAACACTGTTAAATATCACCTAGACGTTTAGTGAGGTGACAATATTGAACATCACACCCACTCTAAAAATCGTTCTAGTACATCTGCATGGGTATAAAGACTCTGTATTCCATCTTGATCAACTGCATTCAGCCATACTGAATGTCGTTTACCTTTCTTGTTAAACTTGCTCTGTCCAAGGATTAAGATTAAACATGAATGAACAGAACCAAACTCTAGAAGTGGCCCAATTGTTTGCTAACACCACTTATTGTAAGCATACCATGACAGGGTGTACAGGTTAAGTGGAATGTCCACATTAAAGTAATTTACAGACCGATTTCAGTCAATTCCAGCAATTGAACAAAATGACAACAGCACTTTTATGCTCAGCACGTTACCGGCCAGCATACAGATTATCCTCTTACAATAATCAATGTATAAGCCACGCATCTCAGAAAGCCAATAAATAACAGTGGTGATGCACACATGTGCTCAAGAGGCACAGTTCTAATTGATGCATATGATCTGGAATTATTAAGCAGTCCCCCAAATACCCAAGGAATAACAGCAAACTACTGCTCCTCAGCTTCTGCTACATAAATACAACAGCATAAATGATGTGGTTACAAAGAAATAAAAAAACCATCGGGAAAAAAGCGAAATACTGCCACTTAAAGACCAATACAGCTTTACTTCCACGACACCGAATTATATGCATGTTAATGATATCCAAAATGTTTTCCAAAGAAATCTGCCGAAAATAAGCAAAATCATTTTCTTTATAAAATCACTCAAAATAATAACAATAGTCTAACTCGCTCTTATACATTACAGAGGTCTTCTCATTTCACAAGCTATGACAATTGTAATGCACTGACAACACCATGTCTGCTGTATTATATATACACCACACAAAGCACTTGGCTCTTTATACCATCACCGCAGAGCTCCCACCAAATCATCCGCTCGTTAAGATGCTAAAACACACTGCACCAAGAGAAAAAACACACTTCAATACGTACATCAATATCAGCTTCTTCCGGTCTGTGTTTGTACAGAGTACCTCTGCCGTCGTCCTTCGTTAGCTACAAAAGAGAAAAAAAAACAATAAGTAACTCGAAGATGTGTGTGTAAACATAGGTATAGGCACCGAATCTATTCCATGGTGAAAAACTATAGGTTCAGTCACTCCATGAGCACAATGAATAAATGTGAAAAGCAATCAAGCATTGTGCGTAGCTGTACAAATTAATCTCCAGGGTAACCACTTTTTATTTTTATTTACTTTATATCGAGTTCGCCTAAGATTGACTTACATTGTTTGATATTATGACGATATTTAGATCTTCATAATTTTGCTCAAAGCATAGCTCTTAAAATCATATACTCTTTTCAGTGTGAAATAAAAACCTACAAGGTAGCTTGAAGAGACGTAAAACTAAGATCCGTGGCTTGAATTTTCAAGCTGTTTATTCTTCCAGTTCCTCTGCGTGGATGATGGATGAATGCACCGTGTAACAAAGGGTAGACAAGAGGATTAACTGTGAGCAAGCATAAAAGAAGATTAAGAAGTAGTCATGCTTTTATGAAGCAGCTTGGTAATTCCTTCCACAAGGTGCCTTAGGAGTTGTTGGAGAAGGTGAGCTTAAAAAGGAGTATTCCATTTAAAGTACATGAAGGTACTTTAGAAAGCAAGGACACAAACACGAATTACTTGCAGCAAAATATGCTCACCCAAGCTTCGTACACGATGTTGCTAAAGGACCTTTAATTCACGGCTAAAATGGTCATACAGTTTAATACCGTTTCCCATTTTAAGATTCTGAGCCTCATTTAAGGGTTACTGGGGGAACACAGCAAGACTGACCCCTCGCCCCACACCGCAATACATTTATACATGAACTTCCATCAACCTCACACACTTTGCTATCATATGCACATACTGCGAGGAAAACCTGCTCTTCTAAACCAAAGACCCCTGCACCCTGGTACGACCAAGAGGTGAAAATGAGCACACGCACCATCCGAAGGCACGAGAACAAGTGGCACAGGTCACAGTTCCAGAAAACACCTTCCTCTAGGTGGTAAAATCTCATAATTGAAGTCCAACGAACTGGACTTCAGGAACAACTTCAATGCAGATACAATAGAAGATCAGTCTTCATAGCCACCAAACATCAAATTAATCCCCCCTTCAATTCTTTAAACCGAACATTCCGCATACAAGGGTCATATGCTGTCCCTTTTCTTTAATAAAATAATGGACAAGATCGGGAAGTTCATCAATAACTAGACATGGCATCTCAAAAACACAAACATGGGTATATTCTACTATCACTCTCTACTTGGCCACTCTCGAACTCCATCAAACCTCATCCAACACTCCATCCTCAGTGATGGAATCTTTAATTGGTGGAACACTCAAAGTGCACGTAAATATCATCAGTTCCTCCTTTGCACAAGATGTAGTCCCAAACACACTTGAAGGTGGTAATATTCTTCTTACTTTGAAAAACTCCAAACTTAACCCTAACTATCAGCCAGTTATACCTGTCAACTTCCTCTGACAGATTACTGAGAGGATAGTCGCAAACTAGCTATATAAGGAAATCAAGTCCAACATCCTCTTCCTAAACTAGTCTGGATTCAGGCCACACAGATAGATACAATTCAAGTGGTGGGCGACATCCTGCTCGTCACTACAGACAATGATAATCCACATTTCCTCATCCTCTGTAACTCTGTGCAGTCAACAGCCTAACTCTTCTCAGCTCTCTGTGTATGGGCTTCAACAGAATCTCAAAGGGTTGTCTTTCTAACAGATCAATAGAACCAAGTGAACTCATCAAGATCAAAATGCATGCTTATGATCTACAGCGTACCCCAAGGTTCAGTAGTCATGTTGAATTTCCAACTGGAATATTTGTATGGATTCCTGAGTAGCAAGAAAATATCAAAATGTAACAGTACACAGTGATCACGCTGCTGTACACGAAGAGCTTATGTGGCAGCGAAATCAACCACTGAAAAAACTGCATATCTACCCTCCAAGCCTGGATATTCAAATACATCCTTGAAATTAGACCCGTTTGAAAGCACAGTTTATCCAGATTGCAAATGACTAACAAGGTCAAGTACAAGAACAGCTCAAAGCAACAACCCATGACAAATTCATCCCCCAACTCACCAGCCATGAAATCCCTTAAATTCTACATCAACAGAAATCACTGCTTCAACTTGCAAATCAGATAGGAAACCCAGACAGCCTGCTACCTGCTTTAACTTCTCTGCTAATTCAAAGCACCCATTCCAAAACATAAGTTAAGGACTGGTAAAGAGAACCAGGCCTTTAGCACTGGCTGTAGTAATGCCATTCTCAATGGCACCCACGCAATCTACCTTGCACCACTAGCGTGTTGAGAAACTACAAACTAATCACCCGCACAACCAAGGACCTGTGCTGGCTCCCCCTGCAAACCCGGCATGCAAGCACCCTGCTGTCAGTCAAGACAAGATCCCCAGTGGTGAATGAAACATTTGGCGCTAGGACATCGCCGGCCTTGAAATAATGACACGTAATTAGAAAAAGACCAGAGGATAGTGTGTTCTTTTACTGTACCCAAAGTTTCTATAACTCCACTCCAATGCAGATCCTCCTCTTAACTACTTAGACTATTGACACCATAAGGTATAGGATCCTCCATATATAAGGATGTCTTTCTTGCCCTAACTTACTACTTTATAATTGAACAGAGTGCTCCGGGCCTCTATGGTTAGCTTCCTGCTGCATAAACATAAATATGCATACATACTCGATTAACCTGCCACGCAGAGCCACTGAACCTTTTCACACTTCTGATAAACGTGTTGGGAGTTTGTTAATGTTTCACACTTTTACAGTGTGCTGTCAGTGAATTGTTTGATGTAATATCTTTTGTACCATTTAAGCCAATCGATTAACAAAGAAAACTTTGTAAACAGCTGACAACTAAAAACTGGACAAACAGTTCACATCCTGCGTATAGGAACTACTATTTCTAGTTAACATAAATCAAATTTTTCAAATTTCTGAACACAGTATTCTCTAATTAGGAAATCAGGCAAAACACATGAAATCAGGCATTGTGTCCAATATCGAGGCTTAGTTCTCAATTATTGACAGTTAACAAAGTTATAATTCGCATTCAGTTTCATAAATTGAACATTAGTTGCAAACATTTCTTGCTCAGGTTATAACGGCACAAACACAGCCCAAGAAACTACTAACAGTCACAATTTTTAAATTAATAACGTGCACACATTTCATGCAAAACCATTGCGTGGCCATTTAAAATAAAAGCGGGTGCACTTAACCACGGTAGCAGCACTGACAATTGTAACAAAATAAAATAAGCATGAATTTGGTATATGAAAAAGCAGCAGCACTTTCACAGCACAGCTCTGTAAAATTTGATGCCGGCCTATACCAAATATGTTAATTGCATTCAAGATAAATGCACCTAAGCGTGTGTTTTATCTACAAATTTGGAGAGCATAACAGGCGAAGCTAAAGAGTAAAACTATAGGCTAGGACTTAAAACAACAGACCTACCACAGGCTACAACCGCCGATTAAATGCATTTTGCAACGTGATTTGTGATACATAAGGCCATAGATTACCTTAAAAATGTCAGGAATTATTATGTGCTAATACTTCTCAAAATTAACAGCCCAAAACATCTGGCTATAGATGAAGCCAGGACAAGCACATGATCCCATCTTGGTTTCCTTAGATGACCCGCACATGTGGAGGTCAGTAAGGAAATGCTGCAGGATAGGTTCATGTTCGAAGGACAAGCACTTTAATATTACAAGACACGTGAAGGCATGTTTCATCATAAATGAAGGACTGATTAGCAACAAACCAGACAGCGTTCTCAACAGTTTCTTTAGGTCCCACCTTACAAACAAGTAAACAAGCTGTAAGATATAACCCTTCTTCTTGCCCTTTTCCCTTTTACGCATTGAAAAAGGAAAATCCTAGGAATATACAGGAGGCCGCCTTGAGGAGGAACTTGCCAGTACATATTCACGTTATTTGGGGGCATTACGAACAATGAAATATCAGAGCACAGTTTTATTGAGTGAAATAAGAGAACATTTACTGCAAATTACGAAGTATTCACTATCATTTTTTTAGGAACTGGGAAGTACCTGTCAAGGACCCCTTATGTACTATAGAAGACAATGGAGAGGCACAATCTCACTAGATGTAGTCTCTTCACCTACTGAAGGGTTCTGGAGGCAAAGTTATTGCTCAAGTAAACGGTTTGATACCAAAGACAACACACTGAAACCATAGAATCACATGATACAATAGGACCTCTTGCGAATGTGGCTTCCACAAGCTAGAAAAGTAAAAGTCTTAAAATTGCTATTAAATAGGGCATTATGGAGGGTCTAGACTATAGGCTACCCTACTTCATTTCCAAACCTTGGCAGATCTAATTTGTATTCTGACCAGCTTTTGTTGGTACACTGATGAGACTCAGGTGACTTAAGTGGAGGAAAAAACACAAAGCAAGTTATTCTTAAAACTCCCTTTGCTTCATTGATATAACAGCCTGCTCAGCACTGTTGTCACAAGGCATAACAAGGTGAGCGTCATCTTTTGCCTTCCTGATATAAAGAGAAGGGACTCACTTGAACCTCAGTTTTCACTTCCCCTCACAGCAACTTTAACCTCTTGATTATTTGTTGTCTTCCTTTCACAATTCAACAGAATTTTGACCTGCAGATATATGAACCTGCTTGTGAATTCTAAGTAGCACTTTGTTCCATCCTCAGGGTGCTCCGATCAATGTGTGTCAACCATGTAGCAACCGTAGTAGTTTCCACACTGCTGTATAGGTTATTTATAACTGATCGCAAGATAACTGTGGAAAATAAGGGGCATGCTTGTGACTGTTGTAAAAGCAAAGACCAGTAGTAGATGCAGTAGTAGATGATGATCTTACTGGTGCATTTGGCTGAATAATACACAGACACAACTTTAATTCCTTAACTTGGCAGATATGATGAACAGTTATTTACCTCTCAGGACATAATAGAGCCTATTTCATTGGGGTATTCTGTCAGCACTAACTACATAAAACCAGGTTGTTGAGGCCTTCTATCTAAGAGTCACTTTATAACTTGTGATCCTATCTGTACACCTTCAATCATGGACTAGAAAAACAGCAACCAACATGCATGATCCCCAGCATGTCTGGTGTACAAGAAGCTGACAACAATTTATGGTACTGAAAGGCCAGATCAACCATCACAACGTTAGTTCAGCTAACATGGTTCCAAGTGACAGTCTTAAAAAATAATAATTGACCATAATAACAATACATGGGAACAATAATCTCTTCTCCCAACATCCACCCACACAAGACAAACATTAAGTGCCACAAAACGCTGTCAGCTGCCGACTATTCCTCCTCGAATCCAGAATCAAACCAGATTACTTGCAAGGTTGGACAATGTCTGCGATTGTGTCAATACTCATATTCAGACATGCATTGGCAATGCGACTAGGTCTGGCTTTAAAGGAATTTCGTATGGTAATGTCAGGCATTACAATTAAATAGCATGGGACTGGATATCAATTTGTACTGTAGAATAATATTGGATAAGGGTAACGGTGAGGTGAACCTTCATGCCAGACCTAACTATCCAGGTAGGTTAGTGACTGCCCAACTCTTATCTGTGCTGCTGCCACAGAAAGACACCATCATTTTTCTAGTTATCTAAGACACTTTCAAACTCAGGCAGCAGGATATATAAACAAATGATCACAGCTGCTTGGAGAGCAAGCACTTTTTTGTGTAAAATCAGACAACTTCTGCTCAAACAAAACATGTACTCTGGACTCCCAGCATGTGGGCAGAGCCAAAGCCCCTCTATTGTTCCTCACAGAATTGGTTGGCGAAAGTTGAGAGAACATCAAAATAACTAGTACTTGAATTTCAGCTGGCAGTTAGCCGGCCTTTCTTCTACTCTTAAACAGACTGATTTAGAAAAGGAACTACCCAATACGACTGCTACACGCAGCTTTCCCTCCTCGGCCTTTGCTTACGGATTCACGAAGGCCTTCAGCCCATCGGATGTCACATGCAGTACTTGCAGTGAAGCACATTTTTTTCAGCTAGAAGTGGTGTCCATGTAGTAAAATGGCACCAACATACAAAAATATTTATATGCGTCAATTTTTATGAAACCTTTATTTTTTTCTGAACTACATATTGATAAAAAGGTGCACTGATGACTTCCTGAGATGATTCGACTCTGTTCCATTTTGTAGGACAATACTAGACTGTTTTGCAGCAACCTTTTTTTAATAAGATGATAGACTATAATGCTCTATTTGGTTAAAGTGGACATTTACTATCTCAACGACGTATTTCCTCACAACTTGTCAGTTTTATGGTTACCATCTGTTTATTGTATTTTCAGAACAAAAATCACCACCTACAACCTACCGGCCGGTTGGAAAACATAGAGTAAGAAATTAAAGAGAGGGTATAGACTGGAGAGGAAGGAGAGAGGAAGAGAAAAAGTGGGAGCGAGAGGGCCAGCACTGTTTATTATCGTATGTCACTAATGGGCATCTTCTTGCGGTTTACGTTCCTGCCACGGGGATGTCTTAAAATCTTGGCTGTGATCTCGGGTACATCAGAGCACACGGAGATACATGGGGCATGTAAGCTTGTTAAATTCAGTGGATAATAATTCCAGTGTGGATTTCTAAGTTTTGTCAAATCGGGGGAGTCTCTGTGATATGCTGGCCATTATCTTTTCCATTCCCATCACTTGCCATAACTTACGTAGCCAATCTAACCTCGTTGGGACGTCCTTTCTACCCCACCTGGCCAGTAGCACTTGCTTAGCCGCTCCCAAAGCCAGCGTAATAGCTCGCCCTCTGCATGATCTAAGGGGATATATTAAGGCATTCAGAAGGACTAATAATATGCAACTTGGAAATCGGGGCAGGTCGGTGTCATATAACTTGTCAGTTTTAGAGGGGATAAGGTAGGAAATATGTGTTTGAACCAGATTATCGAGAATATTTGACAGGAAGCAGGTATTGGAGAAGGTTGTATGTAACTATAATGGAAAATCCACAAGAAGAAATTGATTCCGATTAATATTTTTCATTGAACCTTTTATGATGAGCTTTCTCTAAAGATGGCTTTGAATAGGGTGAGGAAACCAACCTGGTGAATGCCCTTTTACTTATAAGGAATGGGGGCACCCATGCACCTCCTCAACTCCTCCCTCCCTCTCCTTTTATTCATTCGCTACCCTTCCTTCTTTTTCTCTCACTTCCTCCTATTTTTAGAGAGGTTTCTATCCTTAAACCTCCTTTTTCTCATCAATTGTGTTATTTTTTACGTTCTGTACCTTCGCCTGTGAATTACTCCTTCCCCTGTTCTGCTCTCCTCGCCCTTCCCCTTAAGGGCGATGTAGACCTGTCCTTCGTTTTTATTTTTTTGTACTCCCATCCCTCTGCCCTCTTCTGCCTACTTATCATGGTTTCCTTGATGCCTTGTTTTTTTTAATTTGTTTTCTGTGATGTCTCCTTCTTAATTTCGTCCATTCAATATAACCTTTCCCTGAAAATCTTTCGACTATTACGTAAAAGTTATTTTGCCAACATGACTAATGTCCCAAAATGAGATTCGTCTGCCCGATTTCATTAGTCTTTTTTTTGTTTATTTCGTCATAACACCAGCTAACGCATGCCAAAGCGTGAGACATTTAGATGTGTATGCAATTCAATAGCTGCAAGGAAGTACACATTTAAAGCACACTCCTCATAGCAAAAAGACACTAAAAACTGTGGTAAGTGAAATGAGAAAGAAGATGTTATTTTGAACAAATTTTGTTACTGTACAAACATGATAGCACAATAATCTACGTGCATGCAGAGAGAACCCAAAGTAAGTAAACAAATGCAGGTACTCACAGAGAAACCTCTTGGGTGCAGAGTAACCTAAGTGAGCGCACAGAAACACAAATGCACACACAATATTTAAAGTAAATGTCTTGCATCTCAATGGCTCACAAAGTATCCCAGGTTCAATGATTGAAGCCTAAGTGTACATGCAGTACATCAAACTTCAAATGTCCATACAATGGTCAGTGCGCACCTAAGTACAAATACGTACACAGAACCAATAATTCATTAAGTAAAAGTAAGGTATATGGTTGTCAACTTCACAATAAAGAAGAGATGCATGTGCTTGCGTCACTGGGGAGAGATAGGGCTCAACAGCAAATCAGCCTGCACAATCGCCATTATAAGATACAGAAAATGAAACTAAATGAGAGCAGAGACTACCTACATATAGCCAAAGAAAACACGTGTTTAGCTTATCAACAAAACAAAGGAAATAAATTAATCCATACAAAAACACAAACTGCGCACTAAACAAGAAAGACAATAGCTAAAAGGCCCACCAGGTTAGGAAAAAATACTTTAGTATATATATATTTTTTAAATCGCATGATTGCTCCTTAAACAATTCACCCAGGACATACATTGTCCTAACAAAGCAAATACTGGTTTGTGGCGGTATCTGGCTGGCGGTACGCTGTATCACACCTAATACATCCTCTACAGAAATCCCGAAGGGCAAAATCCAACAGTTTTTTGCATTCCATAGAGGACTAGATGGACAAGATGCAAATGAATATGTTATTGCTGTTTTATCGTTTACTGAAGAAATAAAGATTTGAATATTGAATATGTTATATTAGAGTTTTCAAGTTTTCCAAGTCCATGAATGAAATCATCCAGCCCATTTTTCTTTGCACTCTGTGATTTGTAGTTAAGATTTTATAAAGATATAAAGCAAGACTACACATCCCCAATGGCAAAGCAACAAAAAAGGAACACCTGGAGTGAATCATAGTCTAGCATGGACCCGACGAACTTGTTAGTGTTGGTGCATATTCCCAGGTTGCATACTTCTAAATTCCTATTTTGTCACAGCATTCCTTAATTTAGTGGGTTGGTAGTTCCCAGAGTTCTTTCTTCTACCACAATGTGATCCTTAAATATTAATAAGAGATTAGTGCTATAAACATGTAATCGTCTCTAATTAACTATCCAATACAGTGATCTGAGTCATACTTTGTTGCCTATAGAACAACGTTCATGTCAACTGTTATTAACTTATTTTATGCAAATTATTTCAAATGATTTGACTTGCCAAAGTCAACAACTTTGATCTCCTTCCGATCTAACAGGATGCATTTGTCTCAGGTGGAGACTGTTCATATTAATATTTCACTGGGTCGCAGGGCTCCTTCACTCTGTAATCCCACCGCCTTTACTTGAATTCTGCACACTAGTTCATCAAATGTGTGTCAACACACTAGCACTAATTACGAAAGCGTGTGAGAAAAGAAAAGCCAATTTAAGACAAACTACTTTATATAAAATTTTTAACCAACTCCTCTTACGACGCCAATACCTTACTAAAACATTTCAAGTAACACAAACAATTAATCTCGGGGGAGGTGCAAGGCTAACACACCATATCAATATCCTAAAAGTAAAAGACAATCAGAGTTAATTCAATAAGAAAAGCTGTCATGCTTACACTTATGTACACATGGATTAGACGAAATAGTAATTTAGCATAAGGAAATAATTACTTGTCTGCCTTGTGAAAGATGCGTGCCAAATGATGGCGATACACAAGCTACTAAATGTCAAAATATAACGCACAAACACACAAAAAAGTGTCTGCAATACTTTGCAACAGAAAACTGCTCAGCAAAGCCATGCTGGCGGGTTAGCGGCATCCAGGGAAGCGTGAATGGTTTGTGATTATCAAAAAGAAAGACAACACATCAATGTTATGGGGAAGTCTGGGAAAGAGCAAGGGAAAAAAACACCGGTACTGAAAAACATGTTGCAGATGATCAAAGCAATGCAATTCTTTCTCCAAGACCTTACTTGCTGGTACAGTTGTGGTCTTAGCGCGGTATTCTCAATCATTGCGTGAACCATGGCGATTAAAGGTTCATTCTCTTTCATCTATTTCAAATCAGGAGGAGCATACAGCAAACATCAGTTTATGGCACGGCAAGACTTCAAAGACGACACTGCAGATACAGTCTCTACTTTAAAAGTTGCCTACTGCGGCACTCATTTGCATTATGTCCCACTTATTTTGCAAACCAAATCAGATACATACATTACTTTTCAATGCTGTTTAACATGTACTGTTGAATACAGTCAAAAAAGAAATAACCGTACAAGTACTGCAAGGCGGCATCTCGCAGAGTATTCTGAAAATCTAGCATCAATTGATTCTTAGGTGTGGTGCAGCACATGGAAACTGCTTCTGTGGATGGACAGTGCTGTGAGCGAACCAGGGCTCTTGTACTTTTTGTTGAAAAAATGAAAATTGCAAAGTTCCAAACTTCACCGATACAGTTTTTAGCTCTCTTGAGATTGTCTAGTTTGTAGGAGTTTTGGTCCCGCTTTACTACTAATCCATTATCCATTCTGAGAGACTAAGTGGCTGCCTGAACCCAGCAGGATCATGGGATTCTGCTTTACCCAGGTTTTATGCAGCCCATTTTTTTCACCAGCATAGACCCAAAACTCAAAACATTACCAAGGGCCAAATAAGCGAAGCCATTTTTTTCAATTGCAAACCCTACAATTCGCAAAAATCACAGGGTTTGTGATCGCAAAAAGCCTTTTTAATAACTACCAAACCCCTACCACAATTCTGGATATCGTTTCCGAATTTCATAAGTGGTTTACTGACACACTCAAAATCACAATTAGGAGGGGGCGTTTAAGGGGCATCCCCTCCTAATTACAAATTCAAATAAGGGGTATCAATGGTTTGTGACCACAGCTGCGGGTGCAAACCATAGGTAAGTGCTGTTTCCTCAAAGAAGATGATAACCCATTAATGAAGGGAAGCTGACCATGTTGGACAGCAGCTGTTCATCCTTGGAGGAGCAGGCAGAAGAGTACAGCTGTTCCTCTCGATGTGTTCTCAAATGGAAAACAGGTTTTTAAACAGCACAGGTTCATTTAAAGAACACCAGTTGCCTTTAAACCATCAATGATTGGAGCCAATCACAAGAGGTCACAAATAGTGACTTGGCTAATAAATATTGATTAGGTTCTTCATTAAGCAAACTCCTCTGACTGGAGATTTTGGGACACAACCTACATAGGTTGCATTGCACGATTACAAAGAGGTTGGAATGCAATTTGCAATCACAATAGCAACCTGTTTCTTTGGACAGTTGGCCACACACCTCTAGATGAAACCAGAGACCTACTAAAAGTAGTCTGGAAACGTGGCATTTCCTGGAATATAGTGACCTACAGAATTGCAGAACGCAGAAGGCCACACAGCTTTAGGGAGGTACCTGGGCTGAGCGCACAACCTTGGCCACAGTAGTCTAAGTGCTTTTAGAACTTCAACGGGTAGAGCTAAAAAGACCAATTTAGCTTTAAAATACATTGTTTAGCAGCATGGTTATAATGCCATCAGAACATGGAAGTGGGTACTACCACACATACACAGAAAGTTTGTGAAAAAATCTTGCTCATTTTGTTTTACAACCCCAATGTGGCTAAACGGTTTACAGTTTTAATAAAATAGTGAGGCAAATAACAGAAAAAACAAGAGTAATATTAAATCCAAATATTCTGTGTCTGGCTACATGGAATAAAAATACACATCTGAAATGGCACCCTGTTCAGTTGCCTAAAAAAACCAACCCTAGAATATTTTAAACTTTTCAAGTAGATCCACGTAAAACATTGTTACCTACCTTTGGTAAAGCTCTTTCTCATAGACACTTCCTTGTGAATCCTCCAGGGCATCCGCCTTGATTTGAAAACTTGCAAAAGCCCTGATATGCGGACAGGTGGTTTACTACCAGACACTGCATCTGGATGTTATCACATAGCAAACTTATAGGTTCTCAAGTGTTTTTTTGCTCCTTCAAATGAGGAGTGACTTGAGAGCTTAAGATCAAGAGTGTGCCAAATCTAACTAAAGATGAAAGTCCATTCCACAGTATGGGAAGGAGGGCAAGCGGTGAAGAATCTTCAGTTCGAATATCCACCAGAAAGAGTTACCTAAAGTGAATAACTTGTTCATCTGTTAGATATATATTTTTTTTTATTGAAGTTTTCACCTTTACAAAATATGACGACATTAAACATTTAACCTTCGCAGTCTTTGTTGTTACAAGGCCCCTAGCCTTTGGTGGCAGGCTACTAGGGTATTTAGATCTTTGTTACACATGAAATATTACATCGCTTCCTTGTTTCTATGCCTTGCAACATTTAACATAAAACATAGTGTGCGGCGAATATACAAGGTTACGGCGGTGCGACAATTAACATGGAACATGTAGGTGCTGGTATACAATCTGGGGGTGACATTCAGCTTGTTGTGGGTGGTAGGGTATGGCGCCTGTCTCACCCCCATTCTATTCAGCTCCTCTACTCTGTTTTAGCCACTCTTACTGTGGGTCCCTTGGGAAATATCAGGTATTTATCTACTACTCTTTCTTTTTGGTTCATGGGGGTTCGTAGTGACATAGGATTTTGTCGAGGGGTGACCACATCCCTCTGTTGGGATTCTTCCAAGGCGAGTTTCTTAGCGCTGTCATGTCAGCTCCTCTCAGGTAGGTCACCCAGTTCAGCCACCCTTTAAATGTGACTTTGGCAGTGTCTTTCCAATTGGAGCGATTCAAAAGGAGGTGGTGATGGACAGAGTATCTGAATTAAGCAGAACACTCCTACCCAGACAAAAGATCAGGGCTTGATCCATCACCGTTTTTTAGTAGCTCACTGCACCATCCCAGTTCGGAACCTGGCTACATGCAAATTAGTCTGACCCTGGCCCAGTGCATCATGGGAACAGGGCAGACCAAACTACCAAGCCAATTCTTTACTGGAAAGGAAACAAGCTTCCGGGGACCGGTTTCTGGCATTACAGCCGTCTTCGGCCCGGCTTGCTTGAATCCTGATGGTGCAGTGAGCAAGGGACTCATGTCTGAGCATACCCTTCCACACTTGTGGTGGCCAAAACGATTCAAAAGGGGGTGGTGATGGACAGAGTATCTGAATTAAGCAGAACACTCCTACCCAGTCAAAAGATCAGGGCTTGATCCATCACCGTTTTTTAGCTCACTGCACCATCCCAGTTCGGAACCTGGCTACATGCAAATTAGTCTGACCCTGGCCCAGTGCATCATGGGAACAGGGCAGACCAAACTACCAAGCCAATTCTTTACTGGAAAGGAAACAAGATTCCGGGGACCGGTTTCTGGCATTACAGCCATTTTCGGCCCGGCTTGCTTGAATCCTGATGGTGCAGTGAGCAAGGGACTCATGTCTGAGCATACCCTTCCACACTTGTGGTGGCCAAAAGATTCAAAAGGGGGTGGTGATGGACAGAGTATCTGAATTAAGCAGAACACTCCTACCCAGTCAAAAGATCAGGGCTTGATCCATCACCGTTTTTTAGCTCACTGCACCATCCCAGTTCGGAACCTGGCTACATGCAAATTAGTCTGACCCTGGCCCAGTGCATCATGGGAACAGGGCAGACCAAACTACCAAGCCAATTCTTTACTGGAAAGGAAACAAGCTTCCGGGGACCGGTTTCTGGCATTACAGCCGTCTTCGGCCCGGCTTGAATCCTGATGGTGCAGTGAGCAAGGGACTCATGTCTGAGCATACCCTTCCACACTTGTGGTGGCCAAAACGATTCAAAAGGGGGTGGTGATGGACAGAGTATCTGAATTAAGCAGAACACTCCTACCCAGTCAAAAGATCAGGGCTTGATCCATCACCGTTTTTTAGCTCACTGCACCATCCCAGTTCGGAACCTGGCTACATGCAAATTAGTCTGACCCTGGCCCAGTGCATCATGGGAACAGGGCAGACCAAACTACCAAGCCAATTCTTTACTGGAAAGGAAACAAGCTTCCGGGGACCGGTTTCTGGCATTACAGCCGTCTTCGGCCCGGCTTGCTTGAATCCTGATGGTGCAGTGAGCAAGGGACTCATGTCTGAGCATACCCTTCCACACTTGTGGTGACCAAAACGATTCAAAAGGGGGTGGTGATGGACAGAGTATCTGAATTAAGCAGAACACTCCTACCCAGTCAAAAGATCAGGGCTTGATACATCACCGTTTTTTAGCTCACTTTCCAATTGGAGAGCACTGATTTGGCAGCTACTGTTAATAGAAAGTCTAGGAGGTGTCTGTCTTGTTGTGTGTTCACGTTTGCCAGTGGTGAGAGTGGCAAACTCGCCTTTTAGCGTGCAACCTAGTGTCTCGTTTATGAATGCAAGTACCCTTTCCCAGAATTTTTTAACCTTAACACAATGGAAGATGAGATGTGCCAAGTCTCCTTTCTCCAAATCACAATTCCAGCAGCGGTCATTCTCCCTTAGTTCCATCGATGCCAAGCGTGCTGGAGTCCAGTAGGTCTTGTGCAGTAGCCAGAATTTTGTTTGTGCTAATGTCGGGGATATCATATTTTTCGATGGGGAGGCCCATAGGGTATGTAGGTCCTGCTCGGTGAGTGTGGTGCCCAGTTGTGATTCCCAGTACTCACTAGTTTTGTTGTTAAGCTTTGAGTATTTGGGTCGGAGAAGTTTGTATATGTGTGATACCATGTGGCCCACTTTGTTTAACTTCTCACTGTATTGAATAATCCAGGGTTTGCTTCTTGTTATCTTTGATTTTGTTAGGGCTGTTTTGATTTTGAGAAAGTTATAAAGTTCTATGTCCGGTAGGTTATGTCTTGTTCTTAGGGTGTTGAAAGTGTGGGGTTTGCCCCCGTCTTCCAGTTGGGCCGGTACCGAGAATCCTAGCCTTTTCCAGGAGACTATGTCTAGCGGTTTCCCTCTATATTTTATCTTGGCGTTACCCCATAGCGATTCCCCGTTTGAGGTTCTAATACTGTGTTCGAGTTTCTGGTCTACCTTGAGTAGCGCGTTTCTAGTGTTTTTTAGCACGGGGCTATTCAGTAGCGCTTGTTTGTTTGCGGCGAGGAGGGTTATTGGGTCCGTATTGTTTAGTATGGCCATCTCAAGTTTGAGCCATGTTGGTGTGTAAGACTGGTTCGGGAGGATCCAGTACATCCCCTGTCTAGCTATAAAAGCTGTCTGGAATGTCCTGAAATCTGCCCGTTTAGACCTCCTTGTCCCTTCTCTAGTTTTAGTAGGCTTATTCTGGGTTTCTTGTCTCGCCAAAGGAATGTATTTATCATTTGTTCTATCTTGCGGTGAAACTCGTCTAAGAGTGTGAGAGGGAGCAGGCTGGCCAGGTAATTGACCACTGGGGTGACCATCATTTTGACTGTGTCTACTCTTCCCCACCACGTGATGAATTTAGGAGACCAGGACTATAGTAGTTTTTGGATCTTTGCTAGGGTTAGTTTCTCGTTTTATTCAAGAGTGGATTTCAGGCACTTCCCGAATTGGATCTCCAGGTACTTGACAAACCCAGGTTGCCAGACTAGACCAGAGTCTCCTATTACCTCTCTGGATGTGTGTATGTTGAGTTGCATGCATTCAGACTTGTCCCTGTTTAGTTTGTATCCGGAATGGGCCGAGTATCGCGCTATGGTGGCCATAAGGGCCGTGATCAAGTTTTCTGGGTCTTCTGTTATTATGAGTATGTCGTCTGCATACGCTGCAATTTTAGCTGTCTCTTCATTGATGTTAATTCCCATTATCCTCCTAATGGTCAGGACATCTTTAATCAGGGGCTCAAGTGCCAAGAGAAATAGGGCGGTGGATAGAGGGCAACCTTGCCTTGTCCCCCGTTGTAGATTGAATTGATGTGAGGTCGTACCATTAATAGCTATCCGTGCTTTGGGCGATTTGTACATTGCCATTACTTTCCTAATGTAGCTATCTCCTAGGTTGTATGTTCGCATAGACTGTTCTAGGAAATGCCAGGACACCCTGTCGAAGGCTTTCTCTGCATCTAGCGTGATTGTTACCGCTGGTATGTTCGATTTGGGTGATTGGTCTAGGACGTGGCAAAGGAGTCTGGGACATGCGTGATTTAAGGAAGCCTACCTGTGTGTTGTTAATCAGGTGAGGTAGAACGTTGTTCAGTCTTGTGGCTAGGATTTTGGCATAAATCTTACAGTCTGTGTTGATGAGAGAGATAAGTCTGTAGTTTAGGGGGAGCTGTGCATCCTTGCCTTCCTTTGGTATGACTATTATATTTGCTTCCATCATGGATTGTGTTATCGTCCCCTCTTTCTCGCAGTGGTTAAAGACTTTTTTCATTGTTTTTTTTTTAAACTCTTTATTACTGACTGCAATGAAAGTTCACTTTTATATCAGGACATGTACACATTTCAGTCATGTTTTTTTCCCCTTTTGTATAACATATTTAATCTCCTGTTTCACAATATAGAAGTATAGTTTAACAAATTATCGTTCAGAAGGCCAAAGTGAACAGGGTAAGTTCCAAGACTTTTTTCATTGTTGGTAGTAGGTGGGTTTGGAATGTCTTATAGAAGGATGCTATGTAACCGTCTGGCCCCGGGGCTTTGTTGTCCTTAAGGGACTTGACCGCCCTTTCTATCTCCTTCGTATTTATTTCTTGCACTAGTTCTCGTGCCTCTTCGTCTGAGATCTTGGGTAGGTTCAGTTTTTCTAGGTAAGCCCCGCATCCTTCTTGGTCTAGGGTCTCGTCCCTTTTGTATAGGCCTTGATAGAAGTCTTTGAACGTGTTTAGTATGTCCTTATGTTGGGAGTGTGTGTTGTTGTTTGAGTCTGTGAAGGAGGAGATGGTGTGTTGTCTCTGCTTGTGTTTAAGATATGACGCTAGGATTTTACCGGCCTTGTTTGCCTCGCATAGATTGATTTGCTTGTATTTTTTTATCCACAGACCTGCTCTTTCACTCAGGATTTTGTTGTATTCATACTTTTTACTTGTGAGTTCATTTAGTGCAATGACGTTCTTAGTGTCGCTAATGTGCGTTGCTTCTAGGCGTTTAATGTCTCCTTCTAGTTGGTCTAGGTGTGCCTTAGCCTCCCTGTCACGCCTGGATTTGATCTCTATAAGTGTCCCTCTGGTTGTCTCTTTAAGCGCGTCCCATAGGGTTCTGGGGTCTATGTCTGGTGTATCGTTGTCCATAATGTAGTCCTTGATGGCTTGCTCTATCTTATCTATGTCTTCTTGTCTCGTCGTGACTATATTGTTGAATCGCCATCTGCGGGTGGTGTAATCGTTGTGGCGACCAGCTAGCTGTAGACTGATGCATGAGTGGTCTGATATTGCTCTTGCTGCTATATCAGTGTGCTTTATTAGGTGTGTATGTGAGCCTGAGATGAGGATGTAGTCAATTCTACTGTATGAGTTGTGTGGTGCAAGTATAATCTCTGGTGACGGGGTGTTGGAGTCTTCATGGGTCTTTCAGGTTGAATCTATTGCAAATGTTCTTTAGGGTGTTGTGCAAGGCTCGTGGTAGGGCGTGGGACTGCCATTGTATGTCAAGGGTGTAGTCTAGTGCTAGGTTGAAGTCACCTGCCAGTACTGTCATATCATTTGGGGAGTTTGTTTCCAGCCTCCGTGAGACCCCCTCCCAGTATGTTGTGTCGTCAGTGTTTGGGGCATATATGTTAGCTACCATGATCGTCTCGTCCCCCCTCCTCAAGTGTGTTGTTAGCAGTCTCCCTTCTTCATCATGCTGTTGATTTACAATGGTTAGTTTTGTGTTCCTGTTTACGAGTGTGATAACTCCTCGCTTCTTGCCTATTGATGGGGAGCATGTTACATCTATCCATCTTGCTCTAAGTTTAGTGGACTCTTCAGTGGAGAGTTTGGTTTCTTGTAGTAATATATCTCCTTTGGTCTTTGCTAGGTACTCTAGTACTTTCCTTCTCTTGACGGGATGATTTAGACCTTTTACGGTTAGGGAAACTATCTTCAGGTCTTCTGATAAGGGATTATTGTTATTCAGCTTAGTGGCTTTGTTGTTAAGGTGTGTCATGGCTTACAGTGTGTGTACCTCGCCTTCCCTCTCGCCTCCCAACCTTCATGTGTTTCACTAGTCTCAGATTGTGGGTTAGGCTGGTAGTAAAGTATTAAGGACTCTTTGGGACTAGTCGAGCTTATCAGAGCAGTAGACGTGTCTAACTCTATTGCACCGATCGGACAATACAAAGACATCACTTAAACATTGGCTTGAACTAAACTACACAGACGAACAATACTGACAAGACAGACTACCCTCCTTGATCCCCCCACCCCCTCCCTGGCATATATATATATATACTATTTGCTATATTAGTGAAGCTTAACATTAGACTTGCATATGGAATTTAAGTACTTAATTGTCTATTCAGTGGGATATTCCCCTTGCGCACTTTGGCGTATTCAGAAAGGATATACGGATATAGGGAAATCTTTTAGTCTCTCTTGGTTCCGCTTCTCGTCATTCTCCGTCGGGTTAAGTTGGATCTCGTTCTGGTTCCATTGTAGTGTTGTCCGTACCCCCCTGCTAGAGTCTTGGCCTGTCTGTCTCTTGGGGTAGGTGTTGCTGTCCGGAGGTATCTGTACAGTCCATGAAGACTTACTGTGCTCTTTCTCTTTGTTCTCTGGTTGGACCCCCCTGTGATAGGACGCACGGGGGTGCTTGAGGTAGATAAGGTCAGCCTTACTCTGTACGTTCTAATATTTCACAGGATGGGCCCCCCTGTGTTGGGACGCACGGGTCGCCTGAGGTAGATTTGGTCTGTCTGAGGTAGAGTATGGTCTGGTAGAGCGTACTATATTGAGTCTGGTTGATTCAATGACGCTGCAGTCTTTACTCAACTCGTAACTCCAGCGTAGCCCTTCTTTTACTTGACTGGGAGTTCATTGTTTCCATTTCCTGCTGTGTTGGGCCGCTTAGGTATCTGGATAGATCTCCAGGATTTTCGAAGAAATGTGTTTTACCTTTGTCTGTGATTTTGAACCTTGTAGGCCCCACAAATGATAAAAGGATGCCCTCCTTCCTTAGTTTATCTCGTTGGTTCAAGAAGCCTTTTCTTGTGCCCACTGTGGGTTTGGAGTAGTCCTGTGTGAGCACTATCTTGTGGCCGTTCCATTGCATGTTGTGGCTTTTTCTTGCTACTCCGAATATGGCTTCCGTATGATGCGACCTTAGAGGCTTGCATATTATTGGACGTGGACCTGATCTGTTAGTTGTTTTGAAGGCTGGTACCCTGTAAGCATTGTCCAGTTCAAACGGGTTATCAAACTTGAGATTCGTGAGCTTCGGGATTAGATCCTGGATCAACGTCAGGCATGAGCCTACTTTGTCTTCCTCTCCCTCTGGTATTCCTAAAATCCTTATATTGCCTTTTCTATTGCTGTCGTCAAGCTCTGCTGTGTGCTTTAATAGTTTTTCTGTAGTCCTTGTTAGTGCCATGACTGTTTGGTTTGTGCGGAGGTCCCCATCTTCTATATCACTGACCCTTTGTTCCACTACATTCAATCTGTTTGCTGCGTGTATGTCTGCTCTGACGGCGGCCAGTTCAAGTTGAATTGCATCCGTGGTTTGCTTGGTCGATCTGGCCAGATAGTGGACCTCTGCTAGCTTTTTGAGTATCATGTCCAGTGTGCTATTGATGTCTGGTTTGTGTTTGATCGGCGATTCAGCGAGTATCTCAGGTTTGGTTTTCTTCGGGTGCTGCACAACCTTCCCCTCGTTGCCCGCCATTGCTGCAAGTCCGCGTTTCTGTTGGAGGAGCTCAAATCTTTTACTTCTGTTTTGAGCTCTGCGCTGATGGCCGAGCGGTTGCGATAGCACTGAACTTGAGGAATCTGGCTTGATCTTGGGTGGTTGCTGCACAGGGCCTTCTTTGTGTTTTGGTAAGCTCCATTTGGGTACTGCTGTGGTCTCCGTTGCAGATTTGGGTCTCTTGCTAGAGGCTCTTGCTTCTGCCACTTCTTCTCTTTTTCCCCCCCCCCTTTATTTATTTATTCAGAAGGCGGGTATCGTTAGCCTGACTTGAGTTACTCACTCCATTGTCTGAGTTATGAAAGTGCTGGCACACAGCTAGTTATGGATCTGACTATTTATGGGTTGTACCTCTGCCACTGTGAGGTATCGGTGTTATTTTCGCGTCCTGTGTCCTCACTATAACCTGTCCCACCACGGTTCCTTACTTGTAATCCAGTGTTCAACTTATCGACCTCCTTTGGCTGTCGGTGCTTCGTATGGGTCGATTTGCAGCCTGATCCTTATAGGCCTCAATTTTTATTCCGCATCTGCGTCTGCTACGCTGGCACCAAGCTGCCTCCCCCCCGAGCAGCACCTCTTACTACGCAGGGTGTGGTGACCCCTCGGCTTTTCACGTTTTGTTCCGCTTGTACTCCCTCTCGGCACCTAAGATGGCGGCGCCCTTGTGTTTTGGTTTCGCTTTCTGTTGCTCTCTTCTCGGGGTCGTACAAGGCTTATGCCTTGGAGATAGTGTGTCAGGGTATGGTGGTGGGGTCCACTGGAGGACGTTGTTGTGGTCTCAGCAGTGCCGCTTGTAATATCTTGTCTTACTCCATGCCAGGTGTGGTGTGCGGGTGTTGTCTCATGCAGCGCGCAGCTCCGATCCGCTCGACAGATAAGATAGCGGCGCCATTATGGTTTTGTTTTTTCTGCCTCCTTCACTCCCGCAGTCTCCTTTACTCCCGCCGTCATATCCGCGTGGCTCCGTGCTGCCTATTTTTGTTGTCTTTCGTCTTCTATCGGCACCTCTTCCTTAGTATAGTGCAGTGGACTGCGCTGTCTACTCCGTCTTACTTCTTGCCTGTTCGCACTCTGTCAGCAGTCTGTGCTGATCTCTTGGCCACTAAGATGGCGGCGTCCTTGTGGTTTCGCTTTTGCAGCCTCCTTTCCTCAATACCCCCGGCAGGTCCTACCTTCGTGGTTCAGTGCTGCTTATTTTGCCGTTTTTCGGCGCCTCTTTCTACCCAGAGTGTGGTGGACCTCACTGTCTTCCCCGCCTTTTTATCGCTTGCTCGCACTCTGTCGCTGCACCAGTCTGTGTTGTGCTCTCAGCATCTAAGTCAGAGCGAGAGCCAGTTTGGGAACGAGCAATACTTAAAGAAGAGCGAACTCTGCCTCAGAGCATTACGTTCAGGATATTTTCTACTTGGCCTCAATACAGAAGAAATCAGCTGCATATATATCGATAAAATTGGACCCTGGGAAAATACACAATTATAGGAGAGAGGGTAGCAAAGAGAAATTAACTTTCTTCAGCTACAAAGACGACACCAAAAATTTGTCCTACTGCAACTGAAACCAGCCCTGATAAAGACCTTGCGATAAACTAACGTGTTGGTCCCACAACATCAAGGTCGAAACGCGTCGGCACAACTTAGTGGCCTAGAAAGATCTAGTCTAACACAAGCTGGTTTTTTTTCCATCTGGTTGAGTTGGAAAAGGATAAACTCATCCGTCTAAATAAATTATAAAGTTCTTTCAGACCACTCAAAAGGACCACAAGTCAGGAAAGGTGTACAGGACTAACATTTTGGATAGTCTTGACACAGTGAATAACAGTAGTACATTAGAATCATGTAGAAAAACAAGTAGTGCTTATACACGCTCAAGTTAATCAAAGGTGTCAAAGGTTTTTCTTCTTTGTCTGAAGACATGAAAAATTTTAAGTTTCGGTGATTTTCAAGTATTTGTAAGAATTTAAGTGTATTGCTGTACAAGTGTTCTTTTTGCATATACTTTCATGTTTTGTGTGTAAATGTAAAAGTTTCTCTGTTTAAAGATAAAAATGTGTGTGGAGTACACGGTGAAGGAATACTTAATTGCAAAAAATATATAAAGATGCAAAAAATAAAATAAGTGCAAGGTCAATAAAAGGGACTCCTGCTGTTAAAAAAATTAGAGTGCTTTATGGTGTCAGAGGGTACCCTGTTTTGTTGAACTCCGCATCTAAGATGGCGGCGCACTTGTGGTTTTGTTTTCTGTTCCCTTCCCGGGGCCGTTTTTTCGGTCGTGGTTGAAGATAACGGGGGCCGTGAACCAGGGGGGGGGTTCGCTCTGATAGTTACTGCAGCGCCGCGTCTGTTACCTTTTGTGTAGCTCTGCTTTAGGTCTGTAGGTTAGGTGGTGTTCGCGGTGCTCAGCTCCGATCAGCCATCTTGAGATCACGGCTTACTTTTATCCGGCTGGCCCCTTTCTTCAGGTCTTTTTGGCGTACGCAGTCAATGCACTCCCCCTCCTCGATCAGTACACGCCTGACATCTTCTGACGCCCTTATTTGGTTTCCTCTCCGTTCGCGTCTTCCTTAATTCGCAGTTTGACTCGCTATTGTCCCAGGGATGTGGCGGAGATCCGGACTTAGGCAACCTTCCACATTGCTGTCCAAGCCACGCCACCCTGTTAGATATTTCTAAACTAGGATTACTCACCGAATCAATATCAAAGCAGTACCTCCCAAAAAAGCGGAGGGTTTAAGCAGAAGACTTTACATTAGAAGGTCATGCAGGACTGTGTATGCGAAATGACTCTCCCTGATAAAAAAAAGGCAGTAATGCTTGGTGCCAGTGTGGCTGGATGTCCACGTAGCAGCTTTGCAGATGTCTAGCATAGGAATGCGCTAGCCCAGCCCATAGTAGCAGCCTTTGGTCTGGTGAAGTGAAACCAAAGTCCATCAGGAGGCTCCTTCTTGTCAAAGCATATTTCATTGTAACACACAGAACAATCCATTCCAACAAGATCCATTTTGTACCGCGTTCACATTCTTAACACTGGTGAACCCACTTGAAAATTGTTCATGCAGACACGGTTTCCAGCCATATCAACATCAGAGCTCATTTGGAATCCAGTTGGAGCAACCTTCCTTCTTTGTAAGAGGGACGTGGTGGAGAGAAAAATGCAGGGTACACAATAGACTGCCCCAAGTGAAAGGACAACACGATCCTTGAAAGGAGGAAAAATTCACAAGCTCGAAGCACCAATTAATGTTGGCTGCACCGACTGATACGCCATAAGAAAGTGACTGCAATAAAGAAGAGAGTCTTGCGTGACAACATGCTATGCATGTTTTCAAAGGGTGCACAAATCAAAAAAGTAGAACCAAATTAAGATCCCACTGCGACAAAAAAAAAGGGTGTAAGAGAAAAGGTGCAATGAGGAATTTCCTAACAACGAATCACATCAGGTTATTTGAACAAAGAGGGCTGATCAGGTAAACAGAGAAAGGCCAGAGTTAGTCCATAACAATGTACACAGCAAGGCCTTACTGGGCAAAAAATTAAATAAACAAAAAGGATATCACAGCATTTAGCCTTAAGACTGTCAGCATGTCCGTATTCACACCAGACAACAAACATAGCCCAGCGGGCAGTGTAGATGGACTAGTTCGAAGGGCGGTGAGCAGCCAAAATCATATCCACAACATCCAGGAGCATTGAAAACCAATCAGTTGTGGAGGTTCTTGCTTCGGAACCTGTCCTGCTACTTGGACAGCAGATGCTCCCTAAGAGGAAGCCTAAGTAGAGGATATAAGCTCAGCTTCAACAGGTCGGAATATAATACTCTCCATGCCAGTCCGGGACTATCCAGATGAGCTGTGCTCATTCCACCTGGAACTTCTTTAGGACCGGGTAATCAGTGGCAGCAAAAAGAATGCACATCATAGTGGGAGGCACTGGTCTCCAACAGACATCAATGAGAAAGCACGAAGGCCTGACAATGCACTATCTTGGAGGTAGCGTACATAGCACGAAGGCCTGATAATGCACGATCTTGGAGGTAGCGAACATATATACCACAAGCATGCTTCACTGGGACAAGTTGACATGCGCCAGCTCCAAATGCAGATGTCATTTTTAGTTGGTAAGATGATGCCCCATCAGTGCGTCCACCCTGAAGTTGGGAGAGACCATCAGGGATATCCCATGAGGGACCAGTCATTCCCACAGACATCAAATCTCCAGACACACAGCAAGACCCCTCACTACATGTTTGCTGCAGAAGCCCTCACAGCAGTTGTGTTTCCGGGTCAGGACCAAAATAGACCTAGCCCTGACGGAAGACAGAAAAGCTGTCAGGGTACAACGAATGGCCTGGAGTTCTAAAAGATTATTTTGCTGCTGCTGCTTTATCAAAGACGATGTCCTCCCAAGAACAGGATGTCTGGCACAATCACTTAGCTCCTGTTGGTGTGGGGGAAAATGTTTGCCCCATATCAAGTTGACCTTCACCATTCACCACTAGAGATATCTGGCTGATTCATCCGAGATCCAACAGTAATCTGACAAGTGTCTCAAGTGTTTGGGCCCACTGCAGCTGAAGGTTCCACTGCAGAGCCCAAATATGCCAAAGATCATGAGGCACTAGCAGGATGCCCGAGGCCAGAAAACCAAGAAGTCTAAGAAACATCCAGGCTAGAGCAAGGGCTTGTGGCGGAGACATCTGGATTAAAGCTAAAATATTCCAGACTTGCTGCAGGAGTGGGTAGGCCCTCATTGTCCAAATGAGCTTTATGAAGGGGATGCACTGAATGGGCTGAAGGTGGGACTTCGGCTCATTGTTGGAAAAGTCTACAGAGGACAGCAACAAGCAGCAGTTGAAGGTGATCAGAGACGAGCTGTAGAGATAGTATTTTAAGGAGCCAGTGGCAGAGGTGCAAAAATGCATACATCCCTGATCTGCGAAGATGCGGCACGGTCATTGACATTACCTTTGTAAACACCTGGAGAGTCAAAGTAAGGTTGAACAGCAGTATATTACTTACTGGTTCATGGCCTCAGCCATGAACTTGAAGTAACACCTGTGAAACTGCAGGATCGCAAAAAGAAAAGTTTGCATCCTGCACGTCCATGGACACCATCCTGATTCTAAGGTACAAGTCTGACTGATCCTGGGCCAACATCATCAATTTGAACTTGCACTTCCACAGGAAGGTGTTCAGAAACTTGATGTCCAAGATAGTTAAATAGGTTTCAGCCACTATCCACCTTGTTGAACAGAAAATAGTGAGAACAACAGCATGAGCACCTTTCTGAGCCTCAGATACAACCTTGATTGCACTCTTGGCTATCGGAGCTTGAACCACTGTGGTGAGGATAGCAGCAGGTTCCACCAGCACCTGAAATACAACTTGGGGTATGAGTGGAGGAGAGGATACCAGAAGACATATCCAACATGAACAACTTGAGACATGTTCGTCCAAAGTATTGATGCACTAGGTGGGCAGATAAAGACAAATCGTGCCTGTTGTTGGCCTCATGCGACTGAATGAGGGGGGAGCTAAAGCCTGCAGTGGCCAAAGTCACAGAGGAATGCTATCCTTGTTGAGGATTACGACCTCTGCCAAGGTCCCTGGATCTGCAAAACGGCTGGGCAGAAGTTTGCTTCTGATAAGCAGGGCTCTTTGAAAATCCTGTTTCTGGTGATAAGCAAAGGCCCTTCGATAATCACCAGAATTGTCTATATTGATTTGGGCATTACAAACATGGTCCAGCAGCCTTAGGGAGCAAGTTATCATCCTACTTCCTTTGAAATGCACCAGTGCAAAATCCTCCCCAAAAGACAAGGGAGAAGAGTTGTCATTGAGGTGTCCAGGCAACTAGCAATTTGTGATTCCAAACAGACTATAATGTGCATATAGAAAGGGGAGAAGCAGAAACGCATCCGCCTCATCGTTGTCCTAGATGGCCTGTTGAGTGTTGAATTTGGATCCGAAAATAGGCTTCAATCTAATGTAGTATCTGCATTGTGACAAGCGCACTAGTGGGGTGTCCTCTGGGCCTCTGTAATCTTCTATGACTACAGAGGTGAGAAGGCGTCAAAATTGATTCCACACCTCACATCAAAACAATTGCAAAGTCAGAGTCCAGGTTGGCACTGTTCGATGAATAAATGGCAGGGCCTGTGACTCGGTAGTCTGGTTAGGGGCAGCACTGGTGAAGGGTTAGATGTGGTCCGATACCACTGGTAAGGACTTGCTAGTAGAGCTTTGTCTGGAGCCTCCAACACATCCGTGGGCCCAAGAGAAGCAGAACCATGCTGAACTGCCGCATGCTCACCCCAAAGGCCTCAATTTGCTGCTGCATAGACTGTGGCCTGGGGAATTCAGGGGTGACGGGGCGGAGTGGCAACAGAGCCAGGACTAGAAGAGAATCAGAGTCTGATGATGTAGCCCGAGTCGGGCCTTCGGACCACCAACTTCATGACCTCTTCCTGGAGCAGGAGCGACAGAGGGATAATAATAATATGGACATTTGTAGAGCGCCTGGTTACTTCAAATGAAGTGTCCCTGTGATAGGAAGACATCCACAAAGCCCCTGCAGTGACAGAGCAGCTAATTAGGTTTGCTTGAAGAACCAAGTCTTATTTTTTTTTCTGAATGATTAGTTCTGAACGTTGCTGCCTCAGATCCAACGGATGGGTATTCCAGAGTTTAGGGGCCAAGAGGTATAAGGGGCGACCACCCATCCATGCTCTATTAACTGTTGCGACTACCATGAGCCCAGCTTCAGCAGATCTGAGACACCTGCTAGGTTTGTAGGACTTGATCAAAGCACGAAGAAAGCGAGGATAACCCTTATTGGACTTCTTGTGCTTCCACCACAAACCATCTCTCAACTTTCCCTTAGGCTCACCTGACAAAAGGAAAATAAGATCGAGACTTGGACCAGGATGGTGAGTGGTCTCAGGCCTTCAAGAGTAACAGCTCTCTCGTCTTATGTTCCACGGCATTAAGCTTGGCCGTGAATTCTCTGATGGCCTCCAGGTGCACGTGGGAGCATTTGTTGCAAGATCGAGAAGGGCTTGGTTCCGACCTAATACGAACACTGTGCAGATCTGTAACCAAAATAAGCTTACTGCAATCATAGCACGGAACAGAACAGCTTGAAACCTTTCTTCTTCAGTAGGACAGTCCTGGCACTCTGTTTTCTGAATTTTGAGAGTTGCGGGGGAATCGTGGGCCTGTGTTACGTCCCTGTTTGCGCGTCTAACTACACCACCGATAAGTTGGGATCAGAACTACCTAGCAGCAAAAAAACGATGCTAGAGATATCCAAGATTCCGGATACAGTCTACTACCCTGGAGTAGTCAAAGTAAGGATCGATCCATCAGAAAATGATATTCAAGCGTAAAATATGGAACAATAACATACCTTGATGACAAGAACAATTTCAACAGTAGAGTTTCACACACACACACATATACTATAGACAACTCTTGTTGCCAGACATCATTGAATGGATGCAGACATTTAAACACAATTGCTAAAATCCTTAGAAATGTAATTTACACCTAAGAGCCTTTTTAACCTTTTCGACTAAATGTTCTCATCATGTTCATTTCCACAAATGCGACGGTTAATAGCCAGTACAACTGCGGATGAGATCTGACCCTGGCTCTAGAAAAAAAGGGGGAGGGGGAGAAGATGGGCAGTGGATCGGACAATCAATTACCTACTTTTAATGAAGAGTCCCCAAAAGTACATTATCGCTGAGGTCTGCGAACCTTATGCTAGGGGCTAGTTTTTGAATGTAGAATATTCATATATCCGCACATTTCAAACCACTTTCGACCCAGATGCAGGTCAACAAATTACTCCCCTTCCCCCAAAAAAGTACTAAATACTAAGGTTGTTACTGTACTGGTCTGTGCTCTCATTAGCATGAGAGGGCACGCGTTGTTTAATTAACCCCCACCTCAGTTTGGGCTCTTAATCCAAAGAACTATGGAGTAGTCAGATAAGAAGCCAGAGTACATTGTCGAGTTACGAGGTGCCATGGATAATATACATAATAAAAGAATTGTTACTGGCTGGTAATCATTTCTAGTAAGACGTGTTACCTGTAAACCAGCAACACTTCAAAGAGAAACTCTGCAATTGTCAAACAGAAGTCTGTAGTACATTCAGATCAAAGCTGTGTGGTTCGCCTCAAGAAGCGGAGGTCACTGCTGTTACTGTACATACATTGCTCTGATTAATATGAACCCTAATGTGGCCAGAGACCTGGGTCTACAGAGAGAATTTCATAATGTGTCAGAAAAAATGTGCAAGGAGCTTATGCTAGCAAAAGAGCGGGGGCTATACAGGTCAGATCCCAGTCAGAATTTGCATGAGATAGCTTCCTATTAAACTTGTCCCGTAACCTGTGGTGCGATTGAAAGGCACATCAACGGTTTAAATCCATGAGTAGTTAAAAATCTATCAGTAAATTAGACAAGCAAAACAAGGGCACTGTTAACACATGCATACAAAGGTAAAGGTCAGTGCAAAAAAAAAATAAAACAAAAAAAAAAAATAAAAAAAAAGAGTTAACGTTAGGCACACAAGAGGTTCACGGGGCTTAAGGGCTTGATGCTACTACCTAATCAAGAATTTCGCTATAGACTGCTTTTGCGCATTTTCAGAAGCAACCAAAAGGTGGCGCTCTTTCCACAGGCTGGGAATCCCGAAATCGGAAGGCACACAACAACAATTTCGAGAAGGATTTTTAGCATACAAGTAAATAAAAACAAAAGGTGCGTGATCTAAATTAAAAAAGTACTTGTGTAAACTTAGCCCAAAGAAACGTTTACCACAACCAGTTTCCACGCTTTTTTTTTAATTATCACGTTAACCTAGCTGTCGCATACAATTTGGGGCCTGTATTCTGACTCGAAAAATGTCCTCGAGTTCCTTTTTTGCCTGGATCACTCATCCTGTTTTGCGAAACATTCGGGGGAGCAGCTGTACCCCATCTGAACGCATTTTCCCTTAATCCTCTCTTCCCTTGCTTGTGGGGGGTGTACTCAATTCATTTCTTTATCTCCTCGTCTACTCTTCCTCTAAAACCCTTCTGACTCCCTCCTCTATTTATGTCTAATTTTCTTTCTCAGGATACAGGACGAGTCTGGCTGCAGCATTCCCTGTGGTCTGTTGTTGGACGTGAGCTGCGAGCACTACGTAAAGAGCGTTGCCATGGTCCAGTCGGCTGGAGATGGGTGCCTGGGTGATGGTGCGTCTTGGACTCGGAGGTCCCCATTTGAACAATATACAAAGCATGCAGAGGATCAAGAAGCACGAGGAGGAGATTGAGTTGACCTGAGTCTTCATGGTTAGCATGTTGTCTAGAGTGATGTGGTCAGTGGGGGAAGGAGTAGGTCCGAGTTTTGAAGGCCAATAGGATGAGTCTCATGTGAAGCTTTTGTTTCTAAAAATCAGTATCTCAGTCTGGTCTGTGGTGAGCTTCAGGCAGTTCTTCATCCAGCTGGCGACGTCTGTCATGCAGTTGTGGAAGTTGGTCTTGATGGTCCCTTTGGAGAGGATGAGTTGTGTGTCATCGGAGTAGGATAAGATGTTGAGTTTGTGGGTTTTGGCGATGCTGGTCAGGTGTCAGAAGTGTTAAAGAGGATGGGGCTGAGCATGGATGCTTGGGTTACAAGCACACCGCAGTGCCTGCGATAAGGAAAGCAGTCTTGATGGTGAGGACCCGTATACAGCACCAATATATGGGCTGAAGTGCCGTGCACATCAGACAAAAAAATAAACATGTTACAGTCTCATTGCAGCATAATGAAAGATTTCAGCTGAAACATGTCGATCCCTTTATGAATCTCATCACAATGGTTGACTTGAACAGGGAAGGTTAGTCAGGTAAAAGTAAAAAGGCAGAGAGGGCCAGCATATAACCTTTAACTATACCAACCACAAAGCCATATTGGGCTAAAGAAAACAAATATCAAAACTTCAGAAAACTTGGCCTGTAAAGGCCACAAATTTCTCCAAATGCAGATGGATTTATTTGAGGGGGGCTTCACCTCAAGAATCACATCCACAACTTCAGCAGGCAAGTAGAAAGTGCTCATATCCCCGCTTAATCTCCGTGCATCGAGGTATAGATTATAGGCATTGGATGCAGGACTCTACCCTGCTGATAAGATAGGAAGTCCTCCTGAAGAGGAAGATGGATAAGATGGTAACTGCTTAGGCTTGACAGATCGAGATAAGAGACTCTCCTGGCCCAGTCTGGGGCTACCAAGATGATTTGAGCTCAGTCTATCCTGACCTTCCTGCGGAAACGAAGCAGAAGAGGGAGTAGAAGGTGTACAAAAGCCCTGCATTCCACCACAGAATTAATGTGTCACCCATGCAAAACCTTGACAGGAAATCCAGTGCGAAGTAGTCTTGACCTCCAAATTCTCGGACTTGGTGAAAAGATGCACCTAGTGCACAGTCCACTGAGCAAAGATGTCCTAAACCAACCCAGGATGAAGGAACCCTCCGTGGTCTGCCAGGTCACGTCTGTTCTGCTCGTCAACCCTAGCAACCCGGCCAGATTACTTAATACCAGGCAGAGATATTCCAAAGGTGCAGTAGCACTTGGTGCAACATCCAAGACCCCACGTTGCCCTGCTTATTGCAGCACCAAGCAATGGTCACGCTGTCTGTCAGAACCTGTACTGGGCGGATGGATGGGAGTAAGGTGTTCAGAGCTAGCTGGATGGTACGAAGCTTTAGAAGACTGATGTATAGTGTTTGTACCACTGGAAACCTTTAGACTCCTGATCTCCACCTTTCCCAAGTGACAAGCGAATCCAACTCAGATGATGCAGCCGTCACTATTGTGATTTCTGGTTGAGGCAGAGAGAATGGCCTTCCGTATGACAAGTAAGCCGCTACTGCAGGTCCTGGGCTGTGTCCCTTGAAATGCTGAAGTTGTCCAACAGGCTGCCCCGTGAAGCAGTAATTGAAGACTGAGGTTTTACAAGGTTTTCAGGAGGTAGCCTGGGGGCCACACATCCAGGAAACCAAAGAGCTACAGTTACCAAGATTTTGGATTTAATGTGAAACATCGGGATCATACCTTAAATGTACAGGACACTTTGCAGGGGTGTAAATGCCTTGAATGCCATTGTGTGAAAGATGTCAAAATAAGGGGAATCCTCTGTGAAGCAGACAGGTAGAACTTCTGTTGATTGATGGAAAAACCTCAGGGATGAAAGAAGAGTGACCATTATCCAGAGGTGGTCAGCAACCAACTGCAGCAAACTGACCTTAAGTAGTAAGACACCGCGGTACAGGAATACACATATTCCTGGCCTGCAAAGGTGGGCTACAGTCACTGCTGTGATTTTTGTGTACACCTAAGGGGCTGTGGCAAGGCTGACGGGTAAAACAGCAAATTGGAAAAGCTTCAACCCCATGATAAACTGAACATAGCATCTATGGGACTGCAAACAAGACATATAAAAGTACATGTCCTGCAAGTCTGAGGAAACTATCTGGTCCCCAGGCATCCTGCACTTCCGGAAAAAACTAAAAACCTTTCTCTTCAACAGATAATTCAACCCTGCCTCACACACCTGTATTTTGCATATCGCTAGGACGCCTGCGGGTAGCTATCGCGCTATATAAAAACTAAAACCAATCCAATCAAATCCAGGCACATAAATGTACATGCCCTGCAAGTTGAAGGATAATATCCAATTCTAGAGATTCATGGCAGAAAGTATCTGGACCAGAGTGAACATTTTGAATTTGCCCTTCAGGAAGGCATTCAGAGGATGAAGAACCCAAAATCGGCCAGCGCCATCCAACTTTCTTGGACATCAAGAACTAATGGGAGTAACACCCCTCACCATTCTCTGCTTTCAGGACCCTCTCTATGGCTCATTTGGCTATGCAGGAGTAGGGAGGCATGATCTTCTGAACATGCATAGGGACAGCTGTAACAATGCTGAGTGGCAAGACAATCTCTTTGAACAATAAGTAGCACCCATCGATATGAAATCATGGATTGCCAGTCGTGTATCGGGAGAGAAAAAATCATCCTGCTCAAAATTAGATCCTTCGCAAGACGTGATGACAGCGAGGGGACTTTCCACTGTTAGCAACTGAATCTCTGTATTAGATGATAATATTGGAGGGAAGCCCTGTCTGATTTGCAATGTGTAATACTCCTTGCAGAAGTCTTGCTGAATAGAAAGAACTTTGACAAAAAAAAAAAACAATTAGATCCTGCTCAAACTGAAAGTAATTTCTAGTTAGCACTAGTTTAATGTATGACAAAAATTATTCGATACATCTGATGGCTCTTTCTGAGGCCATCACGGTGGATGCCCGCAGAAAATTGATGTAGAAGTAATCAATATCCATGGTGACCAAAAGTGTGTGGGGCCGGGTCAAACGCAAAATTTGGCAATGGTTTGTGAACAGGCCCGATTCTAGAGACAATGGGACGAACCTGGTAGGGATGTATGACGTTACTCCGCATACCGTTACAACTACCTACCATTACAACGCGACCATTACAACGCATACCATTACAACGCATAGCGCTTTGGGGTGCTGGATAGTGGTAAGTATAATTTACTATTCTAACTCCAGTCCCCGTGGACCCTAGGGAAGGTGTTGGATAGTAAATTATACCATTCCCTATCCTATAGCGCCCCCCAGCGCAATGCGTTGTAATGGTATGCGTTATAAAAGTCGCGTTGTAATGGTAGTGCGGAGTAACAAATGCGTTGTAACAGGTGCATACCCCTGGTAGTGGAAAGTTTTTTTTTTTGGTATGAATTTCAGTATGAATGTAGAAGGCAGGAATGCAGGGCTATTTAGTAACCAAAAAATCTGTTTCTTCCTGGGTTATCCATTCGGCTTGAACCGCTTCTCCTGTCATGTTTTTGATGATCGTTTGAAGTTCCAGCATCTCTTATTAAGGGTTGGTAATTGCAAGTCTTTTAGATTCCTTTGATCATCATCTGTGTTCATAAACACAACACTTAGTACCAGATAATCTCCTTCGCTTGTTCACAGAGATCCAGTGATTGTCAGTTCTCAGCATGCATTAAGTTCGCCCCAACAATTGGGATCGCAAGTGGTTCATTGTCAAAGCAATACACACTCTTGAAGCCACAGGCCACCCTTGCTTGTGCAGTACGCATTAATGATGAGAAGCCCAAGGGCACATTACCAATAGCATTTGTGGCCCTTAATGTTGCTCCAGGGGACGGCCTATGTCGTCTAGCCACTGGCCAACTAACTGGGGGACCCAAATATGGCTTCACACATGAGGGTTTCCATTAAGGCCTCATTAAATGGCAGTAAGATCTCTGTACAGAAAGTGGCCTTCCTTTCAGCAGTTGAAAATCAAGCACCTCTGGCCATGTGCAGCCAACCAAACATGAAGCACTCTAGTTAATGATTGTTCCCGATTCTACTCCGCCTGGGGTATAGGCTGTCAACCAGGAGCCTCCCAGCAATCTCTGTCCTGCGCTTTTCTTTCAATCTGACATCAGGTGTAGCCCATCTCCTTAGAGTCACCCTTGAGGCCTTGGCATCAGGTGTTTCTTGGTCTTACTCTTTTGCTTTTCCTTGAGGGTTCCAGATCAGGGCTTGCCTTTTGGTGATTGACACAGGATTGTGGAGGGTGTGACCTATCCAGTCCCAGCATTTTTTCATGATTTTTATGGGCAGGGAGTTTGAAAGTTTGCTGGAATAGGTTGTTGTTGCTGATGGTGTCTGGCCAGCGGATTTGGAGGATTTTTCTCAGACAGGTGTTGATAAAGGTCTGTACTTTGTTGGTGGTAGTCTGCTCTCCAAGTTTTTGTTCTTTACATAAGGACCGGTTTTACGTTGGTGCTAAACAGCCTGATTTTGGTTTGCTGCAGGAGGTCTTGGGAGCGCCAGATCTTCTCTAGCTGAATGAAAGCAGCCCTTGCTTTGCCGATTCTTGCTTTGACATTGACGTCTGTGCCGCCCTACTTGTGTATGAGGACACTGCCCAGGTAGGTGAAGCCCTCCTCAACTTCTTCCAGTGCTTCTTCTGCAAGAGTGACAGTAGCTGTGCTGGCCAGGTTAGCTTTCAGGATCTTGGTTTTTCAGGACTTTGGCCTTATGGGGATTCAAATACAGTCTCAGGAGGAGTGTTAAGACCACTAGAATTCTTCAAGTTCAGGTTTATTAATCCCGCATCAGTATATAGTGAGGGGGAGCATGTAGACCATCTTCACATAGTGGTCCTCATCATGTGGTACGTTTTAATGGCCTCCAGCCTCCTGGGGTACTGCTGTCAAGGAAGAGGATAAGAATCATCTAATGTTGATGGTTGAGCTTTGCTTAATTTGCAGCACAATATATGCTTGGCTCTTGCAAAGGCAGGTTCTCGGATGGAAATAAGGAATAGGACTGGAATGGGGCCACTTGAGGAGAGGTGTGATAAGGAAGGGGTGGCCTCTGGAGCTGGGTTGGAGGCATAGGCTGCACTGGCAAGGAGCCGGAGGAAGGCTCAATGGGGTCAGATGGTGCGGAGGAAGGGCACTTTTTCAAAAGTGCCACTGGGGACCTCCACAGCTCCACATGGCCCAAAGGCGCTCCAAAGGAAGCCTATAGTGTTTCGAAAATCTGTGGCATGGCCTCTTTGAGGACCTCGGTCGGCGACGCCTTAGGTAACTCAGGACCACCCGGGACAAACCAAGGAATAGCAGGGCCGGACTGGCCATAGCGGGCACCGGGCGTTTCCCCGGTAGGCCGCTAGGGTGGGGGCCGGTTTTGGGTGCCCGTTTTTGTAACCGGGGGTCGGCAATGTCGGCCCCCGGTAACAAAATCGGCCGAAACCGGCCGTCGCAAATTGCTCAGCTGCACTCCCCCTGACCCCAGGGGGTGGAGGGGGAGCAGCTGAGCAATTTGCCAGGTCCGGTTTCTGTTCTCAGTCCGGCCCTGAGGAATAGGCTCGGAGTTGGATGATGGCAGTGGAGGTGAGTCGAGGATCGTGACTTTGCCACTGTGTGGGAGTGGTGAGAGGGGAAACAAATCCCGCTTCGCCATTTTGCACCCATTGGACTACTTGGATCTGGACTTAATGAGGTCTTGGAGTGAGACCAAGACTTGGCCCGGGAATGGCCTTACCATTTTGAGAGGGATCACTGTTCTGAGCTCAACTCTTTTTTTGTTATTCTTGTAATTTAGCTACCCGCTCCTTGATCACCTAAAGGTGCATCAACAAGCGTTTGGTTCCATGCCTTTTCAGTCATGCCTGAAATCTAGGCACCATAGGCAAAGGTCATGTGTATCTCTGACCAACGTCTGCTTCCTGCAGTCGTGGTACTGTTTACAGCCTGTGGTCTTGAGAGAAGATATTTGCCTTGAAACACTGCTGAATTCTTGGTAATTTAGGTTTTTACAACTAACAAAGTTGGGGCATGGCAAGAAAGGAACGATTGCCAGTGAGCAGGGTTTGCACCTATATAAGACTCTGCACCGTCACTTCTGGGGCAAAGCAAGGCCGTTGGCCTACTGTTGCATGGGAGCAATTGCGGTTAAAAAGTCTGGATCCAGTTTTGCACCAGGGCATAGATGAGGCATCTAAAGTTTAAAAGTATGCACCAGAAATCAACGAAAAGTAGCAGAGTACCTGTTCGATGAACACCAATGGATAAAACACAACAGACAAGGTTGCACACATTTACAACAGGCATACTGTACCGGATATAGCGTTATGTTTGACTGACAAGCCAACATCAGTCACCCACCCAAAACCGATCGGACAGTGATCTCTTACTCACCTGCCTCCCCTACAAGTCAGTCCCAAAAATGATTTCACACCACATTCCTATTTCTCACGTTACTACCCTGACAAAAGAACCACGACCTTCACAGCTGCGATATCATGAACTATATTAGGACAACAATATTTATTTACAATGAAGCCATTTTAAATAAAAACAAAAAGAACACATTTTTTGACTTAATTTTTTGCTTCAAAAGGGCTGGTGGCTATACATCAGGGGGATGATCCCTTGCATTGCTAATGGTTATTTGAACAGGTGCTGAAACAATATGATTTATAAACGTTTACTTCCTTACAAGGCAGCAATGCTACGTGCCTACAGTAAGCTCCAAAATGACTGAAATACAAATTATTTGACACAGAATGTGAGGAAACATTAACCACGTGAATGAATTATGCCACTGAAACATAGAAGCACAACTTTGAAACCTGCAAATACAACATGTGCAAAGGAGTGGGAGACCAAAACACTGATGCTTTGTTAGGAGGAGCCCACAACATGTTTTTGGGTTCACAAAGGGCTTCCTGCCTAGATCCAGGTTTCATTTTAAGTTCTAGAGAGTCCAATACCACACATCAGACATTCCCTCAGACTCTAGTTTAAGTACATCACTACTGCTGTAATTGATTTGCACTGCTCTCGCAGTAGAGCTAAATAAAAGCACTCCCCATCATCCACAAATCACCACATCCCACCGCTGATACTTTACCTGACTTTCAATTTTCACTGGTTGTCAAATCTCCAATCTCAACTTCTAACTGCCTTTTAGCCCTCTACATAGTTAAATTCAAAATATTTGGCAAGAGTACCACCAAGTTTGACCTCTGCACTTGGATCCTACTTCTCAAGGAAGCTAAAAACATACCCCTTTAAGATCAGTTCTGACTAGGCTGGGGATGTATTACTCTGTAATACAGACGTATTGTTTAAACTTTATTCTTAAACCAATTCTCCTTCCCTTAAGTGCCTCTGAAGCAGTACGAGTGCTGTACAATAAAACATCAAATAGACAAATAATTAAGGGGGCGTGGCTTGGCAGGCTAAGATGGCGGCAGCACTCCCCTAGCACTCCGCATGGCAGCCCGCGTTATCCGCCACTAATATGCCCTAAAGTCACCGCCCAACACCGCCGGAGTCAGAGCAGCCAAGGTGATGGCAGGGGGAGTCTGCCTGCCCCGACGGAGCGAATGGAGAAGGGCAGATGGGGACGCAGGAGGTCCCGGACGAGTATGCGGCCGAGCCGTCAAAATGGCGGCATCCTGTGAGGTCCGGGCGCTCCCGAGACCGAGCCGGAGCTGGTAGCAGGGCCCGTCCGGCACTGCCCCTTGACTCAGACAGTGATCACTACGGGGGATTTGGCAACCGTCCATCCAGGCAGCAGACTAGACCCAAGGAGGGCAGGTGAGAGCGTGGCTGTCACCGCTCGCGGACCCTCCCCACGGCCGAAACTCCTGCACGAGAGGGGGCCCTCACGAAGGGGACGGCGCACAGACTTTGGGGAGCATCGTAACAACCCTGCTGCGCATTGTACCACGCCATAGGGGGCACAATACCGGCGATGCCTGTGGGGGGTGCCTGGCGGGCCTGCACTGCGATACCCTCCCTCACAAAGAGACACCCCTCCCCGCAGCGGCGTCGGGCCTCGAGGTGCGTGGGGGAGAGTATAAGATCAAGATATGGACCCCATAAACGAGACAGCAGGAAACTGCAGATCGGGAATCCCTCGCCCGTCAGACGCAGCACCCCCTGAAACTGCGACCTGTGGGGCGAGGCTCGACTACTGCATCGGCGGCATAACCGGGGGGGCCCAACAGCATGACGTCGGAGTCACTCTGGACAGGGGCAGACCAACAGTCGCTGACCGGCAACTCCCTGGGAGCTCACCCGCAGCCCCTTGGAGGCCAGGGGAGGCGCGTACGCTAGGAGCACCAACAAACATATGTGATTGTTCTCAATCGCAAATGGGACCCTAAGCAATACTGCACCGATAGCAGGGAACACCACAATACCCCCACAACTCGCTGCAATACACCACGGGGGGCACAATACGGTCGCCGCTTATGGGGGGGATCTGATGGGCCTACGCTGGGATACCCTCCCCCACACAGAGACATCCCTCCCCTGCAGCGGCGCCAGGCCTTGAGGTGCGTAGGGGAGACACCAAGAGAAGACAGGCTAAGGTTCCCCCTGCCAACAGTTATGACACCCTGCTGCAGTGGCGTCCCAGCACAGTAGGGACCGAGGCCGCAGCAGACAGGGCACGGCGAAGCTGCCACATCAATTGACGGCCCACCCAGGTGGCCCCTGAGGCTCGACATTGCAGTCATCCTGGACTAGGGCAGTCTGAAAATTGCAGGCCCTCTGGCACCCACCCGCGAACCCTCTAAGGCCAGGCGGGCCACCAACGCGCCCAGGACGACAATAGATATGGGCGGCTGACCTCTGCCACAAAGAAGAACCTGAGACAATTCGAATCGGACAGCTGGCCATCCTGCCGGGCGGAGTCTGCATAGCCTGTGACACACCCAGCGATCGGTGGGAGTTGGACCCACAACCGAGGGACCGGAAGTAGGGGATGGGGGGCACGTTCCCATGTGCCCTGGCCACTAGTGGACCCCCACTGATCATAACAGACACCGTAACAGGGGGAGACCATGAACCATGCATTCCCACTTACTGAAGTGGTGTCCTCCACTGACCAGATCGGGACGCACTCCGAGGGGCCTGGGGGCGGCGCTGAGAAGAGTCCGGGCAGCAACTGCGAGCCATAACTGAAGTAAGAATAGGGGAGACCCAGAGACATCATAGCGGCCACAACTGATCACAAGCAACAAGGCCATCATACAAGGGGAAGCGCCGCGAGGGACCGCTGGAGACGGTTGGCGGAGGACACAGTCATCATGGGGTGCCAACGGGCACAACACAGGCCTCGGGGCCCCCAAGGGCGTCGTCCCCACCCTCTTACACCACGCATCCGGGAGGGGCACCCGCAGGCTCGGACTCTATGTCGTCCAAACTGGACAAAGACTTAGTGGCAATTGAACACTTGAGGGTGACAATGGAGCACAAGTTCGGAGAGCTGGTCACAGATCTTAATTTACTCCAGGACGACCACAGGAAGTTGGCAGATAAGGTGAAACTGGGAGAAACTACGCTACAAACTCTGGAACTGCAAGTGCAACACCAGCAAGACGCCCTGAAAGACCTACAGTCGCGGGTGAAGATCCTAGAGAGAAGAACGGATGATTTAGAAGGATGATCCCGGAGAAGTAACATCCACATTATAAATCTACAGGAGGGAGTGTAGAGAACCAATCCTCTCAACTACGTCGCAAAATGGATCGCAACTTTCACTCCAGCAGGAGCACTGACCCCATTTTTCTCCATAGAACGGGCGCACCGAGTACCGGCCCGTAAGCCACCACCAGGTTTCGCCCCCAAGACCTTTTCTTCTAAACTGCTCCATTATGAGGACAGAGACACTATCCTCTGGGCCGCAAGGCGAAGGGGTGCAATCCGAGTGGAGGACAAGCAGGTTATGCTATTCCTGGACTACTCAAGGGCAGTACAGCGACAAAAGTCCACCTTTTTAGCGGTTAAGCGCACTCTGCACCAGAAGAATGTCGAATATGCACTCTTGTTCCCTGCCCGTCTTAAGATCATCCATGACGGAACCACACACTTTTTCTCAGACCCCGCGATGGCCAGTGACGGGGTTGAATAACACCTGACAACCGTGACCAATCCCAGAAAGACACCGACTAATTGACCACCAGGCCGCCAACGGCGACAGCAGAAAAAAGTCACACTCACCCAGCTAAACTCACGCTCGGATTCCTCCAGCAAGAACTCTCTGGATCTTACTCAAATTATTGCAGAGCGTCGAAAAGCACTACAAGCAGCTGCGGAGGTGGGGCTCCCAAGGGACAGCTCAGACAGTGAGAGGGGCTAGCACATACTCACATCAGAAGAGGAGGGCAGCGACGGAAACACTCTAGGAGATGGCTCAATGACTCAGCGAATAGTAACCCCCCAAACAGCAGACACTTTGATCTGACACTCTGTTAGGCATGCCATACCTTGGAATCAGGTGGCCTTCGAGTCCCACATGCCCCCTAGTCTAGGAGTGTTGCTTCTCATGGATGAGACGGCCCATCCTGCACCCGGCGAAACAGACGGTCAGCCATTGCATCAGACTACACCGCATAGCAATGGTCGACATGGACACAGATGGGCACCTGCGCAACACAGTCAACGAATGGACGGCTGCAGCGAAAGCAGCTTTCGGAGGCCGAAGACCACTTCCCCAACATAACAAATTAGAGTTAGCACATGTTGTGCAGTTTGAAAGTATCGCCTCGAGTGATAGGTCTTGTTAGTTGGGATTGTTTCCAGTTAATTCACTTTATTCCCCCCAGTTACATATCCCTTCCACATCCCCGTGGGAACGAACATGTACTATACAGAATGATGGTATGGTTAACAGAGGCAGGCACTCGGACGGGGGAGGGACACGAGAGGGGCAGAGGGCGGCACACTGTGTGAAACACCACCCAGACATCAGGAATTATGGTGGCTAGGATCCCTAACACAGACCTGAAAGTTGTAACATTAAATGTCAGGGGCCTGCACACAGCAAACAAACAATATGCAATTTATGCTTATATGAAAAGACAACACGCCCAGATAGTGCTCCTCCAGGAGACGCACCTTACGGGGACAGAGGTGGATTGCCTACGCAAAAACTGGCGAGATATAATCTGTGCTACAACATACTCCGCATTTGCCAGGGGAACCTTAATCTGGATCAGGCCTGGGATCCCCTTTAGAGAACAGTCCAGGGTGGTGGATAAGGAGGTCCGATACTCTCTGTAAGCAGGTCACTACGAGGGCAAAGAGATACTGGTAGGAAGCATTTATGCCCCCAATGTGGAGCAAGAACAGTACTGGACCCGTCTTACTGGGATATTAGCACACTACACTACAATGTCGTGGTTGCTAGGAGGGGACTACAATTGCACCCTAGACATTAGTTTGGACAGATCTCATCCACCGCCGGCGTATTTACCCGCACTGAAACAGACAGAGCATTTTAAAAAATGGGTCACTCACTGGTCACTGGTAGATGCCTGGTGAGAAAAGAACCCTAACACTAGGTTATACTCATTTTACTCCACCCCACATAACCTCAGGGTGCGTCTTGATAGATTTCTCTCTATGCTCTGCAGCATTACTCTCCCAAATACAACAAACTGACTACCTAGGCGGAGTACTGTCCGATCACGATGCGCATACCGTGACCCTTAGATGGAGACCACCGCATCCCCCGTACCCACGTGGAAGTTACCCCAAGAATGCCTCACGGACCAGGCGTTTTGCCATACACACGGCGAACACATCCAGGAATATTTTCTACTAAACGTGAATACAGCATCATCCAGATCAGTAGAATGGGACGCATTCAAGGTCGAGGCAAGGGGGTACTGCATTCAACACATAGTAGGTGTGCGGCAAGTGCTAGAGCAGTCACTACAAACGGCAGAAACACGACTAGCGGACCGAACGAAAAAACTAGTTAAGGGGGAGGCAACTCCCGACTAGGTGGCGGCAGCAAAGACAGTATTTGCGTAAACCATGGGTGTTGGAAAGGCGACCCCAGGGGAGACAGAAGATGTCTGACTGCCCGCCCCGAGATTCACCTCTCTCTATGGAATAGGCCGAGCGCCGTAGGGAGGCCTCCTTGGCGAGGCTCTTCTCCTACAATCGTACCCGCTGAGCAATCACACTACTACAGACGGACACCACACTACGGAGTATTCACAAGTATCTTTATATAAGAAATGAAGGCACGTTCTTAGCAGGTTAGCAGGTAGGGATCGGGGGATCCATAAAGTTGTGGGTTCGGGAATAATGGGGTAGCGGGACAGTGTTGGCACCAACTAGTGCGTGGATAGTTCAAGGGGTCAGGCCGTGACAGCGTCAGCAGGGCCTCGAAGGTGGTTCAGCTTGGTCAGGCCGCGACAGCGTCAGCAGGGCCTCGAAGGTGGTTCAGCTTGGTCAGGCCGCGACAGCGTCAGCAGCGCCTCGAAGGTGGTTCAGCTTGGTCAGGCCGCGACAGCGTCAGCAGGGCCTCGAAGATGGTTCCGCTCGGTCAGGTCGCGACAGCGTCAGCAGGGCCTCGAAGGTGGTTCAGCTCGGTCAGGCCGCGACAGCGTCAGCAGGGCCTCGAAGGTGGTTCAGCTTGGTCAGGCCGCGACAGCGTCAGCAAGGCCTCGAAGATGGTTTAGCTCGGTCAGGCCGCGACAGCGTCAGCAGGGCCTCGAAGATGGTTCAGCTCGGTCAGGCCGCGACAGCGTCAGCAGGGCCTCGAAGGTGGTTCAGCTCGGTCAGGCCGCGACAGCGTCAGCAGGGCCTCGAAGGTGGTTCAGCTTGGTCAGGCCGCGACAGCGTCAGCAGGGCCTCGAAGGTGGTTCAGCTTGGTCAGGCCGCGACAGCGTCAGCAGGGCCTCGAAGATGGTTCCGCTCTGTCAGGCCGCGACAGCGTCAGCAGGGCCTCGAAGGTGGTTCAGCTTGGTCAGGCCGCGACAGCGTCAGCAGGGCCTCGAAGGTGGTTCAGCTTCGTCAGGCCGCGACAGCGTCAGCAGGGCCTCGAAGATGGTTTAGCTCGGTCAGGCCGCGACAGCGTCAGCAGGGCCTCGAAGATGGTTCAGCTCGGTCAGGCCGCGACAGCAGGGCCTCGAAGGTGGCTCAGCTTGGTCAGGCCGCGACAGCGTCAGCAGGGCCTCGAAGGTGGTTCAGCTTGGTCAGGCCGCGACAGCGTCAGCAGGGCCTCGAAGGTGGTTCAGGTGCACGAGTTCGGATCAGGATCAGCCGCGACAAGGTCGGCAGGGCTTCGACTCCAAGATACAACTGGAGTCCTAATCCAGGGCTGGCCCAGATATAGGACTGGAGTCCTTTGATGTCCGGACCCTCGCGCCTGGGGGTCCGAGGGGCCGGGATGAAGGTGTCCAGACACCCAGCAGGGGGGTGGAGCCAGGGCCCAGGTAGGCTGGAGGGCGATCGACACCAGGCGTCCGGGGATGGCTGGAGGCCCATCGAAACTCCCCTCCTCCGGGATCCGCCAAGTGGCCACTCTACCACCTGGGAGGATCTTGGTGCCTCGATGTCGGGGCTTCGCTGGGGCCGGGGCCAGTGATGGCTGCGGCCACGTGCTCGGGACGTGATGGGCCCAAGATGGAGTCGGCCCGGAAAGGGTGGCCTGGCATGGTCGCCAGACCGGCAGTGTTGGCGAGCAGGGTCCGCTGGGGTCCCAGGGGGGGCAAGCCGTGGGTTGCCAGGGGGGCTGCTCTCGTCGATGGTTCGTGTCCAGGTTGCCAGGGGGGCTGCTCTCGTCGATGGTTCGTGTCCAGGGGGGTCGACGGAGGCCGATGTCGTCCCGGGCCCGCCATGCGGGAGGGGTGGGACCACGCCACGAGGCCGGGTCCAACAATGGGTGACCTCCGCAAATATAATTTTAGAGCGTATGCGACCCGAGTACATCGAGAGGGAAATAGGGCGGGTACACTTCTCGCCTGGCTAGCGAAACAAGACACGGACATGCCACCCATCACGACATTGCAAGATGAGTCTGGTACCCTTATTTTAATCACTGGTAGAGATACTGCGCATCTTTCCCAATTATTACATGGGCATCTATTGAGCCCCGCCACAGCTTTCATACCTGACATTAAACTAATTCTTCCACTCCATGCCCATACCCAGCATTACTCCGGCGGACGGAAAGACGCTAGATATAAAGATAACCTCCCGGGACGTCACCCACGCAATCAGGGCACTGGCACGGCGAAAAGCGTCGGGAATGGACGGGTTTCCCCTCGAATACTATATCACCTTTTTGGGACAGTTGTCCCCGAACCTCGTAACTATGTGTGACGATGCACTAAAACGAGGTGAACTCCCCAGCTCACTCGGGGAATCCACCCTGATAACCTTCCTCAAACCGAACAGAGATCCCACGCTCCCGTCCTCATACAGGCCCATAACGTTACTCAACGCAGACCTGTAAAATTTTAGAGAAAATACTGGCAGATCGATACATTCAGGTTCTCCCACAATTGATCCACCTAAACCAAAATGGCTTTTTCCCCTGACGCAACGTGTCACAGAACATACGTAGACTCTTCCCCATACAAGATAGAGCGCAAGACCACTTCTAACAAACAGTCGCATGCTTAATTCTAGACCTTGAAAAGGCCTTCGATACACTCTTATGGCCATACCTATTCGCAACTCTCAGGAAAGTACGCGTCGGCCCGACCCTATTGGCATATACACAACTCCTCTATAAGGGCCTCACAACCAGGGTGAGAGTGGGAAAGTACATTTCTATTCCAATTCAGGTAGAGCGGGGGACAAGACAGGGGTGCCCCTTGTCCCCCCTGCCATTCTCCTTGGCCATCCGTTTACGCCAGGAGGATGACGGCTGGGGTATTCCAATTGCAGGCACGGTCCATTGTGTATCACTATATGCCGATGATCTCTTAATCTATGTGCGTGACGTCACAAGAGATCTTACGCCAATATAGACAATTGTTCAGATCTTTGCAGAGTTCTTCGGGCTCAAAGTTAATTGGGGAAAATTGATGATTTTTCCTCTCAGCCCTTTACCTAGCTCCCTCGGAGATCATGATAGGACCCCAGACACTTGGTTGGAGTACCGCGGCACTCCAATACCTGGGAGTGAGACTGTACCACTCGCCTGAAGACCTCTATGAGGGGAACCACCGCAAAATATTAGCAGGGCTTCGAGCGGCCGTTACCTTCTGGAAGACCCGGCCCCTGGCCCCCATAGGGCACGTAGCCTTAGCAATCTCCCGGTGATACACCCTCGCTCCTTTTTTTTTTTCAAGAACTTACACTACTTACGACGTTTATATGGGGAGGAGGCAGGCACAGAGTAGCCTTACGAACCCTCTACTTACCTACAACACAAGGGGGTTTGGGGGCACCCTACTTTGAAGCTTATTTCCTGGCGGCACATATTCAGTGGCTGTCCCATTGGACAGCAGAACGCCACATAGAAGACATTTACTAATGACGGTCGGATACCTCTCCCAGCTATCCGAAGACATCTGATGCCGGGAACCAGGCCAACGAGTATGCACCCCCTACAGGTGGCGATTGCACGCAAATGTATGATGCGCATACACCGTATTGTCACGGGGTCTGCCCCTTTACTCCCCATTGCTTCTGTTAGTGGGGTTCCCACAGAAAGAGAACTATTACACATCCGGTACCCTCCGGATATGGACGGAGCACGAGGTGACGGAGATTGAGGCACGGTTCGAAGAGGGGCAGCTGAAAACATATGTCCAAATGCGAAACAGCTACGATCTACCCCCAGGACAATTCCTAGTGCACAGACGATTAGTAGACAGCGCACACAACAATGTTGGGACCTCGCTGAGGGGAAGCCACCGACACACCCAGTACTACATACAATCGAACGTATGGGCAGGGGCAGACATTTAGTCACTTGGCATTATAAGGCAATACAGGAACTGATTACGGCCCCACTATTGGCCCTCCGCCAAAGTTGGGAAGACGAGATAGGACGAGTGCTTAATGATCAGGAATGGGAAAAGGCCCTAGAGTGCCCAAAGAAAGTTTCACAGAATGCACGGTTCGAAAAACATCCAATTCAATATTTTACACCGCGCATACTTAACACCGCATAAGCTCCACCGCATTTACCCTGACACACATTTTGCATGTCCCAGATGCCAAGCACCCGAAGCGAACTTCAAACATGTTCTGGGACTGTCCCGTAATCCAACCGTACTGGGGTAGGGTACATCGGGTTCTAGAGGCGACGGTCCACCTCATGCACATTGCCTCATGAGAGGCCTGTGTCTTGGGAGTCTTCCACAGGCGGAGGACAGAAAAGGTGCTGTGCAAGTTTGCGTCCTTAGCTTTACTCCTGGCAAAACGGGAAATAGCCATGTATTAGAGAGCACCAGCAGGACCCCCTGAGGCAGCCTGGATAGGAGCGGTAAACAAATGGGGGGCAGCAGAGGAAGCAACATTGAGAGAGGAGGCGGTGAAGGGGATTCGAAAACATGCCATCTTTATGGAATGGGCACAACTCCTGTTCCAGTTCACACAAAAGAAAACACAAGAAGACTCACCAGGGGCTACCCCATCCCCAACTCAAACTTCACCCCTGTCTCCGATAGCGCAAACAAATGCCACTACGCAATAGCAGTATCAAATGAAAGGCTGAGCATGTACTCGGGCCCCACCAGACTAGTACCCAGACTACTGTTGGAGAATATAGCCCCCTTCGGACGTCCCTCTCCCCCTGGTTCTGAGACCATAGATATCTCGCAGAATAAATGGAACTAACCACGAAACAGATACCTACCATCAAATATCTTTTTTAGTGGCCCCCTGGACCCATCACACCCTCTCCCTGCGCCCTCAGTTCAGGGTCATGTTTACCCCCTGGTACCAGAGAGCAGGCTCTTACATATTAGGAGCACAAACATGGGCATTAATCAGAGGGGTACACCAGAGTAGAGCGGGGGACATCCTATCAACCCACACCCTTGCAGAAACCCACCTATACAGGCACCTGGCATTAGTCAGTCTACCACACCTCAAACCAGATCAATAGAGGGGTAGTATCCATGCACAAGATGTTGTTTCTTACTTGAACCATATGTTGTATAATATAAGGGATGCTCCATAATGTGTTATATTGCCTGACTACCTGTGTACAATTGGCACAATGTTTTGCTTGCAAATATACAATGATGTTCCATGGAAATTAAAACTCTCAATAAAAAATAAATAAAAAATAGACAAATAATTAAGCCAGGTTAAGCTAGGTCCTTGGGGGTGAGTCGCGAGGAAATAGCTCATTTTCACTATCATTGAAAGAACGTTTGCATAAAATGTAAGAACAATGGTATGAAATAACGTATGCATTTTAAAAAACAATATCAAACTTATTTTTTAAATTCTTGGTATGCATAGTTCGAATTCCTCAGATATTTTTCCACTGTTACTTTAAGGAAACAAACTAATTTTAAAGAATGCAGATTTATTAATTTACATAAGTATGTTACTTATGTGGGGCACTGCCTGTCTATTAAATGAGTGCTGGGGATATTAAGATGTGGATTACCATTGCCACTATTATATTTAAAAAGAAAACTGAATGACAGGAAAAAATTAACAGCATCACCAATATTTGGAGGAATAATAGGCAACCATTGCTCTCCAAGCAACATCCCTGGGTTTCAATATGGATTAGACGTGACTATCATGCCATACAGATTAGAGCATAAGGGGTGAACCTCCCTATTGCATTTTCTAAGAAACAAAAGCCCAACCTACAAGAGAAGGTAGTGCATATTCGGTAACTGGGTATCAAAAATATTGCCCCTCATCTCAAAATGTGATCAGAATCTCAATCAAACACTACTGCCTACCCATACTCACTAGCTGTGGAAATCTTTTTACGAGCTAAACTCTGGTGCTGGCATTCAGGAAGAAACTCCAGTTCTCCTTTGGTGTCTGAGCTGTTATTTTACAGTGCTTCATCAGCCATATCGTTTATCCAGCAATCTAAAGATACTTAGTTGTATTCTGAAGATGGAGGGAGGTTCAGCAAAGTAGGACATCAACAGCCTTCCCCCCCCCAAGAGTTTTTTCCACTCTAGGAAATCCAGACGTGTGGCCAAAGTCGATTCAAGAACCTCATTAAAGAAATCATAAAGCTTCTGCAAGATCTCAACACAATGCATATAAACACATACATCCCAGTTAAAAACACTTGTTAATTATTTACAAATACATTTTTAGATTTACTGTTAGAAAAGTGACCACATTTTCATGTGCAAGTAATCCTCCAATAAAGTCCTCCAAACAAAAACTGTAATTGAGTTTCAGATCCCTCGCCTGACTGATAAAATTCTCACAGCATTGCGACTCTGAAGGTTCCTGATGTCCTGTCACTGAAGGTAGTGCATCAGATAGTGCAGATCCTTGAAGAGAACCTCACCTGTTGGAAACAATTCCCTGCGAATTGAGTAGCCACAGAAATACTCTGCCTTGGCCATACTTACAGAGTTCAATTTCGACTGTGCAGTCAGTACTTCACTCCCATACTAACAAGTTTTCATGGGTTTAAAGTGCACAAGTTCCTCAAAATGTCACACACTGTGATGTAATCCCAATCCAATTGTTCAAACAAGAGAATACATACACTTAGGCATTAGAGAATATGTTCCACGGCACTTCAAATTCGTGTTAGTTCCTACTAAGTCAATCTAAATTAAACATGTACACATTTAAGCATCACCTCAATTTTTACTGCTATAAACGATAAACGTTACTCTGTATGCTAAAGTTGGTAAACATAAAAAGCATTTTATTTTCACAACAAACTCAAAAGATGAAACTTTAAAATAGAGGTTCTTCTTCGCCTTACAACATTTCAAAGTTAATTCTAAAAGAAACATTCCCCGAATAGTATTGCACAAGTTGAATATGGAATAGATTAATAAAGCACACACGAGCAATCGCTGCAAAGCCCACCTGATGATCCACATATATAAGACTCCTTTGTAGACGGCGTGAATTAATCTCATTCTGGTAGGCAGCAGGAGAGAAGAGAAAGAAGAAACAGCACAGAATCCATGAAAGAGTGGCAGATCAGAAAATGTGGAAAAGCCTTCTTAATTCTAGTTTACATTATGCGTTTGTAAGGAGTGCAGGCACAGAGGTTTATCAACCAATATTAAAACAAAACCACAAACGGAATATTTTCAGACAGCCAGAATACAACAAAATGATTGTAAAAAATCAAGCTCTGGCACAACGTATAGGGCTAAGTACGGGAAGTAAATACAAAATAAAAACAGTATTTTATGTAAAAAACAAATGCAGATGAAACATTTGTAAATATTACAAACCACATATGAAACTAAAAACCCTTTGAGAAAGTTTCATTTCTATATAATATTTCTATTTTTTTCTTTTTACATTTCTATTTGCGATTCGTTCAGGAGTAAGATCGAAACCTCTGGACACAGATTATTCAATAAAAGTTTCTCTGCTTAAATATTAAGTACACAATTCTATTTTACTTGGAAGTGATTATATTTTGTTTTAAAAAAACAAAAGCACACATTTTTGGAGAGGGTACATTAAAGTAATGCTACTTTATTTTTATTTTTTTACTTTATGTAAAACTTCACGCTCCAGGTTATCACCCAGTTATTTCATGAGAGAGAAAAAAAAGCATACACCAAAAATGATGTTGTATTTCTTGGTGAGAGCAGATTAGAGGGCAGAAGAGAGACATTGCTGAAGGCATTATGATGAAAATTTCTTTAGCACAGAGGGGCATTTTCAGGGCAGCACAGAACATTTGGCACAAAAAAGCTGTGTCTATTATTTTTATAATGTATGACAATCAAAGTAAGTCTGCAAGCAGTCCCTCACACACGGATCCAGATCACATGACCAATGCAAACGCTGAAATGTGCAAAAAGGCATACGAGCTATCATTAATGCAATCAGTTTCACAGGGTGTAGGCAAAGCTTTTTGATACTTTTATGTAGCTACTTTTGAGGGTTATATAGGACTCCATCCAAGGAGAACCACCAGTGTCCAGTGGTAAATTTTAGTTTAACCGCATGCGCGCTAGCGGTTTTCCCGCTGCGCGTTGCGTTTTTGAAAATACCGCGTTACATGACGAGCTGAGCTCGTCATGAGCGTGCGAGCGGCACAACTCATGACGAGCTCAGCTCGTCATGAGCGCGGAAGGGGTTAAAACAACTGTGCATTCAGAGAATTGTTTCCTTCGTATAGTTCAATAGATAGCACTGACTACAACACACAAAAACAATCGATCTGTCCCTTGATATATCACATGAAAATATATCACATGATAACGTACTTAATGTTATTGAAATACTATATTCTATAACACATAAGCAGAGTTAGAGCTGTATACGTACCAGTTTAAATGAAAGCATTCCTAGTGGAAAAAGAACTGTGAGTGTTCACACCAACTACTGACCCACTGGGTCGTTTGGTGAAGCTTCCTTCGATGCTACAACTCTACCCACTCTATCTTGGCTAGACAGGGTTATCTCTTGCTGCAGGCCTTGCTTCTTTTCCTTGGATCAGAGAAAAAAAGAGCTTGGTGCCACACCCACCACTAGAGGATTAGGAATTGGGTGTAGAATATTCTCCACAAGGCCATCCTTCAAACATTCCTAGGGTTTGCAAGGCCCCATGATGCTGATAGCCTTTGCGCTGGGGACACCTCAAGCAAACTATTAATTAGACCAGTGCCTGCACCATGGGCGTGGGAGGAAATATTTGCACAAAAGTGCAAAATAAGAACATGTGAAGATGGAGAGGAACAAAACATATGCTCCAGCATGGACAGACATCAGTATGCCTACTTTCGCTCAGAGACATTTATACTTTTTGGGGGATACCATATTAAAATGTGTACATACACTCCTACACACAGAAAAGTTCTCGAACATTTAAGAAGCAAAAGTATTTCTTTCCTAAATTTCATAAATGGAGTAGGACAGTGCCCATCTCCAAGACGAGGACTCCTCTTCAGAGTAAGGCTTGTAAAGAGTAAGACAAAATAGATTGTAATAGCAAGTAAAATATTTCCTCATTTAACCCAACTAGATGCACACTAACTCACAGGAGGAACCTCTATAGGAATATGTGATTAACAATGTGCAATGAGCAGCCAGCCACATCTCTTGATCACTTGTTCCGATTTACCCTGCATCAGTTTTACTAATTTATAATTTCCAGATATACAGTCGTTATTTGGACTGCATTATTTCTCTGTATTTTTACTTCTGTGTAAATCTGTGGTATTCTACAGCACAATATAAACACTGAAAAGCCTGATTATTATACCAACAAACCTTTTAGGGAGATCATAATAAAACAAAAAAATGATTTCACAAAACCCTAAGCAACTTTCATCATTTGCAAATGTTTGTCATTTTGAAAGTAAACTGTGCTAGGAAAACTGTGCTTCTCTTATTTCAAGAAAATGCACTGCTTATTGCCAGTTCCTTATTCCCATAGAATCATTTTGGTCTATAAGCAAGGCGTGGCTGCATACTGCCCACTTTTTGGCATTCCAAGTAATGGATGATCAATAGCAACTGTTTTGATCTTGTAGACCTGGAAAAACAAAGATTTGGCTTCCAACTTATAAAAAGTGCCATCTGCTCGTTTAGGTATATGCTCCTAAGTACATGACTCTGGTGTGTAAACTCCATATAAATACTGATACCAAGCCTTACAGTACGAGCGTCAGATTTAGACTTGTACCGTTGAAGTTTTGCCTCGTCTTGTGGTGGTCTGTTTTGGAAGCAGACACAGCAACTTTGTAAAATGGTAATTCTTTGTCATCTTAACACAATTCCAAACTGTTGCTCGTCAGGTGTCTAATAATAATTGCCTTTGAGATTAAGAGGTCCAGTAAATTAACCTCTAGATTTGTTACGTCCTGGATAGTCTGCTTTTAAGAACCTCTAGATGAAGAGCTTTCTAGGTTAGAATAAGAGCTATCTAGGGTAAAATAAAAATTCATTTATATCATGCCCTGACCCTTTCCGCCATTTTGGGTGAGGAGAAATCCATTTGTATCATGCCCTGACTCTTTCCGCCATTTTGGGTGAGGAGACGGTCTAGTGTGCAAAAAAATCAGTCAGCAGACCCAGTGAAAAGGCCACGATGGTGCGGAAGCGCAGCGGACACGCCAGTGGCGTGCCAAAGGCAAACCCATCTGCGCCACTTCTTTGCCAGATGCCACACAAGCAGTCCCTTTCACCAGAGATGGGCTAACCTACGCCCGGAACGATCTCTTCACAATTAGGAATTTGGTGAGCAGCTGCGGACAGTTCTGCAGGGACGTTTTTGAGGGCCCTTTTTGTTGCTTACAGTGTGGCTTCGATGCTGCGCCTACGTCGCCACCATGCAGTCACCTCCCCCGTTCCAGGAAGAATATTAATATTTTTAATCTCAATTGCCGCTCCTTAGCCAAACACTTTGCAGATGTCCATGATCTTTTAGAGGACGCCTCTGCGGACGTCCTCTTCTTAACCGAGACGTGGCTCTCTGATATCATGATTGCCGAGCCAGGCTTGGCGCTCCCAGTAGAATATAGCATTCTTACACTTAACAGGGTGACCAGAAGCGGGGGCATCGCGGTCATTTTTAAATCCTGCTACAACTGCACCTTTGTAAAACAGGTCGTGGCCGGCTATAAAGGCGCGCGCTTCAAGGTTACATTGAACCCAAATTACATCATGTCAGGCCTTCTAGTATACCGGCCCCCTGGGCCATCTAAAGACTTTAGGGCAGCATTCGTGGAGACGGTCAACGTGCTGGCGGTCAAAGCCGCTAACTTTACTGTCACTGGGGACCTGAACCTATATCTGGACAATCATGAAGACACCGACGTAGATAATTGTGTGGCTTACCTTGCTGCTTGCCAGCTAGCTCAACGGGTTTCAGGTCCGACGCACACTGCCGGCCACTTGCTGGACTCGGTCTTCACGATACCCTCCCTCACAGTGCACACCTCCATCCCAATAAGATGGTCAGATCATTATTTCAATCTCATGCCACTCCAGGGTATAATTCCTTCACGGAGTGAGGATCGGACGAGCTCTCTCAAACACCCCTGGCATAAATTGAACTGGGACCAATTTTACGCCTGTCTTTCAACTTCTAGTCCAAGTTTTCCGGACGATCCCAATGAGGCATACAGGGTGTTCTCTAATGGGGACAGCCTAATTCCTGAGAAATGGTCTGTAAACTGCAAATATAAATTGAGACCATGGTATAAAGACGAGCTGGCCGGTATGCGCAAGGTCTGTAAGAGGCTTGAGCATATTTGGAGAAGGGACTACAAACCCGTTGCGAAGGATAACTATTGGGTGCCGTTTAAGAGGTACCACAAAGGCATTCATTTGGCACGTGCAGCATTTTATGCCAAACAAATCCGCGAGAGTGACAAATCACCGAAGAGTGTCTTCTCGATACTCTCTAGCCTTAAATCTCAGCAGGCCGCTGCAGGGCCTACACTTACGTCCAATCAGCAGTGTGAGGACCTTGCCACCTTCTTTGTTAGGAAAGTGAATAACATCTATAGGTCTTTTCCAACTGCACCTATCAACTTGCAGGAGGCATTGTGTTGTCACAATGCCAATACCTTAGATGCCTTTCAGCCGTTTCCTGCTGACCAGCTGCAAGCATTGTGCAGTAAAATTAAGTCAGGATCCCCTGCTGATCATCTTAAACCAGACCAATATAGGGAAGTGCTACCTGCGATCATATCTTCTTTGGGCCAGGTGATAAATAGGTCTCTCGCCATGGCTACCGTGCCTAGGGCATGGAAACAGGCTAGGGTGATACCCCTGCTCAAAAAACTCTCTCTGGACCCGGCTAAACTGGAAATTTACCGCCCTATTTCCCTGTTCCCTTGGGCGGCAAAGATCACAGAGGCATTAGTCAACTCCCTCCTGACGGACTTTCTGACCATGAACAACATGCTGGACCCCTCCCAGAATGGCACGAAGCCTGCTCTCCTGGCTGTGACAGAACATCTCGGGTCAGCACTGGATGCTGGGCGAACGCCGGCACTGATTTTTATTGGATCTCAGAACCGCGTTTGACAAGGTGTCCAATGCCATTCTGTTGTGACGTGTGGAGGAGGCTGGAATTGTTGGTTTGGCCTTGGAGTGGCTTACCTCGTTCCATGTTGAGAGGTAGTTCGAAGTAACAGATCTCCCTTTTATCTCGGGCTTACACCCCATCAAACAAGGGGTGCCACAGGGCTCCTTCCTAAGCCCCCTGCTATTCAACCTTTACGTCCAACCCCTGGCAGCAGTAACTAAGAACAGAGGACTGACCATGGTCTCCTACGCCGACGATACACAGTTGGTGGTGGCGTTCTCGAGCAATGCCAAGCGGGACGTCCTTATGTTCCAGGACTATCTGGCGGTAGTCGCCGAGTGGATGACCACCAAATGTCTCCAGCTCAATGCCAGCAAGTCTGAGGTATTGCTGGTAGGGAAGGACCATGGCCAGTGGAGTGAACTCTGGTGGCCTGCGAGCCTTGGTAGCACCCACTCCTAAGCAGGTAGTGAAAAATCTGGGGGTGTGGGTGGACTCGTCCCTTATCTTCCGAGTTCAAACTAAAAAGGTGGCAGGGACCTTCTTAGGGCTACTGCGGGGGTTCAGACCCTTATTATTGGGTTTCTTTGATGCACCTACACAGCAGGTCATTATTCAGGCATCAATAATGTCAAGATTGTACTATGCCTGCTCTTTGTATTTGGGGTCCAACAAGGCTGAAATTCTTAGGCTATAGAGGGTACAGAACGCGGCTGCAAGAACCCTTCTCGGTTTGCGCAGGGCCTGCTCGGTGCCAGACGCCATCCGTTGACTTCACTGGTTGCCTGTGGCCAAGCAAATGGAATTCAAGGTTCTCTGCATAACCTTCAAGGCCCTAAAATTTGCCACCACTGGTTCCCTGGCCAACCCGCTTGTGCAATATGTTCCTCCACGAGATCTCTGCTCCCTGCTGCAAAACCTGGTGGTGGTTCCCCGGATACGGAGAGTTCGTGCTGGAGGCCGCTCTTTCCGCAGTAGGGCATCTCTCTTCTGGAATTCACTGCCTGCTCACTTCCACAGCCTTAACAACTACCTGGAATTCAGGAAGGCTATTAAAACTCACATCTTTCCTGCACCGTAGACCTTTTCTCTGCTCCATCTGAACGTGTCAGTTGCTCTGCTGTCAGCGTCAGGACGCCCCTCTGCTGGGGCAGCTGTTGCGCTTTACAAGTTGCGGTAACGTAACATAACATGGGACGGATATTTTGTCTGGCCTAGGCAGAGAAAGTAAAAAATGGATGGGTTATAAAATGGAAAAAATGGGCGAGCCCATGAAAGCAATACAGTCCAACCTTTTCCACTGGTCAGTGGTGATCTTATAAATAGAACTCCCTTCTGAAATTAAAAATATTTTCCCATGTGCACACAGAATTTGCAATCGCGACAGAGTCTGTCGATTTGAGAGTGTCTCACTTGACATACTGCATTTGATATCCTGATTTCAGACTTATCCAGGAAGAGATGTTCTTGTGATCGTGCTGTATGATTCCATAAGAAGGTCGAAGTATTCTGAAAACACTATATTTTCTGTCTGAGGAACTTTCGAATGCCACTGAAATTAAAATATTATTACCATTTTCTTTTGCAAGGAGAGACCTGAATTACTTGCTGGAAGTAATAATTCTAACATTGGCACAACACTAAATGTTGCCTAATTTTGATACGTCATGTACTATCATAACATCAGTATAGTTGTGAAACATCCACTGGTACAGATGTTTGTAACTGAAGGTTCTGAGTAAACATTCCATAAAATGGAAGCTGGCTAAATTAGAAGTTGACGGACATGGAACGGACTATACAGTCTCACGGCCACAGCTGATTTAACTTGCTGCACATTCTATAAATACTGTTCTTACAATAGCTTGACTACTTACAAGCTGACACTACATATGAACTGGCAGTATTTCAAGGCCTCTACTCAGTTTCAGTTATTATTTAGCTGGATTGATCGTACTCTTAATGCCTGGACTTCTCGTCAACCATTTTGAATCTGTAATGGCAGGCATACGAGGAAGAGCGTGCTGCCCAAATGTAGCACTTACTCTACTTCTAAGGTCTCCTCTATTTACACAGCAACACCATGCACTGCAGCCGGCTGTCGTGTTATTTTCGTTGAGAACGTTTATGAACGGTAAGAATGCCTGAATAATTGGATAATCATGCTTGACGTGAGTGCAGTGTGTGGGAGGCGCATATACACTTTACAGCCAAGTATTTGTTAACAACACAAGTGAGTACCATAAATAGATATATTCCACATTGTGAAAAACGAGAAGATGACTAACAAGGGAACTCGTACAACAAGCCAGTCCATTTTCAACATTTAATTTGTAAATACGATTTTTTAAAGTAAACGAAGATGCATTCTCCTCAAACAGAATATCAGAAGCTACAGTGTGAGATAAACCACACGTATGCAAATGAAACATGTTTTCATGCAGTAAAAGTTCCACTATGTGATTCAGCACTTCACATTTTGAGGCCCCACTTAGCGGAGTGCTTCTTTAAATGTAATACACATTCTTCAGAGGTTTCATAAGTGTGCATAGAAATTAACATAAGAAAATAAGCAAGATTAATTTGAAAAAAAGGATTAGAATTTGTTAGTCAAATCAACACACCGTCCAAGGGAAGAGTTTCTATTCTTCAATTGGTGACCTTTCTGCCTTTGTAAAGTATCAATCCCGATTTTTCCATAAAGGTTTATTTGTTCATTCGTCTAATCAAGTCACAGGCGTACATTGTTACTACCTCAAAGGGTTAATAGTAGATAAAGTACAAATGCCAAGCCAAAATTATGTTATCTATGTATCAAACACAAAGCGATCTGAAATACACTTCACAGATGGTTGCACGACACAGACGAACTAATGAATGGTTGACGATTAGTGAAGATGGCACATGACACACATCATAGCTGACCTTTGGACTGCAGGGCTCATGCTTAAGCTGCATGAGTTGTGCTAGTGTGTGCTCCCGGATGCTACTCAGGTCAGCCTGCTGCCGTCTCAGCTTGATAAGCAGCAGCGTTAGCTCCTCTGGCTGAGGGAGTGCAGTGTAGGGAAGTCAAAGAGTGAATGAAACATTGGTTAATCGCTTTTCGAAACAACACATTTTTACTCAGGGCATTCATTATCTATTCAAGACTGAAAATGTAATGTCTACCTTCTGCCTGATGGGAACCAAGGAAGGATCAAACAGTGCAACTAAAGCATGTCTTATGTGTACATGAAAAGGGATGTCACATAATGGGTTTGTAAAGTAAATGGTGGTCTAGAAGGAACCTACGGATAAAGATTTCTGACACAAAAGAGAAGTTGTGGTTGACTATCAACATATACTGTTATTGGAACAATAATCCTCATCAGACACTCGCTCATAAAAATTCTCATGAGAACCAAAATCAGAATTAATAATAACATAACATACAAATATTCTAAAAAAGACTATGTGAACGGCATCACATTTTATTAGAAAATAATAAACTATGTATAAAATACTAAATACACAGGGATGATCTGTTTCCAGGTCGATGTTTTCAAGAAAGGTGTACTAAAGCACAGGGAGATACTGTGAATTAATAAAGGATCTAATAAAGAAAGATCATTACTCATCACCTGCGGTTAATTTGCTTATTAAAAAAATAAAAATAAATATCTGCAACTACTCAGCCGAGGGACCATATTCATTTCCTATTCCCCCTCTTTTCTCTTTTTTTTTTCTAACATTAGAGACGTGTTTTTTTCCCTAGTATGGGTATCATCAGGGTTTCCTCTATGGCACATAACTTGGGAGTAGCTACTTCCTTTACTTATCCGACACCTTACCTAAGATAGAACTGAGTCACCATACAATATTGTATTGTCTGTGGCTAATTGCAATTTGTTATTATTTAATTTTGCCCCTCACTTTTTGCCTCCAATTGACATCAATATAAAATTTATGGCAATAGAGGGGTTTGATAATTTATATATATATATATATATATATATATATATATATATTACCTACTGGCGGTCGCCAGTAGGTATATATAGTTAGGATTTTTTCTCTATGGGATTTTTGAAAATTCTATGTCTAATAACTTTGGCGTTTGTGGACGGAATTGGCTGAAATTTTCAGGAAAATGGCACATTTTGTTTCTGAGCAGCCCCTGAAAATTGGGGGGGGGGGTTCGTCCAGGGGGGGTCGAGAAAAAAGGGGGGTCCCAAAACGTGTTTTTAACATTGAGTTTTCCATAGGGCGGTTGGCCTCACTTTTAGCCCGAACGGCTGAATGGATTTGCACGAAACTTGGCAAAATTGTAGGGACTGGTAGCCCGATGTGCCTTTTGTAGGTCTCAATATATGTGCTACAGTGGATTTTGAGAAATTAACGTTTAAAAAAAGATATATATCTGTAACAGCGGACCGGGCAGCGCTCCAGGACGCGTACTTTTCGCGCAACGGAGCTTTGTGAAGCGAAGCTGATTGGTTCTCCGGCGTCTGTAAACATTCCAAACAGTCCGTAGCGGCCGCCATCTTGTCTCTCGGTAGGATCGAGAGACAAGAGGAGGCCAAAGCGAAGGGGCAAATGACCATAAGGGGGCATAGTAGATCCTCGCTGACCCCCTAGGTTTGATGTGGAGGTTTTAAAAGGGCCCCGCGGGGCAAAAAAAAAAAATAATAATAATAATCGAACGGCTGAATGGATTTGCACGAAACTTGGTAAAATATTAGGGACTGGTAGCCCGATGTGCCTTTGCTAGGTCTCAATATATGTGCTCCAGTGGATTTTGAGAAATTAACGTTCAAAAAAAGATATATATCTGTAACAGCGCTCCGCTTCGCGTAACGGAGGTTTGCGAAGCTGATTGGTTCTCCGGCGTCTGTAAACATTGCAAACAGTCCGTAGCGGCCGCCATCTTGTCTCTCGGTAGGATCGAGAGACAAGAGGAGGCCAAAGCGAAGGGGCAAATGACCATAAGGGGGCATAGTAGATCCTCCTTGACCTCTTAGGTTTGATGTGGAGGTTTTAAAAGGGCCCCGCGAGGCAAAAAAAAAAAAATAATAATAATCGAACGGCTGAATGGATTTGCACAAAACTTGGCAAAATTGTAGGGACTGGTAGTCCGATGTGCCTTTGCTAGGTCTCAATATATGTGCTCCAGTGGATTTTGAGAAATTAACGTTCAAAAAAAGATATATATCTGTAACAGCGCTCCGCTTCGCGGAGATAAAATTATATCTGTATTACCTAGCTGTTGCTAACACCAGTTAGCGACGGCTAGTAGGAGATAGCGACCATCTTGGGCCCCACTTTGCATGTGAGTGATATTTATCACTAATGACATGCAAAGTGGGCATGCCAAGATGTTAGCGACTGGAAACAGTCGCTAACATCGCTATCTCCTATTATCAACTTTTGGAAATATTCGCGATAAGCGCGAATATCTCCAAAAGCTAGCCCCTGCCCTGAGCAGTTCTAAGGCATGTTATCCAATGGGAGGTGGATAACATGGCTAAGAGCATTAGCTCGGTAATGCATGAATATCGCTGAGTTTTCAGCGATATTAATGCATTGCGGTCGTTTTTTATCGTATTTGCGATAAACCTTGATAATAGCAAGGTTTATCTGCGATAATTTCTGACTATGCTTAGCGGTAAAAAAATCGTTGCTAAGCATCGTTAGGGATAAATATCGCTTAACTTTGGTAATATGCCCCAACATCTGTTAACGTTCGATTCGAAGGAAATCAGGAAGTGTTGAAAAACATTGTCTGCGCCATCTTGCCTTTTTTCAAATGCCACACTTTTGTCGTGCACGGCAGTCATTTTAGATGCCTTGACCAGACCCACTCTGTGCACGCTGTCGATCCTTAGCATGACTCCCCACCCTCGCAAGCATCTCCCCCAGGCAGTGGTCACCCCCGCTCTCTGTCTTATGCATGGGTAATAAACCTCCCACCATCTGCGCTGCTCTTCCCTGAGAATCACACCCTGTGCCCGCCCGACACCTCCCTTTCGCCCTATTCACTACCGCACCCTCTGACACTCCTTTTCCTCTGTGTCCGATTGTCCAGGCCGGTCCTAGGGTATCAGCTAGCCCTGCAGATGTAGTTTATGGCCCCTGCTGTAAAGAATCACCCCTCTTCAAAGGAGTTATAGTAGATCAAGGCCCACACTCGATGAGATCCGTCACAGCAGACGCGTTCCTATTATCTGAAAACCATCCTGTATTGTGATTGGGGAGGGGACCGAGCCTGAAGCGGAAGATTCCAGGGATGACTCTTTGTACATCAAAGTTTTTACAATTATGTGTCACATTAAAAATATATAGCACTCCAACAAAGTAGTAAGATTATAAAACTTTAATAACTTATAAATATATACAAGAAAACAAAAACAGTAATAACATATAAACATTTTTAGGGAAAAACAACGAAGTAGCGGTCGGCTGTGCGAATAGTCCCAACGCAGCACAACGTCCAGATTTCTGGCGTGGGGCGTCGCGGGGGGTGGGTCATCAGTAGCAAACTGTTGTGCGAATAGTTCCAAGGCAGCAGAACGATGGCACCAAGGTGATGTCCAGTAAGTTGCCGCACTGGTTTTGGTATCCTACAATGCTGCTCCGAATAACGGCTTGGGGCGCCCCGGGGGAGGCGGCGTGAACGGGCCTCTCCAGGTGGAGTGTCATCTGTTGTACTGGAGCGCCCCTTTACCGTTTCAGTTGCCATTCCGTCTGTTTTTGGTCCACTGTGTCAAAAGGCGCAATTCAGCTGAGTTGCGCCCACTCTTGCGGTGCAGCGATAGGCGGCTGTCAGAGGACTCTCAAAATGGCGGCAGGCTCTTTCCTTTTTGGGCCTGGTCCACTGAAATGGCCCTGGGACACCTTGGAAATCGGACGCTTGTCTGCTAGGTCTTGGACCCCATTCTCGAAAGCGTCACCTCCGCCTTGAGGATTTATCAAAAGTTTTGGGGGCCCCCGACTCCTGTAGGCTTCTGGTGGGGAGCGGTTGCCATGATTGCTCGCGGAATGACCACGACGGAGCTACGAGATGGTGGTGCTCTCATGCTGAAGCCAGCTTCAGTCTGAAACATCCAGAAACAAGGTGGGGCTTTCATCGTTTGGGAAAAAAAAAAGTTTTCATCCAATGAAAAGTGTTGTTTTTAGGTCATATGATCAAGCCTTCCATCATTAGGAAATCAAAAGTAAAATGAACCAATGAAAAGTTTTATAAACAAGTCACATGACCTGTTATGCGGCATAGGGTATAAAATGCGGAGAAAATACGTTGGCACGTGAGGCGGCGTCAGTAGCGGACCGATGTGCGAATAGGCCGAAGGCAATACAACGCGCCAAGATCCGGATGGCACCGAGGTGGTGTCCAGCAAGTTGCAGCACTGGTGTGGCCATCCTACAATGCTGAAAGTCGGCGTGGGGCGCCCCGTTGGCCTGTGAGTTTGCGTCAGTAGCGGACCGATGTGCGAATAGGCCGAAGGCAGCACAACGCGCCAAGATCCGGAGGGCACCGAGGTGGTGTCTAGTAAGTTGCCGCACTGGTGTGGCCATCCTACAATGTTGAAAGTCGGCGTGGGGCGCCCCGTTGGCCTGTGAGATGGCGGCAGTAGCGGACCGATGTGCGAATGGGGCCAAAGGCAGCGCAACAATATTTTCGGAATAGAAGACACCACAAGGCGCTGAGATGCCAAGATCCGGATGGCACCGAGGTGGTGTCTAGCAAGTTGTGGCACTGGTGTGGCCATCCTACAATGGTAAAAGTCGGCGTGGGGCGCCCTGTTGGCCTGTGAGATGGTGTCAGTAGCGGACTGATGTGCGAATGGGGCCAAAGGCAGCGCAACAATATTTTCTGACTGACACCACAAGGCGCTGAGATGCCAAGATCCGGATGGCACCGAGGTGATGTCTAAGTTGCGGACCGATGTGCGAATGGGGTCAAAGGCAGCGCAACAATATTTTCTGTATGGAAGATACCACTAGGCGTTGAGATGCCAAGATCCGGATGGCACCGAGGTGATGTCTAGCAAGTTGCTGTACTGGTGTGGCCATCCTACAATGGTAAAAGTCGGCGTGGGGCGCCCTGTTGGCTTGTGAGATGGTGTCAGTTGCAGACCGATGTGCGAATGGGGCCAAAGGCAGCGCAACAATATTTTCTGTATGGAAGATACCACTAGGCGTTGAGATGCCAAGATCCGGATGGCACCGAGGTGATGTCTAGCAAGTTGCTGTACTGGTGTGGTCATCCTACAATGCTGAAACTCGGCGTGGGGCGCCCTATTAGCCTGTGAGATGGCGTCAGTAGCGGACCGATGTGTGAATGGGGCAAAGGTAGCGCAATAATATTTTCTGAATAGAAGACACCACAAGGCGCTGAGATGCCAAGATCCGGATGGCACCGAGGTGGTGTCTAGTAAGGTGCACTGGTGTGGTCATCCTACAATGCTGAAACTCGGCGTGGGGCGCCCCATTAGTCTGTGAGATGGCGTCAGTAGCGGACCGATGTGCGAATAGGCCGAAGGCAGCACAACGCGCCAAGATCCGGATGTCACCGTGGTGGTTTCATAGTTGAGAGGCACTTCATCTGCAGTGGGGCGCCGAGATCCGGATGGCACCGAGGTGATGTCTAGCAAGTTGCTGTACTGGTGTGGTCATCCTACAATGCTGAAACTCGGCGTGGGGCGCCCCATTAGCCTGTGAGATGGCGTCAGTAGCGGACCGATGTGCGAATAGGTCGAAGGCAGCACAACGCGCCAAGATCCGGATGTCACCGTGGTGGTTTCATAGTTGAGAGGCACTTCATCTGCAGTGGGGCGCCGAGATCCGGATGGCACCGAGGTGATGTCTAGCAAGTTGCTGTACTGGTGTGGTCATCCTACAATGCTGAAACTCGGCGTGGGGCGCCCCATTAGCCTGTGAGATGGCGTCAGTAGCGGACCGATGTGCGAATAGGCCGAAGGCAGCACAACGCGCCAAGATCCGGATGTCACCGTGGTGGTTTCATAGTTGAGAGGCACTTCATCTGCAGTGGGGCGCCGAGATCCGGATGGCACCGAGGTGATGTCTAGCAAGTTGCTGTACTGGTGTGGTCATCCTACAATGCTGAAACTCGGCGTGGGGCGCCCCATTAGCCTGTGAGATGGCGTCAGTAGCGGACCGATGTGCGAATGGGGCCAAAGGCAGCGCAACAATATTTTCTGAAGAGAAGACACCAAAAGGCGCTGAGATTCCAAGATCCGGATGGCACCGAGGTGGTGTCTAGCAAGCTATGCAGTTGAGTTGTGTGCGCACTTGCGGCGAATAGGTCGAAGGCAGCATAACAATGTTTTCTGAATAGAAGACACCACAAGGCGTTGAGATTCGGTTACCACCGAGGTGATGTCTAGCAAGTTGCCGCACTGGTGTGGCCATCCTACAATACTGCTCCGAATAACGGCGTGGGGTGCCCGAAGGGGGGGGGGGGGGGAGGCGGCGTGAACGGGCCTTCCTAGGTGGAGGCTCGTCTGCTGTAGTGGGGCGCCCCTTTACCGTTTCAGTTGCCATTCAGCTGAGTTTCGGCTGCTCTTGATGCCACAGCGACAGGCGGCTGCAACAGGACTCTCAAAATGGCGGCCTGTTCTTTGGATTTGGGCCTGGTCCACTAAAATGGCCCTGGGACACCTTAGAACTCGGACGCTCGATTTTTTTTTCCTTTCCTGTACATGCAAAAAAAGGTAAATGCCCGGTACGTTACACGCTTCATCTGCCACGATGAACTCTCCAGAGGAACCGAAAAAAAATATAGTTATGGTAACTATACCATGCATCGTCATATGGAGAGGTGGCACCAATTAATTATAGTGCTGCATAAAAGAGAGATTTGGAGGAGAACCCCTGACCTGCTAGTACATTCATCAAAGAAGTGGCACTGACAGCATCAGAGGCAAGGGAAACGGTCCCAAATATTTAGAAGAACTTTGGAAAGATTAAAATGACATGTTTAGATTGTGGCAAATTAATTTCATGTGGACAGATGAGTGTTACTCTAATAAATACAGCATATGAACATCATCATAGTCGATGGTTGGTAGAGACATTTTGACTATATCCTGGACCTGCCCGTCCTCGCCCAAAATGGCGCCGGAATAAATGGGACTCGTAACTCCTTGTTGTGTACTGGTTGCAGAACCTTGAAATCACGAGATACGTATGCAGTTTTGAAGCACATGGCGGGCGGGGACGAGAATTGATTGAATATTTCGACATCCCTATTGATATTAAGTTCTGATGTGTTATTGATTACTGTACTATTGAAAGTTCGAATTAACGTCACCCATGGTACTTGCCCGCAAATGTATATCTAGATAATTTTATTGTAACTGGCCCTGTCGTATTTTAATTATAAAATGTACGTCCACCGATTCCGTAACTGTTAGACACCTTAGTTCTTGCAACCTAATGGCCCGCCCGTTACGTTCCTCTACAGTGTAAATGTCTACTCATCATATACGATTACAGTTTGCTCCGTGGCCGGCCCACGTGGTTATAGGCTCGTATTTGTATAATGAAATTTTCACAATAAAGGTTTTTAAAAGAAAACATGGTAGTAGTATATACATTGGTAAAGTTTTTAATAATAGTCACTGTTTTAGAATCATTAAAAGGCAAGTGAAATAAAGCAGACCAATTACATGAAGGGTAAAAGGTATAATACGAAGGAACGCAGTAAAGATAAATGGTCAAGGGCTGTTGTGTTTTCTATTCCTGCAACATAAAGTGATCGATAAGAATCTCATATTCAGGCGTATCGGCGACTAAGACAGCAGGTCGACCCTCTTTTGCTCAACGGCTCCGTCATGGGACGAAGAAACGCTCTTTTTCTCGAAAAAAGAATATATTTTACTTGCAGGACAGTTGTAAATATTCCGGGAAAGTACATTAGCCTGGAACATTATAACATATATTTAAGAAAAAATAATGTTCGGAAGTAATAAAAAGCGTAATTTTTAGGTCATATGACCAAGCCTTTCATCATTAGAATAAGAAAAGTAAAATGAACCAATGAAAAGTTTTATTAACAAGTCACATGACTTGTTATGCTTACGTTACGCGCTGCGCGCCCCGGATGACTTCCGGATGCGCTAACGCGGCGCGTCATATGACGCATTACGCGACAACGCAGGTCCAGAATATAGTCAAAATGTCTCCACCAACCAGCGGTTGGAACACAACCCCTTTCAGCAGGCTAAATAGTTCTGTTAAATGACAACAGAAGGGACAGGCAACAAGAACCATCAGTCAAAGAGGGGAGGGCTAGTTCTTCTCTACCGGGTTACATTGGGGCGCTACCGGAACTGATCGAATTGGTAGTCTACAGTGTTTCTGGATGTTTCAGACTGAAGCTGGGGTTAGCATGAGAGCAGTACCATTTCGTAGCTCCGTCGTGGCCATTCCGCAACCAATCATGGCAGCCGCTCTTTATCGTTATTTTGGGCGGGGTGGGTGGCGGAGCCGAGCTGTTTTGCAGCCATCATTGTGTGGAGTTCAGTTCATTTCACTAGTTTTGTATTTGTCATGAGGGGTTGTTCCTAATGTTTCTATTTTAGCGAGGTCAAAAAGAGATCCCGTTAGTGGCCTACTGATTTTGCTCGATTCCTTTTCTTTTTTTTTTTTACACGATTTTTCGTTATCTGCAAAGACTAAACAGAGTATTGCGGCTCTGTGTTTGTTTGTAAATAGAGAATGAACCAAAGAGAACCAATTCTAAAACAGTAAATACTTGGATAACAATCAATCAAATGGAGAGAGAAGCAGGCACGACGTATTACAACGGGGGCAAAGGCCTGCGTTAACTACCCTTCACTATGTGCAAAGAGAGAGTACTCCTAATAGAAATGAGGGGGGGGGGCACCATTCAAAGCAGATCAGTGTGCATAAACACGAAAATGTTTTCACTTACCACGTACTTGACATTCGACAGCTTATGATATTTGCTATTAAAAAACCATTGAAATTCACTGAAAAAACCATAGGTTATAGACCATATATAGTTAGGAATTAGCATTTACAAAACCTTGAAAATTCACAGAAAAAACCATAGGTTATAGACCATATATAGTTAGGAATTAGCATTTAAAAAACCTTATTTTACTCACACAAAACCATTGAAATTCCATATATAGTTAGTTGCACTAACTATATATCGCGCACCTGCAATCCACTGCTGATGATGTCACATATTACATCATTCATGACATGGTCAGTGACATCACTGATGACATCTCAAATGACATCACTGATGACATCACTGATGACATCTCATTTGACATCAATGACCACATCACTGATGATATCATTCATGTGACAATACAATGCATCTCCTCACATTTTAATATAACCTCTGTTTCACCCAGTGTTAAATACAGAGTATAATTTTTGAAACCATTGACACACCAATACTAGTTACTACATATGTACTCACTGATTCCTACGTCTACACACACATTCACTCATTCACCCATACAATCATTCATACATACAATCACTCATCTTTACAACACTATCATATGCACTCATACACCTATACAGACACTCACACTCTGCCACTCATCCATGGAGTTACTCACACACCTAGTCAGTCCTGTAAAGAATCAATCACACTTCCATTTTCTTGTCTATACAGTTAAACATAGAGCACCTTACATTTTCAAACATATACTAACACATACTTACTTTCTTATACAATCATTGATACAAGTACACATTGATCTGCACAGAGTCACACACCTCCCAGCCAGCCACACACACACTCAGTCTCCCATACAAATACTTGGACAATCAATCAATAACCCATATAGTTAATCATATAGCTACTGATCAACACATGCAGCAGTTTACAGAACAACAGACATAATGATGCACAAATTAAGACAGTTTAGTCACTAACCCATGCACTCAGTGAGACACATTTAATCACTCACTCATACATTCAGTCATGCACCTACTAAATCCTTCGTCCAGACAGTTATACATCTACTCATTCTTCAATATGTAAAACATATTTAAACTTTACAGAAACACACAGTCACTGGATGATGTCATCAGTGATGTCATTTGAGATGTCATCAGTGATGTCATCAGTGATGTCACTGACCATGTCATGAATGATGTAATATGTGACATCATCAGCAGTGGATTGCAGGTGCGCGATATATAGTTAGTGCAACTAACTATATATGGAATTTCAATGGTTTTGTGTGAGTAAAATAAGGTTTTTTAAATGTTAATTCCTAACTATATATGGTCTATAACCTATGGTTTTTTCAGTGAATATATATATGAAACAAACTTCTAACAAAAGAAGGCAGAGGCCAGAGGGGATTTCTGAAGGAACAGCTAGCTTTATTTCAGGATGACGCCAGCAGCGACGAATGCATTTCGGTCTAACAGACCTTCATCAGCGCCCAATGCCGTGTCCTTTACATTTGCTGCTCACACTGCGTAAAATACTTGACTGCACTACTTGCTCCTCCCCCCGATGCTGTAGGCACACCTGCGCAGCTCCAAGTTGGTTCGGGGAACTGCAATTCCCAGCATGCACTGTCTCGGCAACAATCTGGTCAGTGGCGTGAGGGGGAACTTGCTCGACTGTAGGTCCGTGCTGTCACAGGTGAGTTGGAAGGGACAGATAACATCACCCCAAAGTTCGCAGTCATTCCTCTTTGTATATATAATTTTTAGTGGATAGACTCATGCCTATATATCAGTATTATCATCGGGTGTACACCGGAATACGCATATTTGGCATATTTGCTGTTTATCCTATCACAAGGAGCCCCTCTACGGCACACCCGTGCGCATGAGATTAGTTTTCTACCTGGGTGCATGTGCATTGGAGTCCAGCATTCATGCATGCGCACTTTTCACCAACCTGATATCGCGTCCCGGATACAGGAACCGCCCAGGCATTAGTGAACACTGCCTATATCTAGCTCTTGACCTACAGCCACCTTTCTTCAATCGGCAGGCAGCTGAACGAGTCAGATGCGTTTACGACTCATTTGGCCTACAATAACTTTAGGAGACCATTAGATTTTAATTGTCTTGAATGTCTTCTTATGGTTTTATGTGTACACATAGGTGGCGCACTATGTTGCATTAAGCTAGTCTAATGCACAGTTTTTGGTTGTTTGTATTTTCTTCCCTAGGTTCCTTCAGGAGCAGCTTAACGGCCCGCCCTGACAATTACTGTGGGTACTAATTTTTAACAATTAATTCATGTGCACTTCACTTTTCACCACTTTGGTCCTGAAGAAGCGCAAATGATGGTTTGGTGACAAAAGCGCAAAACATGTTCACCTTACATCTGGGCACAGTGTGCCAATGGGACTACACCATTTTTATGGGTTTTTACTCTGGTAAGGGTGTTGTTAAATCTAATCTCTCTTTTTGAGATTTCCCTGTCAGTTTTAATCATTATGCACGCACTTTCATTTCCCACATAGGACCCATAACTCCCACATACATCATCCGGCAATATTAAAAGATCTCCGACAAAGTGACCCTTCGGGGGACCCGTAGGGAATTGCAGCGCACGCCCTATGATGAAGCATGACTCCTTTGGGGTGTGTGAGGGCAACAGGAGGCAAGACTTGTTCTTCCTCTCTGGACTGGGTCCATTTTAACCTAGGATCCTGCATCTTTTTCTTCTTTTAAGGCGTACAGGTGACTTTTTGCACCTCGCCACAGGAACAGTGTCCTCTATTTGGTTAAAAAACACTTGATGATGGACATGACAATTTAAAGGATACATAAAGATGTGAACCATTGGTCATCTATGTTATGCGGACATGGAGAACATTTGAAATCTAGCAAGTCAACCTTTTTTATTAGGTACTCTGATTGCACATGCCTATGGGTGTGGTAGCAGAACACACAACACACAGAAACCAGTCTCTCCTGGCTTTTCACCACTCTGCAAGCTATAGCCTCTCTACTTCCTAGGTAGCCTTTCTCTCCATGCCTTGAAGGACATACAGTGCAGATCAGCTAGTCAGCACCAGATGCCGACTTTACTGCCAAGCCTCACCTCCTGTCGGAAACCCTCTCCTGCAAGGCTTGGCCCCTCCTCTCACCACCTCAACTGACCAGAATCTAAAGGACAACCAGATAGTCCTAACTGTTGACTGGACATGTAAGGCTCCCCAAGTCTTCTCGTCCCACTTGCCATTCCAACAGTAAGATGCCCAAGGGCAGAACGTCACAGCTGTTGATCTGCCTTCTAAGTCTCCCATGCATGTATGACCCCCTGCAGAAACCACACCAACCTCTTGTCACTTCATCCTGCATGCCCACCTCTCATTCAGTCACCACTAAAGCCTGGTCGGATACCCAAGGCCATGCAGCCATAGCAGTCGAATTCCCTTGTAAAGGCCATCACCCCATTCCCCTCTCCTACCCACAGCCTTTCTACCCATGCTTAAATGTCCAAAGAGACCCTGCAAGCCCTACTGAGAAAGAGAGAGAGAGAGAGAGAGAGAGAGAGAGAGAGAGAGAGAGAGAGAGAGAGAGAGCGCGCTATCTGAATGGGAAGTACAACCCCAAAATTATCATATTGCACGTTGAATCCTGTAATCATAATATGCTGTAGGACATGATGAATTATTATGGAGAAACTTCAATCAAGACACATTGCAATACTATAAAACACCAAAACAATCGAAAAAAAAAAGTAGTAATAAGTTCAATGCAACCTAACTAGTTCAGCTGATACTCTACTAGGAGACTCTTATCTCACATGCTCTTCTTTTAAAACTGGATATAATTGTATGGTACTTTACAATTTCACAATCATATCAGCAGGCCAAAAAAGGCCATACTCCATCTTTAGCAGTTGCACTGCTCAGTTAGAAAATTAGAGGAACAAATTATTCCATTTGAAAGGTACTTGCTTTCAAATTCATCAAGTAGGCTAGAAAGTGTAGATCACTAAAATGACAGCAGCCTGTAAGTTCAAGAAGCCTGCAGTAATAATCTTGATGTGTGTAAAGTTTTATTTTTCGAGAATTCATCTCTGACATCCAAGTTTCGGGTTTGGGTGTACACATCTTCTGTATAAGATAATTATACTGTAATCATGGCCACATCTGGTATGATGATTGTGATTTCTTGCATCCCGTGGGTCATCACTTGCGCCTCTCTCATGGACATTTACTATAAATATTTATGCGGTTTCTTTATTCATAGAATGGCTAGTTTATTCATTGGGATCCACCCACTGGTGGAACATAAGTGTGCAAGAAGGGTAGATAGGACTGGGTATGGCCTACTACTGGCCCCAAGTGCCTGATGGAGGGTAACTAAAGAAGCTGGGAGGTAGCGGTGCGTGACGAGGTGAAGGACTGATGACGTTGCTAGTGACCTCTTTCCTTACCACGAGCCCTGCCCCTGGAACCATTGAGCAGGCTGAACAAATTGTCAAGCCTGGCAATGCCCCTCAAATATTCGCAAGACTCTCAGTACTACTGGTGGAATCAGTGGCCAGGGGAAGCAACCCAAGGGAATGAACTATAGCTCTACTATCCTTGAGGTGTTCCAAGACAGAATCTGGTTGTTAACCAAACAATTGAACCCCATCAAAAAGCATGTACAGAAGTGAGGTTTGTACATCCCCAGAAAATCAGGCAGCACAAATCCCCGCTTGGCATGTAATGGCAACACAATCAGTGCTGCCAAGGTCGGACCCGACAATATAATTCACTATGTCCAAGCCATTCTGTCCTCTCAGTGAAAAGCAATTTCCGAAGTCCTCAAAATTTCACCCGCCCAGCCCATGAGGCATAATCACTTATTACGTATCAAAGACCATACTTTTTATTGGAAATCTTGGAGACTCAAGGACTTAATTTGGATTCTACAGTTAGTACTTGAGTGCATGAATGTTCTCCCTTCTTAGAGGAGGTGTGTGGAAAAACAATGTTTCAACAAGCAAAAAAGGGAAAACATGTTTTCTTTATTTCACTTCAAATGCTATGTTTGTTCTAGTTAATTAAATGCCCATTAGATTCCCAATGTTAGACTAATGTTCTGATTTGTTACCTTTGCCTCAAATTGTAAAGCGCTCTGATATCCTTCTGGATCAGGTTTGCGCTATATAAATAAATACAGGGGTTATATTTATTACAATATATAGGAACTGTGAGTTGGCACAATAAGCATGCTAGATCTCACTCAGACCTAGGATGTTTTGCAAGAAAAATAGACTATTAAATTACACTGGAATATAAATGCACTGGATGAGCGAAAATAAAGTACTTCAATGATTCACATAAAACCCAGGCCGACAAAGGTGCCGGCCTGGCGGGGGCAATCCACCCGACATCCACTCCCAAATGCCCCCCGCCATATTAGTATGGCGGGGGGACTGCGGTGGACGGAAAGAGCGTCCGCCGCTTTTCCGCCCCTGAAAAGGATTAATATGGTGGCGGTGTCTAATAGACACCGCCAGCCATATTATGATGGGCCAAATCGGATGCCTTTCCGTGGTGGCAAAGGCATGCGGTCTTCACTCTGGGGGGCCCCAGAGTGAATGAGGGGTGGGGGGTGCACACGGGGGGTACCTGTGGTACCCCCCAGTATTTGCATAAACAAAGCGGCAGGAAGCGCACGGTGCCTGCCGCTTTGTTTATGCAAATGCACGCATACATTTTTAACATTGTGGCGGGCGGTGCAGTGAGTACCGCCCACCACAATGTTAAAAATGGGGTATGCGCCCGCCACTACTGTGGCGGGCGCATCCTAATGCACACATCGGGACGTCCGCCCTTAAGGCTGGCGGTCCCGTTTTCCGCAATGGTGGCGGCATCCTAATGGGGGCCATAGTGTTCACAGTAGAATACCTGTGAACACCTAAATTAACCAGAAGCAAAATTAAGAAAATTGTTGCACACTAACCATGGTATTTATGAAAAATGTATTCATTAGTAAATGTAGCAAACCATGTGGAACCATATCTGTTCCAGGATGTTTTGTGATAAGCATTTTAGTTAGTTATTTGTACAAATATGCAATACCAAAATTAGGACTGATAAATCACAAAAACTTCAGAGTCTTGTTTACAATACGATCGCTTTTGAAAGCACGCAGGCCACATCAGTCTTTGGTGTATCTGATACACAAGATTGGTTACAACACCTGATTCAGATGTAGATCATTTCCGCTTTCCGTTGAGGATACTTAAATATAGGTATTACATGTGCACATCAAGAGATGCATTAATTAGAGTGAACTAAATGGTACACTGAGTTTACAGGACTGTTTTCCTCAAGCCAATACGTTAAGTGTTTCGCTTATTCTTGCAGGAAACCTGCAACATTTTTTTTGATGTTTGCAAAAGTAGTTTATTTTTGTATAGAAAATGTAAAATATTTTATGCATACAAATATATCAAGTTTTAAAATCAGCCATAATATACTATTTCTGTATTTCAGGCTTTAAAGTGGTCAATAGTTTGATAAGCAGCAGATCTATAAAAACAATTGCAGCAATGCAGAAGACTCCTCTAATTTTGTTTGAATGAGGAAATCAAATATGCTGGCATCACCACTAAACATGTGAGATCTTAAAAATGGAAATCTATACAAATGCTGCTCAAAATTCAATGCAGTGCAATGCAGAAAAATGGTTAACAGTTTCAGATAATCGATGTCTACCTTGGAAGACAGTGCACCAACTTTCACGCCACCTTCTGACAATTGCAAAAAAAATATTGTAATACAGGTCTAGACGTTAAATACAATATTGAGGCAATGACGAAGTGGAAACCCTGCTAAAAAGCAGAGGATGTGGACTCTAGGTGTGGATATCTCCTCCGTTGGTTAGTAGACAAACAAAATTAAGTCATGTTAGAATCTACGAGGGCATTACATTGTATGCATGAAGTGACTTGGCCCATCCAACAGCCTTCGGGAGTCTCAGAACGTTTTTAGATCACAGTCATATACAGAGTGTAAATTGGTGGGGTGGGTAGTTTTTATTTAGATGGTAGGTAAGACGATTAATTGAGTCAATCAGTATTGCATTATGAAACAATTTAAATTCCAGGCAGACCACCTGTACGTCAACGGTCTTCCTAAAGTTAAATGCTTCCTTAATCTAATGACATTTATGTCCAACCAGTGTTCACTTCCCCTGCTCCCAAGGTGCAGCACCATAAAACAGATAAAACCCCCTCAAGGAATTAAAATCTATATGCAAGGGTTAAGCAGAAAGTGAAAGTTTCCACTTAAAAAATCTGATACTTATCAGTCCCATGCATGGTTCTTTCCACCATCGCTTTTTAGGTCTCGCCTAAGCCAGCGCGTGTGCTGTCTAGCAAGACTTTTAGTAAGTGGGCTTCAAAAAGCTCACCACACGCTTTGTGTGGCCTAGAGCGTGCGGTTACGCGCACAATTACGAGCACAGGCGCCACCTGGCTTTCCTGTCTAGTCATTGCTTATTAAGCGCATTGCTCGCGGGCACCCTTACAGCCCGCGATCACAATCACTTTCACGGCTGCCCAGCCAATGTTTGTTTGTCGTTTTGTCTCCCTGTCTCTCACGGTCTGTGTTCATCGCCCACTCTACTTCAGTTGCTTTCTCTCTGCATATCTTTTCGCGTCTCCAAGTGTCTGATCTTGTCTTGCCATCACTTTTCCTTGCTTCTCTCTTGCTCCATCATTCGACCCCTTCCACATTTCTCTCCCCAGTCCTTTCTTTACTCTCACCCTTGTCATTCTTCCCTTTCTTTTGCCCTCCCAATGTTGCCGTCCCACTTTGCCCCTCTCTGCGTCTTCATCTCCCTCTCCGTGCTTCTCCCTGCCTTGCCCTCTTCTCCTCTTTTCTGTGCCTTGCCCTCCATTACTCTGCTACCGGTCTCTGCCTGCTACTCTCCGTAACATGTCTCTCTCTCCTCCTGCCTCACTCTTTCCCTCTTCGCTGCCCTCCCCCCTCTACTCTGTGTCCCCTCCACAGGTGTTCCTCGTTTTCCTCTCTCACTACCTGTTTAACGCCTCCTGCTTTCTCAGTCTCGTCCTGCCATATTCTCAGCCTCTCCCCGACTCTTTTCTCCGCCTCTATAAACTGTCTCCGGTCTACCCTCTGCCTCGTTATCTCTTTCCCCTCCACCACACATCCTTCTCTTTCTTTAAATCCAATATTGTCTTTCCTCCAGTCTCCCCTTTGAATGTAGTGACCCATAAAATGCCCCTTCTGCCTTTCCCGCTCTCCCCCCTCCTCACCTTCCAATCTAACTCTGCCCCCTCGTCTCGGTTTCTCCCTTCCCGGCCCTCTTCACTGTTTATTTCCCTGCCTCTCTCCGCCCCCTCCCCCCTGCCTCTCTCTGTCCAGGCTCTCTCTCTTCTTTTGGTGGTGATGCGCAACATGGAAGTCTGTTTCCGCCTTTCTCCCTTACTCCTTTGTTCTGTGATGATAATGAGGAGCCCTGCGCTTCCACCCACGCCAAAGGCCTCGTTACTGGAGCATGAAAGCCGGGCTTGACCGAGCCACCCTTCTCTCGGCTGGCACCTCACCAGGGGGGCACCCACCCTCACTTGCGTCTCCCAAACAGGGCAATTTTTTTTTAAAACAAAAATTATCAATCCATACAGCCGGCGCCTCAGCCGCTATCCTCAGGCCAAAGATTTGTCGGACGGAAGACATATTACATACATATTTATTTGTTTAAATATTTATGTACAATAAAACCATACATGTCGCGCTGCGCTTAACAGATTTCTCACTGCACACGCTGACAGGGGATATCTTAGCAAAGGCAGGCTCTGCTTGGACCTCTGACACAAATTAATTTAATTACTATTACTAAATGTGCTGATTCTGTGCAATACACTTACCTCCTTCAACAAAGTTCACTTTCAAAATGTTGTCCAGTGCCGTCTGGATAAAAATGCTCCTGTAGAGCCAAAAGTCACTTAATGTTCCTCCTAAAGTGCTTTCAGATGCACTATTCCTCTATTACAATGTAATCCATGGAAAGCCTTTAAAGCATCATCCAGATGACAGCAATACTGCTGTGTATCCAATATCTTTTCTTCACTAACGAGGGTCCGGTCAATTCACTATTAGGTGCAAGGTGCAATTTAATAAAAAGAAATCCCTCTTGCAGGGCACACTTTACTAACAGAATAAAACAAGCATTGCATAGCCAATAGGTCTCGCTTTTGGGACCTTATAAGTGTTTAGCATGCAACAGTTGATGATGTTGCACCAAGGATATTGTGCTGCCCTATGCCAATGCTTATTTATGTTTGTGACTTTCAAGTAAACCTACCGTTAACCACTAGTAGTTGTAGTCCCTGGCTGTCTTTGTAGGGTCCAGTGCTTAATTTGAGTCAGTGGGGCCCCCACATTCACATTTGGGGACCAGCACTTATTTATATTTATCAGATATTGACCAAGCGCAAGAGGGGGAAACACACAAGGGGGAAACACACAAGGGGGAAGAAAGGCGGAAGAAAAAGACAGAAAACCCATTACAAAGGGAGAAAGCAGGACCTGCAAGACCAAGATAAAGGTGCATGGTGTGTCTGGTACTGAAGTAAAGAGGCATGATGTGCATTCAAGACTAAGCATTTGGTGTGTTGATGTTTAATAGCACCGGCTGTAGGCATCTGAGCAGGGGCATCTTTTACAAATTATGCACTGGCTCCAAGAGACATTTAGGCATTAAGGCAGCCACGCAGAATTAGTTGCACAAGCAAGGGTAGTTCAGCAGACTTTCCTTCATTCACTAAACCTTCTCTGACCAGCTTCAGACACCTCTGAACCGCACCAGTATCTCTCCCCTGCAAAGCTTTCGTAAGCGCAGGCTTCTCCATCTACCTTTCCGTCCATTCCACCTTTCACTTGTATTTTGAAAATGATGTTGCTTCAATGTTACCCACATATGAAATTAAGCTATTGATGGGGCAGGATTTTCGCAAAAAGAAACCTGCTTGGATTAACACCCCCATAACACGTACTAACAGAAAACACATGGGAAACTGCTTTGCGCATGTGTGCACGAATGTGAAATAATACATGAAAGAACTGAGCAATATTTACATTGTGCTATAAAAGAAACGCGAAATAATGCTTGACTAGGCCGCATTTTGCATGTTGCATCATGCTTTAAAGTAATAAATAATGCTGCTTTTGCCTAAAGCTTGCTAGTAAAACAACTAACATGAGATAATGCAAAGGTGGGTGGTAAACAGTGAAAAAAGCATTTTATTTGCCTTAGTGAGCCGAATGGGTCTCCATTTTTCATAATTTTTTTTGTGCATTGTTTTATATATCGCAAACTTGACCTGAATCGAGTATCAGACCACTTTACTTAGCACCAGCTACGTCACTTGAGGACACACATTTATTTTTGTTAGGCACGGGGAGATTAAGTGATTTGCCTAGAATCACAGGATGTTCAGCGTCATTGCCGAGACTCAAACCCAGTTCCCCAGATTCAAGGTCGACTGCCCTAGCCCTTAGGCCAACTCCTCTCGCCTAAATTAAATTGCCTGGTCAAGGTTTTTCAGCTTGAAGTGCATTGTTCGCCTGCAAAAAGATGTGACTGGCAGTGGGATCAAAAACGTCTTCCGTGGAAGTAGCTGACAAAATATATGTGAAAATAATTAAATGTATTGAAATAAACGAACGAGTCAAACATGATGTAATGGGAGAGGTTAAAGAACAAGGAGTATACAGAATTGTGAATGCGAACCTGATAGGGTGACAGACCACCTCCCAAATCCACCAATGTTGAATTTTGTGAAATTTTTAAACTGATGTGGGATGGACATGTAGGCTTTAGGGTATAACTGAGGTGCCTTTAGGGGTGTGGTTACCTTAGGAAGCTTGCGGAGGCAGAGAGAGAGGGGAGATGTGTCTCTGTTCGTCGGTGTGCATAGAGGCCTAGCTGTTCCTGTCCCGCTCCTGGGTTCTGAAGACTTTGCTCCCTGACTATTTCAGGGGACCCCCACTACCTCCTTGGCCAGGTGGGTGGTATTTCACCAATTCCTTGGGTTAGTAAATACGTCTGACTCGTACTTTGCATAATCATTTGCAAATGTATTTTTGCCTCTGAACCTTATGTCTCTTCATCTATCCACTCCGTCACAAGCATATTATTTCGCTTGATTTTTGCTGAAACGGATGTCTCTTAACCTATCCACTCCATCATAAGTATATTGTTTTGCATTATTTTTGCTGAAACTGATGTTTTTTAATCTATCCACTCCTTCATATGCATATCGTTAAATTGATGAGTTTGATACGGTTTGCATTTTTGTTGATGTTTTATCTCCCTATTCTGAATTTCATTGTTTTTGCATTTGTAACCGAATGCAATGTGCATTTTATAAATTCATATTAATTTAGATACACTGTATTAATCATATCAAGAGTCTGTGTTTATTTAGCTAACTAGATAGTTAGATAGTACTATCATTACCATCAACTTCTCAACTAATTGGTCCATCGACGAAGAGTTAAGAGAGTTGATATAAAGGTTTAGTTATGTACTTAGAGATGTTAATATGAATATACTCCAGGTTGTGCAGAACTCAGCTGCCCGCCTTTTGTGCAATGTTCCACGCAGAATGTCTGCAACACAAGCCCTATGTGACCTTCATTGGTTAAAAATTGCTGACCGTGTGGCTTTTAAAACTTTGTGCCTTATGTTCAAAATCCGTCAGGGTTCCGCTCCTACATATTTGCACAATCTTGTTCGGCCATACCAGCCAAATCGTCCCCTTAGGTCATCAAATCAAGCCAATTTTGTAATTCCTAGAATTCGCTTGACAAAAATGGGAGGCCGCTCTTTTGCCCATTTGGGGCCGAAGATGTGGAATGCTCTTCCGTTGACGCTCAAAACGGAGACCAATCTTCTTGCTTTTCGCAAAAAGCTAAAAACTTTTCTGTTTTAGTTGGTCAATGTTTTCTGCTTTTTCTGTTTCAGCAACTACCTATCTTTCTTCTTTAGGCTGTCCCTGGCGCCGGGAAACCCTTTATGGGTAGCTGAGCGCAATACAAATTCAATAAAATAAAAAAAAAATTAATATGAACCTGTGAAGAAAACTAATTTGATGTCTTTGAAACTTGACCCCAGCGCATCAGGGATTTAGGTGAATGTGTATGGGTCATTTGTATGTTATCGAGTATTGATCCCCGATTAGGTGTCGCACTGGATCACTATGAATGCAGACCCCTGAAACGAGAGCGCTGTTAGACCGAGGCAAGGAAGAGGATCCAGCCACTTTTTTTGTCCTCATGCATGTTCAAGTCAGAAACAAGTTCTGTGTTTGGCAAACAAACATATTAGAAATGCCAGATTTAGGGGTCATTACAGTGCTTACTTTGAGCTGGTCATTGCAGGTGCCTACTATTTCTTTCGAAGAGTCTTATTTTTCCTGAACAAACTTTGCTCAGGAGGAAGATTGAGAAAAAACAGAAAAGAGGGAAAGAAAGGGGAAGGAAAAGATGGAAAAACAATAGCAAAGGGAACAACAGTAAAAAAAAAATATTAAAGAATGAGATAAAGAGCCAAGGCATGTCTGGTGGTGGATTAAAGAGGCATGAGTCGGAATAAAGACTGTACAGCCTTATTATTCGGCATGAACGACCTTTAGTGAAGGCCGCGGACTTCTGAGCAAAACCTTGGCCCCAGCATTCATTCTTTTACAAACTAGGTATTGGTAGTACAAGACAATATTATAGCCACACTTCCCAACCTGCATGCTTTTGCTTTTCCTCAGATAACACATTATTGCAGTAATCAACTAATCCTCTCAGCATTGCAGGGCTGTGAACATTTTCAGATCATAAGCCTTCTTAGTATGGACACTTTACAGCTGCTTCCTCAGAGTACCTGAGACGACATCTCTTCCATGAACTCCTACCAGGGCACTTAAAAAAATGCATTGCCCTGTCATCGTTTAACCCGAAGCAAGAAAAATGATTCTTAGTTCTATTAACTTCCAATAACTTGATTCTTAGTTCTATTAACTTCCAACAACTCACCACACATTCAACTATGGATCAAAATCCTTTTCTATTGTATTATCAATTAACTTCAGTCCTTCATAACAAATCCTTTGGATACACTCTTGAATCCAACCTATTACTACCACAACCACATGCTTGAAGAACAACAGCAGTGATACTCTACAAATGTAACCTTCTCATGAGGATAAAAAGTCTCATTCCCAAGTTGTCTTCAGAACAGTAGAAACCTCTTAAACTGGTCGCTCAAAGAAAAAGAAGCACTGGGAAATTAGATGTATTTAGGATCACAGTGGTGACCGGTGCGAAGCACAGCTGAGCAGCCATGTAAAACATGCATAAACATGTAGCTCAATGAACGGCCTGAGGCAAAAGTAGGCACAACACCCCTCTACTCTTTACTCATAGACCCTGCGTTTGCACACTTACAGTGTTTCAAAAATCCTACAGCACTGCTGGGGACCTAGATGCAGAAATTTGCTTCTAAACACTGAGGAGTGCAAACCTTCACACCCCCCCGCACCGTATCGCTTTATTAATTTTAGTCATATCACTACTATTCAGCAACCACCATTTCACAGCCATAACACTTCAATCAGGCTTGCACAATATAAAATCATACTTCCCTATCTATTGGACCCAGGAGTTAGTACGAAATGGAACAGTTGTTGGACGTAATAACCAGAGAACAAAACAAGCCTAGGCAGCCATTCAGGAAAGAAACAAGCGCTGGTCAGCCGTTTGTGATGGGGGATCAAGACAACCAAGTCCGATGTTTGAGCGGTAGGAGAGCACAGCTGGATTAAAGTCCCCAGTCTATAAATGTCTGCGCACCGTCACCATGTATCCATGGGGAAAGTGAGGGCTTGCCTTACATGCTGGTACAGTGCATATCCGCTTCTTCAAGGAGGTTGGGTGTCTGACTTGGCTTCTATTTTTGCTAGTTATCCCTCCCACTACATGTAATGGGCTATCAAACCTCCAGCCACCTGCATGATATTAAGGATTCTGGAAATTGTGCACTTAGTCACATCCAAGCTCTTGGAAACAAGGCTTGTGTAACACAAATCCACTTGTTCATTATTTACTCGCAAGACCTGCCTGTTTAGATCTATTCCACGCAGAATCTTTTTTACTGTAAATTAAGGCAAAGTTACTAAAAAGGTCAGAAACTCAATAAAGTGGCCTGAATTAAATTCCGGTGCCACTTCTGGAAGGCTGCTTCACCAGTGAAGACATCTTCTGAAAAAACAGTGTACAGCAAATTCCGTTGGCAATGTCAGCCCTCATTGATATAACTGCAGTAAGCCCTAAAAGCATCAAGACCAAATACAGACCTGTTCCCACCTAAAGTTTTATAGATGCAATGTCCTCTTCTGGGTGAAACAGAATAGCCTCATCCTATAACAGAACGCACATGTTGGAAGTACCAGCAGTGTGACCTCCTCTTTCTGATGAGAGGTGGATATGTGTAACAAAGACCTCTCAGTCACATCTACTAAGAACAAAAGAATGGGGACTTTGCATTCCAGTCAGCTGAAAGAAATACCTATGAGGGTACTCCAACATCTCGAAATGCTTGGAGACCAAATCTGCAGAAAGGGTGAAGCAGATGATGTCTGATGCTTGCGGGTAGCAACAACCTAAAAAACATTTTAGTCTACTGATTGGGCAGCATGCCCAATACCAGCCTTTTTCTTCTACACTTATTGATATATTAGATCACTCGTATACAGTATGTCAACACAAGAAGCTGCCAGTTGATTACTTGTGAAATATGCTGTAAAGATCAGCTAGATCACCCTAACTTGAAGAAACTGAAGTTGGTCAAAGTCAAATGCTCTAAACGAGTGCACTGCGTGACAGAAGGCATCGGTCATGAGGTCTGCTTGACATTCTGGCAAGGCAAAATCCTGACCTTGTAACAGGGTCTGATACAAATGATCCTCGAAAACACCAACAGCATATTCTTGTGTAAGCTGCCCTCAGTTTTGGCACCAGTAAGTACTTACTGACCTCTGCAGTGAGCTTATACTCAGTCTTGCCTGAGGTAATAAGAGATAGAGTAAACCATGGGGAATATAAACGAAAAAAATACGAGAGTTTGAATAGGTTTATCCGCTATAAATAACAGAACCATTTCCTTTATTTGTTGAACTTTCTCTAACTGCATAACCTCCTTTCTTACACAAGCAGACATCAATGCTCTAACGAGCTCAAGTCTTCTGATAGGAGTACGTTTTGCGAATATGTGAAGCAAATATCAAATCCCAGTTTATGTGACAAGGATACTTTTGATTGAAGAGGTTTCAACAACTTTTCGTGGGAAAAATAATTTAGTAGCCAGACATTCAGCTAGCACTTCCTGAAGACATGAGCTTGAAGAATCTTAATATAGAAATATAGATCTTGCATATACAACAGCACCATCCTGTCTCCGATTCCTAGTGCAGTCACTATTTGTAATTAGAAACCGTGACCCTTTTTCTTTAAAAAGTTTTTGATTGGACTTAGTCACTCCGTTTTTATCACAAAACAGAAAGCGCTGGGAATAAAAACATCAATGCTTCCTATGGAATTCTCATTTGTAGCATGTGAGACGCATCACCTGTGAGAATTTCTAAAAATCTGTTGTTGGATTTTGCAGAAGATGCAGTGTATCCTGTTTTAACAGTCTATGGGACCAAGTGGTCCAAAGTCAGCTTTTCACGTTAATTGAAAAGCCTTAATGGAAGTTAAAAACTGAGGAAATATACTACAATGAAGTTATCACAAGTGGCGCTCATTGTGCCGCAGATGTGCCTGTTGTCTGGTCTAATATTTTCTCTGCTTGGTTTGTCATTTGCCCTCAGGTAGTTTCTTCTACTGGGGCAGCATCACAACGGATTGAACATACACCATTTTAGGTTTTACAAGGGTTAAAGAAATCCATATATATACTGCTGGGCAGACATAAATGGCTTAGTCTTTGCTGATAGTTTCATTCTGACCAAATACATTCTCCCAATCAAAAGTGTATGTCAATGGACTGGACATCAGGAGAAAATAAAAAAAGACTGCATTAGTCAGGAATGATGCATCATGATGGACGAGGTGGCAACCCCTATTAACAAATTAAATCAGAGACTCCAGCTCAGACGGAACAGCACGAGTGCAGCATCATCTCATCAGCTAACAATGACTTCAATGCTTCTGCCTCATTCACTCATCATATGCCTATGTTCAGCACGCTTGCCAAGTCTGTGCCATACAAATAACAATACATACATGTATGGCAGAGCCAAAGACCCATGAGTCAAAAACCTCACATCTAATTATCCATATTCTTAGACATGCAAACCAAATAAAACACTGGTACAGAGCTCGCAGATTAACCACAAATGAGTCTGTCAATGGATAATAGGTAATTTAAATACAATTCCCTACCTTTGGCTGTTGCTTCTACTATACAGTCTTGAGAACCACAGGCATAGCCAAAGGCTTCACTCATGTCTGCAGAAAGATTCTTGAAATCGTTTACAATTAGATGGCAAGACGTTCTATTTCCATCAGGCACAGATATGTGAGGTGCATCTGGTAAAATGTTACTCAACACACTGTAACATGAAGTGTCAAGATACACTGCCTCCTGCAAATCATGCAAACTCCTAAGACCCCTCTCTCCTTCAGCCTCCTGCACCGTATCAAGGTGAGAGGATTTAGAAACGGAAACACTACAATCCCTTATTTTATATTGTTGTGTAAAACGAAGACCAATCACCTGTATTATGAGCAAGCACCTGTGGAATATATAAGTGTGTTGGTGTAACTTGCTTCAACTATGCATCTCATGCTCAAATAAAAAATGCTAAGAAGCGCCTGTCCCTAAGGGTGAACGTTTCCTACCTCTTGAGGATAGACAATAAGGACTACTTTATTAACTCAAAATGTTTGAATTTGGTTACTACTTGAAGGTTGCTTCATTTGTTTCATGAGTGCTCACTAGGCTCCTGCTTGAATTTATTTGCTAACAATCATATGTCCCTCTTCAAAACTCGGAAGAATTAGTGAATGGGTCCGTCCTTTGCCCCACTCTCCAGAGCTACAGAAAACTCTACTGCTGACAGCGTGATTCACAGACTATTATTTTTATTTAAGTCTTTGATTTGTGTGTGATAAGATTTTTGTCATCAGAATCTGGTGCACCTGCATTTGGCCAGCCATTGGGACCGGATCTGGACAGGACTCCACACAACAGCCCCAGGTGCGAAGGTAACACTGAGTATTCCCTGTAGGGGCTTGGGAGGAGAATGGCTCAGTATTACGCTCTGTGATGAGGTAAGATAGTGCTAGCATGATCAAACGTTTATGACACATAATGTCGGATTATGTTGATCAACAATGTAAGGGGATTTTGGGATTACAATCATAATGTGTTGTCTGAGCTGGTGATGGTGAGAAAACAAATTGTGGTTTGGTATGGGGCAGCCCCAGGTTTTTAGGAGTTAAATGTTTGCAACAAATCCATGTATAATGGCAGAAGTGTGGGGGGGGGGAAGGGTGTGGAGATTTAAATGTTGCATAGAAGCCCCCCAAAAAAGGTCAGAGCGAGGTAATCGGGACAAAGAATGAACAGGGAGGTCTAAGAGGAACCAGGGATGGGGAGAGTTTGCTCCACCAGATGGTACCTCATATTTCAATTCTAGTCAATTAGGGCACTGGAAACTAGTTTGTCAGAACTTGTGTAGGGTTCATATGAACAGCCTGCAACATCTCCCTTCCCTTCTCTCCTACTGAACCGATATCTACTTTCTAGGACATTTCAAGGCAATCAAACTGCTCTAAGAATGCTTTAAATCTTGCAGATCAAAATGGGACATATGCATGATGTGTATTAACTGAAAGCTCACCTCATTCATTACTGAAAGTGAGGCTTTAGACAACTTCAACATATCCTAATCTATGTCTCACGGGCACAACAATTGATACTGTGAACATGTTCACAATAAAGGAGTGGGGGGCTGGGGGAGAAAACAATACATGCCTGCCATTTGGAAAGAATCCACCTGTTACCATCAGCCGGGAACATACTGTTTTGAGAGAATCAGGCTATAATAGACTGGGTTTTGGCTATACTGTAAGTATCAAAGGGAACTAGCTACCAGGTAGGAGCTCCTAATGTGTGTATGTGGAATAACACATGTCTTTTAGGAAGACCCTCATCCACCAACCTATGTCGGTGACCTGCTTCATCATCGGGTCCCACCCAAGGTACAGAGTGCACCTTGGGTGTGCTTCAACGCCTGGATTTGTGCAGTGTGTGCGCAGTGAAGGTGAAATTAATGTGGTTTAAAAGACTGTCCGTAGGGTCCTGTTAAACAACAAAAGAATATTTTAATGTATGGGCCGCTGGCAGTAGTTAAAAAGGAGAGAGGTGGATATTCGTGGAGGTATTTAGGCTCCGATATCCTATGTGGTCAACATGTTTCTGCCAGTCTCTCACTACTGGGCTGGCTTTCTTCAGGATCTTGGACCTTATGTGCGTGAAATTAAAAAGGGGGTCTAAATCTAAGTGTGTTTGAGACCATCTATGTGGCGTACTCTCTAAGGGGCGTTATGTGATAGAGGATGGTTTCCTCTAGCGGCGCATTCTCGGAGATTCTCTGGAAAGTGCCCCATGAGTTCCGTATGGGGGCCCGACCTAGTGTCACACTTCCTTCAAGATCAAGGACCCGTCTCTGTACCTATTCTGGCACATCGGAACTCCGTCGATGGCTATACTAACAAATCAAGCGTTTAAAAGATTTCATTATATAAGGCACAGACAAACCACTGCCTCAGTGCAAAGAGGTTAAAGAAGCATATGTCCAAAATAAAGCAAACTTTTTGACGACTTTGCTTTTGCGGTGTTGGTATAAGATCACAGGCACAAAGAACGGATTGCTTATTATTTCTCTGCTCTTGATGTTGTTGAGGCACGGTTGCCTCTGTGCATATTCGTAGTGGCTGCAGGTGCATAATCGCAGTTGCCGTAGCTGCCCACCAAGTTGTATAGTCCGCAAAACATCGTATTTGGGAAGTCACTTACTGTTGCTTTACCTTATGCTGAGACCACACTGAAACTCAGCACATTTCCATGTCAAAGTTGTAAAGGTATGAAATACTGTTGCTATCAGCCACTTGCATTATATTGTCACAATGTCCTGTGCTTAAACCTGCTTTATTGTTTCCCACGGTTCTCAAAGGGAACAGAAAAGACTGCTTGCTCACCATTGCCCATCTAACAAAACCTCACATTTATCTCACTGACACGCTCTTCCCCAATTGTGATTTTGATTATGTTGATGATTGACTCAGGAATGATAAAGGAACCCTGGTTGCCGATTATGCTGCTAGTACAATCTATTTACCCCACATACATGTGCTAAAGTAGCTGAACTGGTAGCCTTCACCTTAACTATATATCCTAACAGCACACAAAACTGAAAAATATTGCACTGACTCAAAGTAGTCGCTCAGGATTAATCGCAATTATTTGGCTTCTTTGGATGCAACGAGAATACTCACCCTTGCTAGAAACCCGACCCCAAAAAAATCTTTTAAGCAAAGAGATGCTTGATGCCCTCCACTTGCCTTTTAAAGTTGCTACTGTTAATTGGGTTGCTCATTAAACGGATCAGTATGAAGTGTCTAAGGTTAACGATTTTACTGATCGAACGGCCAAAATGTCTGCTCTATTCTCAACTTTTTAACCTACTCTACATAAGTCCTAAACTACTGAGCCCCTCATGCCCATTTAAAGGTTCATGTTGAGTTGCAAGAGTATGTCCTGGACATTAAAATGGTCACCTGGTTAAAGCATTATTTAAAAAAAAACAACAACTTACTTGTGAATTTTAGATAAACTATGCAATGAAGCTGCTCATATCATTAGAGACAGCATGATTTGTGCCACAGGTACTCAATAGTTTGCACACTTCTTCCCATCCACTTCCCAGTAGTAGTGCCACACCAATGCTACCTGCTAAGCCCAAAATGTTGGAGAGTGTGCCAAAACTACTCCAGCTTCTCATCCGCCCCCAGAGGGCTGATTTACCAATGTGCAAGCCAGTTTTATCCAAAAGCCTCATGTTGTTCGTATGTGTGCTAGGTTCTGGAGTGTATGTTTTCCCAGGCGAATTGAAGCCTACCCTTGTACCCAAACTGATGTAATCATTTTAACCAAGAAACTAATACTAGACTTTATGCCCAGGTTTGGAAAGCCTCTTATGATCGAGAGCAACAAAGGATCTAACTTTCTTTCTTCTGTAGTCCAATTCCTATGTAAGGCTTTAGGAATGAAACCCCGGGTCCCCAGGGAAAGTAGAAAGGTTCAATGGCATTCTGAAAAAAACAACATTCAAATTTGCAGCGAGACAGAAATCACGTGGCCTGATGCTCTACGTTTGGTACTCTGTTCATTTTGTTCCACCCACAACCAAAAGACTAAATTGAGCATGCTCAAAATTTTAATGGGTTGACCTATGATACTTTGTGCTTCCCCTCTGGTATCTCCAGCTTTCTTCTATTTACATTTAAATGATGACGTGACTTTAGAATGCTGCAAACAAATGATTCACTGTCTCAACATCTTCTATTCTCAGGTCCCAGCCTCACTGCCCACCAGCCCTACAGATGAATGCCATGATTTGCGACCCATAAACTGGGTCCATGTCAAAGTGCCTCTGCCCTAGTAGTGAGGCCTGTACCAGATAGATACTACTCATCAAGAATACTGCTGTGAGGCATCACCAACTGCTTGCTTGGATTCATGCATTGCATGCAGACTACTGCACCGAGAGATACCAATCAAAAGGGGCACCTGCTCCTGCAACCTAAGGTGCTTCTGTTCCTGCCACTGAACCGTACAGATGTAATTAGGATTTAGCCGTTCCTCCTGCCCATTACACTAATCTGGCTATCCAACTTGGGGACAAACGCTTAGCTTACATCTACAACTATTTCCTGTAGCTTTTAGAGCAGTAAAAGCAAAATATAAAGATATCTTCATGCTGGATACAGGCCAACCTCAACACAGATTCTAAAAGAGGAGTGCCCGCGGCACCATGCTTGTTTAATGACAAGGAACAGTGCATCGAACAACATGGACTTGGCATTTAATTTCTTAATGTGATAATATCACTACTTTCATTCCACTTTCAGATCAGGATCTACACGTTCTCGACCAACTGATTGTGGTCTCTGTTATCCACCTTGCCAATACAGCTAATGGACTGGCTTTTGGAATTGGAAGCAGCAATATCTTAATGGGGAATAATGACTGTAACATACCCTTTCTCATATTAAAAGAATCCGTCTTTTCACTCTCTCATGTTGAACTGTCTTCTGGAGCTTTAGTCATCCACAGTGACAATTGATCAACCAATAACTCGGAAGTTCGCAGGAATCTATCCAGACAAGTACGGATCTTTTTATTCCACTTGTATTGCACTACTTTTAGACACTCTACAACACAGCTCTTATTTTACGAAAGAGACAGCACAGAGATATTATGGGGCTGCCCAATTCTTCGCCATTCTGTACCCAAGTTACATAATGAAACTGTCCATCTATGAGATATAACAAGTTGCTAAAAAGTTAGGAGCCTATGAACTCAACTACCTTGCCTTAGATTTGATTTCTAACTGATTATAAACCCAATTGACTGTGACTTTGCCAAACAGAATAGCTCTTGATTCTGGTCTGGTAGATGAAGGTGGAGTTTGAGCAATTATAGGAGCATAATGATGCACCTATACCACGAAAACTTCTCTCAACATTCATGAACAGAGTTCATATATGGGTAAGTGTAAAGGGATTACACACCACTGATGACAACCTTTATTTTTATTTGGTTTTGAAAAGCATTGTTAGAGAATAGGGAAAGTAGACTCTTTCGTATTTAATAGTAATTTCCATTGTTATTTTGCTGATTTACATTCTTGTCCAAGCATGGATTGCCTGCCCCTCAAGTCTTTCTAGAAGCAATGGTACATCCTCATCTTACCCTGCAAGGACTTTAGATTCTAAGAATGCTGATAATGGCTGAGATCCAATTAAGGTTCTTTAGAATGTCATGCAAGTATTATACAGAACAGGAAGTTGAGTGACTGATGAGTATTGCAATGCATGGAAGGTTGGGTAAATAGTTGGTTGTATGCAAAATTGCATTAGAATAACCATAAATAGGGCCTCTGGAATCATGTAATTCTGCAGCCTCTGCAATTTTCGAATGATTATGGATTCTTAGCAGTTGCCACATAATCCATCACCTGCCACATAATCTGCAGATTTTAACATAAAAATATTATTGTTTCTAACTGAAACAAAATCCAAAGTTACAAAAACTATGGCACCTCAGATTCCTGTGCACTGGAAAGCTTTTCTGCAAAGGTTATCTGGTCATATTTCAGTTGCCTATTGTGTGATTTGGGTGTTAAATTGGTACTAATTAAGGTGAATGCTTTTCTGAGATACTGTTACCAGGTGTAAAAAAATGACAATAATGAAGTAATACCATCACAAAATGTGCCACATAAGTTGCCTTTTCTTGCTGCGTGATTTGGTCACCCTTGCGGCAAAAGTTGGCCCTCTTCTGCCACATAGTTCTAGCGGCCCTGACCATAAAGTGCTCAACCATGTTTTCTTGCTCATGCAAACACTGTTCAAAGAAATGGCTGACTCTGACATTGAGCTCTTCTCACCTATAGGGTCCGGAAGTGAGAAAATGAAGACCAGCTTGCTCAACAGAAATGTTTGCATATTTTTTTATTACGACTGATGGAAAAAAACTATTCACAATGGAGATCATGATCTACAAAAATATTAGATCTGGTGCAACAAATTGTAGGAGAAAAGGAAGGTTTTTAATTGGAGTCTGAAAGGTAATAATAAGGAAGTTGTTCCTAAACTTGGTAGTGAGCAGGGAAGTGGATTCAAAAACCTTCATGACTGCCTAGAAGGTATACATGCCTGGATGTCTAACTCAAGGCTCAAGCTCAATGGGTCAAAGACCGAGCTTATGCTCTTAGGACACCAACCACCATCCCTCCCCACTGCTATGTGGCCTTCATGCCTAGGACCCATTCCCCAGCCTAAAACTGAAATCAAAAGTCTAGGCTTCTGGCTGGAACAGAATCTTTCCATGACAACACAAGCCAAAAAAACAGCTAGCACCTGTGTTGGTCTACTTCGATCCACCAGGAAGATTCTTCCACTACTTCCCGCAACCTCCCAGAAAATGCTTATGCAAGGTCTAATATTATCAAGATTGGACTATTGCAATGCCCTTTTTTTGGGTGCCCCTGAAGCCACGCTCAATGTCCTGCAGCGAACACAAAATGCCGCTGCAAGGATACTCACTGGCACCCCCCGTAGAGTTTCAGCCAAACCTGCCCTTAAGACACTGCATTGGTTGCCGATACGCGAAAGGGTCAAATTCAAGTCCCTTTGTACCACCCATAGAGCTATGCAAAACCAAGGACCCCCAATGCTGAAATCCATGCTCTACCCATACACCCCGAACAGACCCTTACGGTCAGCGCAAGGCAACCTGGCCAAGGTCCACCGAACTAAAAGAGCTCGTACTGGTGGACGCCGTTTCTCGGTGGTCGCCGCAACCCTCTGGAACTCTCTCCCAATCCAACTCCGGTCTGAACCTAATCATATGAAATTCCGAAAACTTCTCAAAACTCACCTTTTCCCACAATAACCTTTTCTCTTCCCCTCAGCCTCTACCCTCAGTAGTTGGTCTACAATCACAGCGCTGGGACGCTTCCGGGCAGCCATGCGCTATACAAATCCCAAATTCATTCATTCATTCATTCATTGAAATCCCATTATTGCGTTCTGAAGCTTGACACCTTAACCAAACAGACACCTTTTGATCTCAGGTCCATAAGCAGATTGTATAAAGAGAAAAGGGTTTCCATTTAAGAATTTGTCTTCTTGTTTGAGACAGATTTGTGGCAAAGGCATAATGACTTGAACTGGAATTCTTCATGGACTGGGAGCCAGTGTAATGCATTTAACGCATTTGAAAGATGTAAAATTGCCCATAGTGACAGTTTGGGTCTGGCCTTGGAGAAACAACGTAAACCAGGCCAGGACTGTCGCAGCAATACCAGTGGGCTCAAGCCTAGTAGGATGGTATGGGATAAAGTGTTGGTGCCATTGACAGATTTAATAACAACATAGCAGCTACTGCATTATCACCCAGAATAGATCTGATATACTCTAAGGTATTACCTACAAAAGTGTCAGTTGAGAGTACCTTTCGGAAACACACCTGGGCGCTATCCATCCACCTACGCCACTCAAGGTGATTTGAGAGCGAGTTTTGAACTACAATTTCCATCATCTTTGCATACAGAGGAAGAAGGGAAATAGGACGAAAGTTTGCCTAAATGGCTGGGTCAAGCAATGGCTTCTTGAACAAAGGGGAGAGCATCGCTGCCTTCCATCTGCCAGAGACTATTCCAGAGAAAATGGAGGAATTACTAATTAGGATATGGTATGGCAAAATTGTATTAGTATTTCTTTTTATTTGCTGGATGGAACAAAGATCTCCTGAAGATAAAAAGCTAATTTTATTAAATGTTGTTAAGGTCCCAACTTCAGAGGCGGGAGAGAAAACATTGCCCACGTTCTCACCAAGGGGTTTAAGGTCGATGCTCTTTTCACCTCCAACTTCACCTGAAAAATTCCTACTAGATCACCAATTTTTTATGGAAAAAATTGGGTAAATTGTAGCAAAGGATTTGCAATATTTTTGGGATGATATCACATTCGGGTCAAAATATATATTTTAAACAGAAGGCTAATCTAATAGGGCTTGTGGATTCTAGGATCTGGTTTTGGTAAAAAGAGCCTTTATATTTTTTGCCTACTTAATGATGATGGTGTAAATGGACTGAGTATGCATATTTTCTTTTGGCGCATTGTTTGTTCACCAGATGCTTTTCAGTCCCTTGCCTTCGTTTTTAAACTTTCTAAATCTTCATTGCCCCAGGGAGCCGATAGTTTGGCTCCTCTTGAGTTTAAGAGATTTACTAGGATCACGGAGTCTAAGGAAGCAGGGAGTCATGCTTCCATACATTGCTATTGCAAACACAGATGGTCCTCTCTCAGAGGAAAGGGAAATGCAGTAAGCGCCTTTTCCCACAACGGACTATCCAGCTAATTCCAAGGTCTGATTAGGAGCCTAACTGAGTGAGAGAAAGATAGGGTGTGTGGGATAATTGCCAGACTATTTGAAGGTCATTTAATTTGTTGCAATCTCAAATGAAACACTTAAACTGTATTTAAGAATTAAATCAAAAGCACCTATTCGAATCATAAGCACTGTCAACTGCAGATATCAAATACAAGACTGAGGATTTTCTGTGGATGCCTGGGTGGAGAATGCCCCTGTGTTTAGCTTGCCAAACAGTGCTCGAGTGATAAAAATGTCATGGAGTGTCACATCTGAATGGCTGATCATACAAGGCCATTTTGTGTTTAGAATCCAGATTGGTCATCTGGGCGGGCGACAACAGAATAAATCTTTTTTGGGCAGGTACATGGGAGTGTTAGGAAACTAGGTGTTCCAGTTGTGCATGAAATTTGTGATTTGAACTTCGTCGGGGAGCTTGCTTCCTTTACTCATGCTAGAGGAAACTATAGGTGGTTGGATCTTTGATTCACGGGCTGTTCATTTGTTTTGGGAGGATAACCCCTTTCAGGGTATCAGTGGCAAGAAAAAAGATTTTATTTAACATACCACAATACCTGGTTCCAGCTGAGCATATCAACAATTGTACTGTGTTAATCAAAAACCCACAAGGAACAACTTAGGCTGGCGCATTGATGCCACAGCATCAGTCCTGGTTCCCGGTTAAAAGCTGGAGCCTCAGGCACATTTTCAGCTGAACAATAATAAACCTAGTTGGGTTAATGAACACTCTGATATATGTTGCTCATTCTGCACATCATCCACACGTAGAACACAGAGCAGAGGTCGAAGAGACTAACTGCTGTCATAAGGTTGTAGTTGACACAATAGACCCTTTAAAATACTTACTGAGCTTCTGAGGGTGCAACAAGTACAAGAGTTAGTGCTCTACGTTTTCCAAAAGGCAGGACTCAAAACCCCTTTAGAGCCATTAAGCAAAGGATTAAAAAATTGCGCTGGTTCATTCACAAGGTCCTAAAAGGGATTTTTTCCCCCACGATTGTATCTGGGTAATGGCTGGAAAACTGGAATTAATTCTGGGACCTTGACCGTTTATGTTTTTTCAGCACTACTCGTGTCCAAGGGCTTCAATGGGAGTCTCATTATCAAGAATGGAAGGACCAAGTCTACGCCTCACTCTCAGGGACATATGGGGCCTGTGGGGCCTGTAAAGGCACATTTGCCAGAATCTTTAATTTCATTTGTGAATTCCAGAGGCCTTCTAGCTCATGACGATTCTAAACCCAACACCACTTAAAGCGAGGCACAGGTGTCAGTCTCTGTCATCGTCTTTTTCCATTTGTTGAAACAATAAAACACGAAGGATTTTAGTCCTGGTGAGGCATAAATGAAGAAAAGCAAATAAAACGTGTTTACCTGACTGGCTGACTCAACTTCAAGGATGCTCCAGAGTCGCGGCTCCTTTATTTAAAGTGTTTTATATAGCGCTGGCTAGACCCGGAGGTATCAGAGTGGAGAGGGAACTGATGGGTAGGCAGAGGCAACAGCCCTTTTATACTCATGTTTTTTACACGTGGTCAGTGCTCCGCAGTGTTAAAGCAATATCCTGGTAAATAAGTGACATGGTCACAGCATGTTATAAATGTTCTGGGGTAGCCGCATTTCTTCCAACAGATAAGAAATCTGTATAAAGTCAGGCCTATTAGATTACACTAAATTGAATAACTATTTAACCTAGTTTTTGCACTCAGAGGACCCGATTAACACCTCAGATGTCTTCGCGAAGCAAAAGTTTTTATTTGGTGTTTTTTGTTTAGTAAAACACAAAACCAAACCATGGCTGAATCCCAGGCAAACCACAGTCGGGATTCCGCAGAGGTCAGCTCAGGCAGGGATATTATTATGGGTGGACAGAGAGAGACCACTCCAACCATTTGAAATTAAATGGAAAAAAAACAAGCTCTCCCCCGTGCGTTTTTGAGATAATATCTGTAGGTGATTAGGGGATTCCCGAACCTAGTGAGATAATAATACCACAACTATAAAAATTTAGTGAACAAGACAACAATGGATGTGTGACATTTTTGAATGCCCCAAGAACATCATAAAAAGGCGAAACCAGATCATGTCACTGAATGTGTTTCCATGAAAGGAGATAACGTACCTGTGCAACTAACAACGGTTAAATGAAACCGAAATGAAACCACAGGGTTCTAAATTCGGACTTCTAGTTATGAAGCGAAGTGCGGCATTTAACAGCTCCTACAAGGAACACCTCTAAGAGGCATAATGCAAGTTTGCTGTCTTGCTTAAACTTACAAAAAACCCTTGACAGAGCTGTCACCAGATTTGCAAATCATATTTTTCTTTTTGGATTTACCCTGTGCGCTTTAGTTTCATTATTATTTCCAGTATCATTTTCCAGCAAAATAACAGAAGAATTAAGACAGCACCTGGCACTCTGAGAGCGCGAGGCAGAAGTGGGCGAAGGAGAGGTATATAATTTAACTACCGTTTCCTCCTGTTAAGTGCATAAAACCACAGGAACCGCTCAAGAGGTCACTTAGCAATCAGTCAAGGTTAATGTTTTCTCCCTTCTAAGGAGATCTCAACAAACTAACTGTTCATCAAGAAGAATCCACGCAGGTAAAAATTAAGTATGTGCAGATCTTCTCTTGCAATTCTACAGCCAAAGAGTAGACATGAAGAAAATGTTCCTGCAAAAATATTACTGAAAACATGTACAGGAAGCTACGACTGTCTAGGAACTACTACTATACAATTTATTATAACAGTAAAAAAGTAAGCATTTCCTAAAAACCTTCACTTTAAGAGGCACTTTGTTTATGACTCAAAACCTAAAAAACACTGAAATTATTTAGCTATGGTTAGCTAAAGAACCGCAACATCTCCCACACAACGCATTGCTTAGGACTACACCCAAATTAGAGGACATATTGGAAACTACATTACTGACCCAGAAATACCTATTACATTACAAGATGCAAGGCTAATGCGGGTTAACTCAAAAGAAATGCATAGCTTGACCGACATCAACAAGATGTTCTCACAAATAATTTTGATGAAGGCGAAACACTGGAACTGTTACTCTCACAACTCAGCAAAAGATTCCCAGACACTAAACGCAGATGTAAGGCCGCAGTACAACAGTCAAGGTATAGATGTCCCTACAGAAATTATGTCTATACATTTAGGTTGCCCCAATTATGTCAACAAGCAATTAAGATTGTTATACATACTAACTGTATTTGTGAGGTTGTAGAACCAGTGTGAACATCTTAATTTCCCTGGTGAGGTTACACATGGTAAATATCGTACATTTCTCTCATCAGCAAACCAATACACACAGAGCTACTGTTTGTGACTGTTACAACACAGATGTCATTGATAAAGTCATATGGGATGCTATTTCAGATGCCATCTTTGGAAATTGAGATCCTAAGTCATGGTTAGAGTTGTGGTAGTGTACCTCACCATAGCTGGCAAGTCTCATTTTTATGAGATTTGGAACCTAATCATAACATCTCTGGAACTAAGGATTTTAAGGATCTCCTGTGTTTTTCTCTAAAGTTGGCTCGAAGCGAGCCATAATTAGACGTAATACATGTTTTGTTTTGTTTTTTTCATCGTAAACTTGAAACTAGGCTAGGATTTTGCATGCACCTCTGCCTTCAGTACACTTTAGTGATGTGCTTTGGAGCTGCACAGAAAGCTGTGGCCTTGCTAAACAACTGCATAGCTGCCAAGGTTTCAGATTGCCTAAGTGTGACATTTTCATATTTCAGTGTAATATGCGTGACATTTCAATGACTGAGTGACACACTGAAGACCAGGAAGCATATATAAATATCAGAAATTACACACCGATGAGCAACGAGAAACTCTAAGAAGATCTTAAAACTGCTGAAATTGACATATGGCTTTGCTATCGGTGACTGCTATAATTTCTACTGTAATGCTCTTTGTCTATCACATATGGCCGAACACCATCGTGTAGCCTTTTATCATCTATTTAATTCCTAAAGCACTCTAACATCTTTAGGTCCCTCTCTAACAAATAGTTCATTTGCTTTATAGTTCTGCTCCTACCAATGTAGGGTGTCTGGGCACTTCATATCAGACACACATTATACCATCACGATGACTCTTTCGTGGGTACTCCAGTCTAGCAAATGTTATTCGTAGCACATTTCAGGCCAGCAGGATATTCGAAATCGAAAAAAATCCCACAGTGTCACTTGTGAGTGTGACCTTAGTAGTAACACAGGCTGGCACGGACTGCAGGTGGCAGCTGCCTGGCCACGCGCTGCCATTCATTGTTTAAATCACACAGGCTGGCTGGTGGCACTTACTTGGGCAGTAGTACGGAGGAGTGTTGCTCGAACTGCTTGACACGCGACGCCGTCTCTCTCTGTAAGGCAGCGGCTGCAGGCTCACTTAGGCCGCAAGCCACTGCGCACCGCAGTAATTTGGGTTGGCCGGCCACGTCAATTATATTCAAATCACCCTCCAGGCTGGCAGGCCAGTGAGTCTCAGGGCTGGGCCGTCCTCCAGTGACACGCAGACTCTGTCCTGGCGGCCGCGATGCAACCCGGGCGGGTCACTCACTCTAGGGCTCCCTCAAGTCTGGCTGCATTATTGAATTGAGGGGGTTAAGTAACACGGCTGATAGCGCACGGCCGTGCTTGTGCGAGCTGTGCTTGCGGCAGGCAGTGCGACACTGTATGCATCATATTTGAAAACATTTGCGGAGCCGCGCAAAATACAGGTAGCAGACACTTTTCGTTTACAAACTTCCCCGACCGGCCTTGGCAGCAGGATGTGACGTCCTGCCCCATGCGCCCTCAAGCACACAACATCATCCTGATTAGCCGGGGATTCAAGGTGATACAGTGTATCAGTCACAGTGAGTCACCCTGCGAGCAGCCTGCCTTATAGCTCAACTGCAAGCATGGGAGAGCAGTGGGGGCGCACGGCACACGGCGCACTGCCAGACTAAACAGTTTTAAAAGCCTGCCAGCACTTCCGTGGCCGCTGTGAGACACATGCATTATGCGTGACAACGCATTTTAGTGGGGTGATGCGGAACACCACACTGAAATGTCCCACCTGACGCGTGATACTTGGCAGGCCTGCAACTGTGACAATGCTTGCTGGTCTTTCTTTCAAAGCCCTCCTGGGTCACCTTTACATAATTAATGAAGATCTACGGTAGAAGTCGCCTTGGTCACAGAAGGTTGAGGCCAAGGTACCCAACTGTTTTGTGTAATTTTTTATCCGCAGGTTGGTTTTCCTGACTCAGTTAACTCCAAATTACATGTGAAAAGCACATTTAGAATAGTTTACCTGCACTAGGAGTGCCAACTTGACAGTGGAGATCATATGATGGGGCCGCTTTTAGTTAGATTTGTCAGATTACAGTTTGTGACACGGTTCATGAATTTAACTGTCAATGTAACAGTAAAACTTAAATATTAAACAAATAGGGACAGACCTATACCAAAACACAAATAAAACAAGTTATTGTGCTCTGTCTGCATGCCAAATTTAATGCATCTCACCCAAGTGAGACTCAACATATACCACCGGTACTAAGGTCCCTACAGCAATACCTAGAAGCAGCACAGCTAAGTAACATGTCCCAAAATTAATTTCCCTCATGTCAGTTACAATACGCACTTAATGTCCATAATAGCTAGTGTCCAGGTGTAAGACATCCATGTTAAAGGCCTGCAGTTTCTACCGCAGCACTGTGACCTATAAACGCAGGGCTTGTACTGTAAGCACTGTGACCTATAAATGCAGGGCTTGTACTGTAAGCAGTGTTTCCTATTAAGGCAGGGCTAGTGCTGTAAGCACTGTGACCTATTAAGGCAGGGCTAGTGCTGTAAGCACTGTGACCTATAAACGCAGGGCTTGTACCATACGCACGGTGACCTGTAAACGCACTGCTAGTGCAGTAAGAACTGTGTCCTATAAACACAGGGCTAGCGCTGTATGCACTGTCCGAACAGGCATGGCTAGTGCTGTAAACACTGTGTCCTATAAACGCAGTGCTAGTGCTGTAAGCACTGTGTCATATAAAGGCTTGACTAGTGCTGTAAGAACTGTGACCTACAAAAACAGGGCTATTGCTGTCAGCACTGCGACTGTTAAACGCAGGGCTAGTGATGTAAGCAATGACTTATAAACGCAGGGCTAGTACTGTAAGCACTGTGTCCTATAAACGCAGGGCTAGTGCAGTAAGCACTGTGACCTATAAACGCAGGGCTAGTACTGTAAGCAATGACTTCTAAACGCAGGGCTAGCGCTGTAAGCACTGTGATCTATAAACACAGGGTTAGTACTGTAAGCAATGACTTCTAAACGAAGGGCTAGTAATGTGGAAGCAACGACCTATAAAGGCAGGGGTAATGCTGTAAGCAAGGACTTTTAAATGCAGGGCTAGTAATGTAAGCAATGACCCATAAACGCAGGGCTTGTGCTGTAAGCAACGACTTAGAAACGCAGGGCTAGCACTGTGAGACGATTCACCCAGAGGATTGGCACCAGGTCAAGCAGATTTGATGTACAAATCTATCGCACATCGAAGCCCTTGGAAAAGTCAAACTGGTTCATGGAATTTGCCTGCTTCAGTAGCCTTGTGATTTACATTGAGTCGCAGGTTACCGCGCCAGAAAGCATTTCTGCAGATTTAGGTTTCTGTATAAACTGACAATCGTCCACAGGGAGTTTCTAGATACGCCAATTTTACTAGGTGTAAAACACATGCGAAAACTTTCAATAAAAAAATTAAGGATATTTTAAGGGGACATTCATCGTAGAGAAAAAACTGTTCTCTCTGTCCAGTCCTGACTAACGGTCACCAACAAAAAGGCATTTGCTAGGATTTTGAGATCTATCCTGACATCTATATGCTGCAATACAATAAATCATTCACTAGGTGGTGCTTTAAATCAGCTGTGCAGAGAATGGTGAGGGTTCCACCCTACTGCCTACCAACTTTAGCATACAATCTAACGCCCTTCTTATGAGGAACAATGGATGAGGCAGTGGTTTGAGTTCACGGGCATAATAGGGGAAGGTGGCGGGCCTAATGCCCTACTCCACTGCTCTCTAGGGGAACGCAATGTATTTTTTTGCAATTTTATATAGTGTGAACTCTACTTTAAGTTGCATTACAGCTGCTTTTTTCAGGCATGGGGAGTTTAAGTAATCTGCCCAGAATCACAGGATGCTTGAGCCTCCCGCCACACTCGAACATCGCTCCCCACTTCAGAGTTGGCCGCCCCAGCCGTTGAGACAAATCCTCTCCTCGCTCTGGCCAAAGAAAGCTCATTTGTGAGCAAGCACACAAAGCATATGCTCCCCACCAACACCAGTAGCTGAAGTGTAAATTTGTACCATGCGATTTAATAAATGGGTCACGGATGACCTTCAAACCATCAAGCTGGCTTCCACTTGTTCTGAGGGTAAGTGAGGCACAGTGAGGAGTACGCACAGTGGTAGCCCTTGGAAGGAGAGGCACCTCATCTGCTCAAGGTGGGCTACTGTGGCCCACTAATTAACAACTCTCATTCTTAAAAGGTTATCGACAACTCGCGCCAGCGCTGTCATGCATAATATAACCGTCTCTAAAATACCTGATTTGTAGTCGAATGCTCTGAAGTGCTGCTGTACAGTCACAGAGGCTGATATTTTCAACCGTAGTAAATATCTGACAAAGTTCACATGGAAAGCAAAGGACTTCTGGATCAATAAGGCTGGGGAACCGCCATAGCCACAAGGTGTACTTGAATATAAACAATAGGAACCCACAATAGTGTTATAAATAAATGACAAAAAAAATATATACTGCGTTTGCTGCATTTAGAATATAATCAATTAAAGAGCAAGCATTCAAATATTTTCTAATAATCCAGAGCTGTGGGTAGAACAGTTCGAAGGGAAGCTGGAGGCCCCCAGATAAACTGCTAGCAAGCCATGAAACTGGGGCATCACACCTCTCTTAGTTTTCCCGAATTTGCCGCATCGCTAGACTTTATGCCAAAGGTGACTGTCTAGTTGACCTTTATGGACATGTCACACTTGGCTGAGCCAAGCATCAATAAGTATTGCACGCTTACACTATTTTCCACACCAGTAGGTGGCATGGACTGGAACGTGCATCAGGTTGCTGAATTCCAGAAGGTGGACAGCTTTAAAGGACACTTGGGGCCGTATTAAAGATGGTGCCCCAGGGGTGCAGCAAGCGTTTGCGCCTCCTTTGCTCGCCCCCGGGGCACTTTGGTATTATAGAAAGGCACGCAGATGCTTGTGCGTCCCCTTCTATAATACCGATAGCGCACTTAAAGTGCCATCGCTATCAACAGAGGGTGTTCCCTCATTTGCATAGGAGCAAATGAGGGAATTCCTTTGACTTTGCGTCCGCGACATGTTACAGACACGAGAGCAGTCAAAGAAGCCTAAGGAGGTGCACTGACAGTGCGCCATTTAAAAGGAGGTGCACCGTCAGAGCGCCTCCTGACAGCAGCCCTCTGTAGGGGGTAAAGAGGGTCCCATGGATCCCCCAGACATCCTCTTGCAGACTGGTGCAGTCACTGAGCGGCTGCTCTGTGTTTCCACGTGGCAGCGCAAGTTTGCGCCTGCCCGGGGGGCAGCGCAAACACCATAATAGGGTGCATTATCACTGTTTGCGCCTGACGCACCTTTCAAAAGGTGTGCCGGGTGCAAACAGGGATAATCTGCAAAACGGCCCTTGGAAGGTACCCTGCAATAATTTGAGAAATTAGCTCATATATACCTTGCCTGGCTCCCCTGACAGGAAAATGATGTGCTAAAGCCATTGGCAATGCCACAATACCCCTTGCAGATGCTAGCTCCATGCCTCAAAGATTGGATAGTGTGGTGGGGGCTCATAGTGGTGGAGTAAGATACATACATTGTTAATTCTACAGGATCTGCTCGCAGCTAAATGGAAACACTTGACAACAGTGTCATAGGGATTGGTGGTCAGTTTTCATCTTTGCTTCTTCCATCCTTCCTCCCTACAACTGATGATAATTCTCTTTGAGCTACTCATACACCAATTTTAATTTTCCATACTAAGGATTTTTAAATAAAAATAATGTGCCTGCATAAGTTGTGAATTTGCAGCTAAACTAGGAATGCCTCTAGATTTTTCGTTGAGTGATGTAGTGCAGTGTTTCCCAAACTGTGGTCCGCGGACCCCCAGGGGTCCGTGACACATTCCCATGGGTCCGTAGGCAACAGTTTTAAAAGCACAGAAACATTTCTTGTATAATTAGCAGCTTTCCAGCAACAATAAAAGTGTCAAGAGAATGCCAGTGATTAATGTACTTGCTGGAGAGCAAGGAGAGTTTTGTTCAGTGGCAGCTTTGATTTAACTAATGTAGCACAGAGGGTTAATGTGCCTACTGCAAAGAACGTGTAACATGCATCTTAAAAAGTAGTATTTTATGTTCCTAGGTTAGTGGTTACTGCTTTTGTCAGAGAGTTTCTTTTGTTACTGTGCACTTCATAAGTGACAATCGTAATCTAGCAGAGGGACCTATAAACTGTCAAAGAGCTGCTTGCAAACTGCATGGTACCAGTTAGTAACTTATATTTTGTCCCAGTTATTCATTATCCTGATGCTGCTAAAATATATATTTGGGTGGAAATACATTTGTAATGTTAAAGTCAATGCTAGCCACTGTGTTATGTTCTGAATCCTGAGTGTGTGCTTTTCCAGACCAAACACTCTTTAAACATTTTATATACACACACTGATTTACATGTATGATTCAATGTCTCTATATGTGTGTGATGTAAAGTGCTCTGACATCCTACAATGGTATGAGAGATGCTATAAATCAAATGAAATACATGTGACAGAGGGGCTATTACTTCAATATAAAATACTAAGGGCCAGATGTACGATCTGTTTTTATATGCGCTAATGGGTTCGCAAACCCGTTTGCGCATGCAAAAACCCATTGGGTCATGTACATAGCCTATTTCGCGAGTCGCAATTTGTTTGCGACTCTCTAAATAGGTTTTGCAACTTGCTATTTGGAAGGGGCATTCCCTTCCAAATAGCGAGTCTCAAAACCATGTACAAGTGTTTTGCGGTCGCAAAACAGTCACAATTACCACCTACTTCAAGTAGATGGTAATGCATTCGAGAATGGGAAGGACCCCTTCCCCCTTGCAAATGCATGCAAAATTATTTTTTAAAGGCAGGCAGTGGTCCCAGGGACCTCTGCCTGCCCTTAGAAAATGAAACGAAAACGTTTCATTTTCTTTTTTTTTTTAAATGCATGGTAAACAGGCTGCATTTTTTTTTTAAAAACTGCTTTAATTAAAAGCAGTCCGAGACATGGTGGCCTGCAGAACCCAGCAGGCCACCATCGCTGGGAGGGCTGGCATTCCCAATGGGCTCGCAAATTGCGAGAGGCTCATTAATATTATTGAACCTCGCAATTTGCGACCCCATTGGGAATCCCAAACAGTGTTAAACACACTGTTGTATATTTCATTTAGCGACTCGCAATTTGCCACTCGCAATGTTTCACCAATTGCGAGGTGCTAAATGAAATGGTCGTACATCTGGCCCCAAAATCCTTAGTACTTTGAGTTTTTGTTTTGTGTGCACACGTGTGTATTTATTTCGAATTACTGTTTTAATGTTTAAAATGTAACTCATACAAGTTGCTTGGGGGACCCGGCTTTCAGTGGTGACTCAATGGGGGTCCTCAGGAGTCAAATGTTTGGGAACCACTGATGTAGTGTATTAGTAGCAACATCCTTCTACAGAAACCTATCTAAAAAAAAAAAAAAAAAAAAAGTATTCCCCTGAGGGTGATTTCAGATCCGAATCTGAATGCCAAGCTCTGAAACAGATCAAGGAAACTAAGGAATGTCACGGAAATGAGGAGACCTTAAATGATTGGAAGTAAAAATCGGAGTGGTTCCTGACACTACTATGTCAAGCTGGAATGAGAAAATCATCAGCTTTCAATACAATCTAGAAACCACACTGCAGAAAACATTCCCTCTTAAATCAATAGTCTATAGCATTCCAAGCAATGCAAGCAATACATGAGCATAAGACATCTATCAAACTACTGAATTCAAGGTGGGCTAAATGTAGAATCTGCATGAGACCTACTGGAAAATCTCCAGTTAAGACCCCTGTGACTGTTGGTCAATTTACAACTGTAAATCTCTTTTGTGATTGCTTGGATTTTGCCCATCATTCTTGTGGCATAATGCCCCTGAATCCTTTTACCGACCTCATCATAGAATGTTTACCATCTGCAAAATCCGAAGTATGCCTAAACTCTTGATCTGAGCTATTCTGAACAGCCCAGAGGAAAGACACAAAGCTGGTGATTTGATTACAGTTTGTGATCGCTGGTTATAAAATCTAATCCTATGCGTTAAGCAGTCTTTCTAACTGGAAAGAGAGACTCGTCTTATTTTTAAAAGACTTCCACTGCAGGTTCCATTAGCTTGGTTCACCAGCTATCTCCACAATCCTATGCACTCTCGTTCGTAGCCTCTCAACCCTCGGTATTTTAGATTTCCAGCAAGCTGCGAAGCAAACAGTTGTGCAGAGAAACATTCTGTCAGTAAGAATCGTTCTTAGGAAGTAAAAATGCCACTCACAGTTTTGCCTTGGAGACTCTGGGGAGTAATGGGCTGTAAAGCCAGTCCTGCCGGCATTGACCTTCTGTCAGGCACAAAAACGTGCTAGAAAGAAAACAAGATTTTAAATTATAACTATGCTGTGTTGTCAATGCATGTCACAAAGTGTCAAATGTAAGTGCCTGAAACCGGATAAAAAGGCCTCAAAGCTTTCATGAATAATGTCCTGCTTGATTCAATGACAGCAACGACCGCTGACCCGGGTGCAGCGCCCGTCACAGACTGCGAGAAGGTCGCACTTGTTGGGCCAGCAATATCATTACACACTAATTGTACATTTCAGGAGTGAAGAACCATTCACAGCCATTCCAACATCATCATGTAAAGACTCTCACAAGCCGCTGGGCACCTTCATTTATGAGAGCCCACCTTGTGAAATGAAGTCTGTGACGAATGCGCAGGGAGGATACCCTGTGGGTCTATTGCAAGACTTCCAAAAGGACAGACATACAGACGCTGAACACTGCTGCCACGGATGCCGTAGAAACACTAGCCACAGTGCCACAATTTCATATATAGCTGGCGTGCAGGGAGGGGAGGCGCCATACAGCCCCCCTGGGAGTATCCCAGGTGCAGGAGCCTACCTGAGAGACTGCATGCAGGGCACTGCATGGGGCGGGGTGGGCAGGAGCGGCCTGAGTAGCGCAGAGTTTAAAAACCTAGTCCACACTCTCCTTCCCCGTCACCACACTTCCCTACGGCTGCTCGCCACTACCTATAACCCCCATGACCAGATTTCCTCGACGGCAATACATGATTCACATCTCGGCCTGAGAACACTGCTGGCCCTACTACGGGTCCTGGTGCCCTGTGACCTGTGGCCAAACGGACAATGTCATCGAGACTGCACAAGCCAATTATCTCATAACCTACCCCATCACAGACCTCCCTTTGTCCCACCTGTGGCACTATGAAATGCTCTTTTAGATGTATGTATGAAACATATCACTGCAGTAAAGTCGACCCATACCTTGTATTTTGTCTTATACCTTAAAAACCAATAAAAAGATTTCAACAAAAATAAAGCCAGTGACTAACATTCTTGATAAAAGAAAGGTTCTGATCAGAATCTACTCTCTGTTAGGGCGAACTTAGAAATGTAAGTGCAGTACACTTAGAGGAAAGGATGCATTTTTGTGTGTATATCATTCAAATGACAGAAAAAAAGTGGCCTAACCAATAAACCACAAGCCTCCTTAAAACACGTTTCCCAAAGTGTAGTGTGCCAAGGAGCCACGCTTCAATAAATTGCCAGTACGACAGACGGTGACTTCCAGCACTTACAAAGACCTATGCCAGATCCCTTTTTGGGGAGGCCACGTGGCACGCAGGGGTTACTGGGTCTTAACCGTCACTGCTGAGGTCATTTGCAACTGGTGTTCTGAGGTTTGTCCTACTATGACCCTTCAAACTGGGCCAAGTACATCGGTTTCCACTCTTGACTCTCAAGGTACCGCTGGTGAGCAGTCATAGGCGTCTCAGGGAGGAAGTGTAGGGGGAAACGCTCTGAACTCAAAAAAACTAACCTACAGACCCAATCCAAAACTGTACAGCCCTATGCTGGTATTTTAATTAAGGGAAAGTACTTTAATCACAATGCTTTACTAAATACTACACATTCCAAAGAAGGTTCAGTTACAGGGCTTTATAACAGGCCTAGGTGAAATTTAAATTACAGAGTAGTAATTTGTAGAACTCTGGGAATTTCAAGTTACACTTGTTACTTGTAAATCCTGAAATTATGCCACATCGCCTAGTTGGCATGGCTTGGCAGTTCGGGCTGGACTGTTCCCATGAGGCACAGGGTCAGACTGATTTGCATATAGCCATGTCTGAACTGGGGTGGCAGAGTGGGCTAAAGAACAGTGATGGATTAAACCCAGATATTTTGACTGGGTGTGAGTGTTTGATTGGTTCAGATGCTCCGTCCATCACCACCCCCTTTTGTACCGCTTTGGCCGCCAAAAGTGAGGCAGGGTATGCTCAGACGTGAGTCCCTTGCTCACTTTGCCACTGGATTCAAGCAAGCCGGGCTGAAGACGGCTGTAATGCCAGAAACCGGTCCTTGGAAGTAAGTTTCCGGTCCAGGGAAGGCATGGCTTGGCAGTTCGGGCTGGACTGTTCCCATGAGGCACAGGATCAGACTGATTTGCATATGGCCATGTCTGAACTGGGGTGGCAGAGTGGGCTAAAGAACGGTGATGGGATAAACCCAGATCTCTTGGCTGGGTGTGAGTGTTTGATTGGTTCAGATGCTCCGTCCATCACCACCCCCTTTTGTACCACATCACGTAATTAAGCACAGTTTCCAAGCAACATTTTATGGTGTGTAGTAATAAGGTCAGTGCTTAATTTGGGCCACTGGTTCCTGGTGGTGGTGGGCACCGGCACTTATTTGGGGGGCCTGCACTTATTTATCTGTATTAAATGTTTACCTAAAGCAAGAGAGGAAATAGAGAGGAAGAGAAGGCCAAAACAGTCACAAGGGGAGAAAGCAGGAACCCGCAGAAGTGAGATCAAGGCGAATGGAGTGTCTGTTAGCGAATCAAAGATGAATGAGGTGAATTTAGGAATAAACAGCTTTGGAATTCGCACATTTAATTACACCATCTGCGTGTTTCAGAGCAGAGCTTTGAGCACCGGCACCATTTAATTTACGAATTAAGAAATGAATAATGTCAATTTAAGACAATGGAGTGAATCCGGGCTTATAAAGGTTGGTATAAGCGTTCTGCTCCAACATTCCAATGTTTGTCTTTCTGTTGCTCCCTTTTTAATGCAGAACAAACTACCCTTAGAGGGTGGAATGTTTACATAGCCTTATAGCTCTTCTGCCTCAGACCACACCAGTATTTAAACGCTCTTCCTCGTTTTAGGGCATCGGGCCATAACTCAGGTTTGGGGCCTTTAAAAACTGGTACGGCCGTTGGCAGTGGGCTAGAACGCTATTTACCATGAATTGTGTTCTTACGTGAAAATTGACGAAATTCATGCAAAAAATAATTTTGCGCATTTGTAAGGTTAGCACTAGCAGCAATGGTTTCCTTCTGCTTGCTTTCAGGTGTGGGCTCTCATTTTGTGCAGACACAGTACTACGTTACATGCTCAGTTACGAGGTGAGTCCCAGGTATGGGTCCTTCCTCTCAGTCTTCACTCTTGAGCTTCCACACCTGGGCAGGAGACCACAGCCCGCAGTATAACACCCAAATCAGGATCACAGGTGCTGAGCAATGTGTTCAGAAGGTTGATTGGTGGTTTTCAGCAGTTGCTGCCCTTGGGTCTGGTGCAGACAGATGGCCCTTTTTGGCAGTTGGAATCCAGGAGACCGATGGTGGAGGACTCTAGTCCTTGGCAGTTACAACCTTGAAGGCTAATGCAGATGGGCACTCGTCTGACAGGTGGGGCCAATGCAGCAGCTCCTGTTAACTTCAGAAGGCAGCGGCAGCACTAGGTGCTCGAGTTAATGGAGGAAAGAGGCCGCATGGCGATACCTGGTGAATACTTCTTTAAGCAGCTAATGTTGGGAGCTGCAACAGGAGACCGAAGGGGGCCCTGCAGACTTTGGGTCAAGGGTGGTTTTTACTAACTATCAATAGTCAGGTACTTCTGTGGTACCCGACACCCTGGAACATGCTGGGCTTCTCCTCCTGGTCTGTCTGTCTCTCCCTGCAGGGCCAGTCACTCTTCTTTACCTGTCTGAGCAAGAAAACACTCAGGCCTCTTCAGCATGTGGCAGACTTCAGGTGATGTGCCCTCAACCCTGCACGACTGGAAGTCATGCAGACACCAAGTTTGGTCACAGAGCGGTCATCTGAGTAGAGGCACAATTCCTTCCTTGGTCATTATGGACTGTAAGCTGGCACAAAGTGGTGAGGTCTAGATCCGACATTAAAACACATTTTCAGACAGAGGATGTGCATCCTCTGTATCAGGCTGCAAAATTGGTTTCAGTTCATTCACTTCCAAATGTTATTTCCAGGCTGGTCACAGCAATGGGGCTGGCTCCAAACACACGTTTCCAAAACATGGACACAATGAAATTTGAGTTCTCTGCACCAGGCTGACATCACCCTCCTGAAGCAATAATCGCACAGATAAAACTGCAGTCCCTGCATAAAACCATCATCACTCTAAACAGAAACTGCACTCCCAGTCCTTCCTCTTAACATCTACCAAATAGCAATGCTCAAAAAGACTTAATAGCAGCTTTTTCCAAACAAGGTTCTGATGAAAATTCTAAAGGCTGTGTTTTCATCTTCCTTACTTCAACATCTGGGTCTTCAACCTCAAGCCAAAGGAAGGCACTTTTACTTTCTGAGGAAGCTATCCTCACCCTCCATCTTGTGCAATGCCGTAGCGAATTGCCTAATTTGAGGGCACATTTGGTGCACCTCTTTAGGTTGCAGGGGAAATCATGTATCTCGCATTGGGTAGGCGTAGGACTCGGCACACAGGCTGGATTTGAGCTAATTCAATGCCAAAGCATAAAATACTTTTGCCAAGCCGACATAATAAATGTAACCAGAGCCTAATTAAATGGCAACAGATATTCTAGACCAGAAGGTCTATGTTGCATAATTTCAGCTAAAAGATTTGCCTCATCTCAGTTGGAAAGGGTGGTTCTAGCACGTTTTCTGCTGCCCTATCACAGCCACTAAAGGAGTACTTTATTTGGTCTGAGGCATCAAGAGGGAATGAAAGACTGATTCTGGAGTGGTACCTAGGCCACTGAATGCATGTACATTGAGAGATAAGCCAGCATCAGTTTAATGAGTGGAACGCCATTATCTGCTTCCGCATCATCATAATCATGCTAGGCAGGATGGGGACCTTGCACCTCATTAGATTCAGATCTAGCCTTCATCCCCATGAAGTATTGCTTCTGCTGTAGAGGAACTAGACAAGAGTCGTTATCCCCAACTGGTTGTTACTGTATAGTATGACATCTGTCAAACCCTAGCTGGAGGAGGAATTGAATCAGGGGCCAGAGCCAAGATAGGATCCAAACTAATGTTAATGAAGGAGGCCTGTGGTGAGTGCAACGTAGCCCTGAGATAGGGGTGTAGAAAGCAGACTTCCTTTAGGATCAGCTGTGTAGGGAGGACCCACTTGCTTCAGTCAGACTAGATAACCCATTGGGACGGGGAGGATAAAAGGCACGCCACAAAGCTGAAACTATTTTGATTATTTGTAGCAGGTTTCTTTGAAGTCGTCAACTTGCTGTGGACTTTACAATAGACTGGGAACTCAGTATGCTTCTTCTCCAACTTCAGCACTGGGTCCAAAGAGGAAGCTGAATTTGGCATCAGGTTTTTGTAAAACCAACTGTGAGCACTGTTCTGAGATCAGCAACATCTGGTTGTTAAAGAGCATTGTTTACTTTTTCATTTCTTCCTCTTTTTAGCTTGGCCTTCAACTTCACCTTTTACTTACCAAACAGGGGTGATTTGGACCAGCGGCAAGTATGTGACTGGATCACAATAAACCACAGTTTTTGTACTCCGCAACAAAGAGTTTGGCTTCCCAGTGTGTAATGGCTTTGGGGTTCATTAAAGCATTTGTCACAGGACAGTGTCAGGGAAATTTTGTTGTACGACTTGGAGAAATGCTTGTTGCCGAGGCACAATAAGCGGACTTTGTGCAGATCTGCAACTGACCTCTGCTTCTGGCCATGCAACACAGTTTCATAGAAGTTCAAAGAGTTTCCAGTAAGAAGCACCAAAATCAGTAAGATCATAGATCCACATCTGTATCAAAGAAGACCTGGTGTCAGCAAGCATGGACAGCACCTAAACGAGTCTCCATGTCACAATGTGCGTAGGCAGTAACAGTAGCGAAAAAGGCTGATGTAACCTGCCAGCATGCAGCAGCTACTGTAGATGTTTAACAGATGCAGGCAAATAATGTGAGGTTAGAAATATCCTTAAGAAGCAATATTTTCATCATACAGTCAACTGAGAGTAAGGACCGGATATCCCTACCACAATGGTACACTTCTAATCATTTGATGGACTTTTAATGCTAGACTTGGGCTTATCACTGGCGTGTGTTGCCTTAAGTATAAATTGCTTCCATAACTTGAGGGCTGGAGCAAAAGAACGGAGAAATCAAGTTGTGGCTATATGTCTTATGTCTCAACACACGCTGGTGCTTCAGATCCCTGAGGGAATAAACCACAGATTGCGCTGATCAAGTAAGATGCACTGATGTCACTGAAACAGCAATAACAATCGACAGTTCGCACAGGCTCTTTGTTGTTCAATATATTCACCCTCCATGAAGTTTCCCATTGTTGTTAAAGCACATATTGAAGTCTATCTTTTCAATGACCCATTTTCCTGCCATGGCTGGTAGAGTGTTGGAGACAGATGTCATCCACCATCAACAGCCTACAAATTCGTTATCTGGCATAAAAACGTTCTCTACTTAAGGTACTGGAGGTTGTATTATTCACTGTTCACCTGCACTCAATTCCTGCTTGGTTCAATCCACAACACACTAAGGGCTCTATTAGGATGGCGGACGAACCTGCGTCCGTCCGCCACCCCAGAGGTGGAGGGACCGTCCGCAGGGGCAGCAGTGGTCCCTCCGTGCGAATTAGGATGTGACCGCCACCCTGGCGGTCACATCCTGTATTTTTAATATCGCGGCGGGTGCTGCTTGAAGTAGCGCCCGCCGCAATGTTAAAACTGTATGCAGTGCATTTGCATGCACAAAGCGGCAGGCACCGCGCGGTGCCTGCCGCTTTGTGCATGCAAATACAGGGGGGTACCATAGGTACCCCCCATGTGAACCCCCACCCCCCCTTCACCCTGGGGGCCCGCAACGGGCCCCCAAAGAAAAGACCGTATGCCTTTTCGTGGCGGCATTGCCGCCGCGGAAAGGCATATCCCAATGCAAATCCTAATATGGCTGGCGGTGTCTCATAGACACCGCCACCATATTGGAGCTTTTCCGCCACGGTCTCGCGGCGAAAAAGCGGCGGACGGTCTCCCCGTCGGCAGACGACCCCCCTGCCATCCTAATCTGGCAGGGGGTCTTTTCTGTCAACGCAGCGGTGAATCCGCATCCTCCGGGCCGGCGGTGGCTTCCGCCGGCCCGGAGGATGCGGATTCACCGCAATCCTAATCTGGCCCTAATTGTCAACCCCCAATGCAGCCAGCTCAAGCTGAGGCACCAAACTGATGATTACTTTCCGGTTTCAGGCTAAATGTTCAACTTTGTAGAGAAAATTTTACCAAAATCAAAATATTCCTGTCAATCTCTACTATCCAGGTTCTTGGTTGATGTTTATTTTCACATACTAAGTCAATTCCATCCACTAGTTTTGCTCTGAGTGTCTTTAGTTATTCCCAGAGGCAGTCCATGTCTAATCTTGCTACAGAAGATTTATGCTCCTGGCCTAATCTACTCAGGCCAAAGGGGAGGTTTTGGGGATCCTATAAGGGCTCTAAGAATTAAATGTCTCGGTGGACAGGAGTGGAGGAGGGGATTGTCACGAGAAGGATAAATACCCACAACGAGTCTCTTCTCAGAGTGTACTTATAATACAGCATTTAGAAACGGACACAGACATTCCTTCTTTTACATGGGGACACAGCCCCTTACAAACGAGGAAATTACCACTTTTTATTGTACACATGCTAACTTTGCACTCCAACAAAGGTATTACAGAAGGGAGCACTCATTTGTTATAATGAAGAACCTCAGAAAGTGCACCAATGTCACAAAAGCCAGTTTCACTCCGAAGGCACTTTCAATTAATGTAGTCATGGGGTTTATATACATAAAGAAAAAGCTAAGTGGACGCAGTAATAGCGCTAAGTCCGACCTTACCTCTCTGCTTATGGAACAAAAAGAGGCCAAATTGTGCCAGCTGTATTATTGGCCTTTTGCTTATGGTAGGCATGTCCTTAAGATACTCAGTCCTTAGAAACACCTAGATCGTTTTTCCTAGAAATAACTACTCCACTCCGTCAAATGCATTGACAAAAGTGGGACAGGTTCATATTTAGGGACATAACTATCAATTGCACTTTGTGTGAAAATGATAATGTAGAGTGCCCTTCACACTCGGCTGGTGATGCGGGCCTCAAAGATTATCTTTCTGGTGCTGGTTGGGATCCATCTGAAGATTCTGCGGAGCATGCAAAGTGTGTGGAAGCAGGAGGAGGCGGTTGTGTTAACTTGTTTGTTGGCTGTCAGGATGATGCAGAGATTGTGTGCAAGGTCGGTCGGGGGGTGTGGGTCCGAGTTCTGAAGGCCACCAGCTGTGGTCGCATGTTGAGGTGTTCTCCCCGAAGATTAGTACTTCAGTTTTGGTGGAGTTGAGTTGGAGACTGTTGTCTCTCATCCATTTGGCTACGATGGTCATGGCGCTGCAGAAGTTGCTTTTGGAGTTGGAAGGCTCCTTGGTGAGCTAGAGGGTCAGTTGAGTGTCATCTGCATAGGATATTATGTCGAGCTTGTGGAATCTGACGACATCTGTGAGGGAGGGTCATGTAGATGTTGAACAGGGTGGGGCTGATGGATGATTTTTTGTGGTACTCTACATATGAGGTCTTTGGGTGGGGAGGTGAAGGGAGGTAGTGGGATGCTCGGATTGCATACTGAAAGGAAGGAGGCGATCCACTTGAGGGCGTCTTGCTGTATACTTGTGGAGTCTGTTGATGAGGGTGTTGTGGGAGACTATGTTGAATACCCCGTAGAGGCCACGGTTTATCCATGATTGAGGAGTGTTCTGAGGCGGAAATCAGCGTGGCTCAGTGCTGTGGTTGGCACAGAATCCTGATTGAGAAGCGTCCAGTAGGTGCTTTTGTTACGTGAAATCGGTGAGCTGCTAGTTGATGGCTTTCTTGAGAAATCTGGCTGGGTAGGGGAGCAGGGAGATCAAACGTTAATTTTTGAGATCGTTGGGGTCTTTTCTTTACGTGGGGTCTGATGTCTGTGTGCTTCCAACTGTCAGGGAAGGTTGCGGTGGGAACGGAGGTGTTGAGGATGCTGGTGAGTTGTGTGCTGATATATTTAAAAAGTTTATATAGTGCAACAGCTACTCCCAACGGGGGTGTCTAGGCGCTGAAGCAGACCGCAACAGAAGGGCCAGCAGAGGTCTAGAGGCTAGAAAAAAAGCCAGGTCTTCAAGGCACTTCGAAAAACAGCTTCAGATTCAATTGTACGAAGAGAGAGAGGCAAGCCTTTCCACATTTTGCCAGTAACCATTCCAAAGGCTCTCCCACCCGTTGAACACAGGAGATTGTCAGGAGCCGTAGGTGATTGGATCTCAGGTCTCGACTGTGTTGGGAGTGTTTAAGGTGAGCTCGAAGATTAGCAGGGCCCCGTCCTTGAAAAGCTCGTACGGTCAGTATGAGAGCTTTAAACTGGATGCGCTTGGTCACTGGCAGCCACTGGAACTTCCTAAGATGGGGGGTGATCGAATGGCGAAAGGGGATTTTACATATCAGCCTGGCCGCTGCGTTTTAGACGATCTGCAGGAGCCTGGTCAGGAAGGCAGGTGCTCCAAGGTAAAGGCTATTAACATTGTCAAGATTGGAGGCGACCAAGGCTTGTACAATGGTTTTACATGACTCTAGGGGGAGGAGATGCAGGAATTTGAGAAGCATATGAAGCTTACCAAAACAGGATGAGGATACCTGGCTAATTTGAGATTTACAAGACAAATCGCTGTCAAACCGAAAGCCGAGGTTCCATGCCGACTCCACAAGCTTAGGAGGGGGATTCAATTCAGGAGGCCACCAAAGTAATGATGGGGGTGGGTAGGTTTGATCAAAAAAGATCCCTGATTGGGTTTGTTGCAAGGTTGTAAAGGTGGTGGCGGCAGGGAGTCGGTAGGCGCCCCGACATGGATGAAAGACATGATGGCTAAGGTGGTCAGGGCGCTGAGCGGTGACCAGGGGGTGATGGTTTGGCTTGATTCGCTGGTTGGGTGAGATACCTGGAGTTGAGGGTTGCGGGTTGGAGGTTTAAATTGTTGTAAGATGTTCGTAATCTTGCTGCCGAAGTTGTCTGAGAGGGTGTTGGAGAGTTCTTGGGAGGGGTAAATGGTGTTCTGTGTGACTGTGGGATTGGAGAATTTTTTGACTATTTTGAAGAGTTCCTTGGTGTAGTTGACTGCGGTGTCGATGCAGGTGGTGATGGCTGCTTTCCTGGCTTCTTTGATGTGCCGGTAGTAGTTGCTGAGGGCTGTTTTGTGAGCAGCACTGTAGGGTAGTTCTTGGTGGCATGCCATCGTTTCTCCAGTTGGTGGCAGTTGCGCTTGGTGGTCCTGAGTTTTAGACTGTACCAGCTGGCATGTTTGAGGATCGTGTGGGATTTTGTAGCTTTCAGTGGGGCAACTTTGTCGGCGCTGTCGGTGATCCAGGCAGAGAAGTTCTGGACAGCCTGATTGAGGTCTGTTGAGGCCTCTGGTTGGGAGGTGGTGAGGGATTGTGACCACTAAGTTTCTTTAACATTGATTCAGCTGCGTTGGGAGGTGATCTGAGGCCTGGTGATGGTCTGCTGGGCGTCAGTGATGGTGAAGTGTACGATAGTGTGGACAGTCCAGGTTAATTTTGTGGCATTGCTTAATTGGATTCTGTCGCTGGAGGTGAAATAGGGTCGAGTGTGTCTGGCTTTGTGCGTGGGTTGGTGACCAGTTGGGTGAGGCTGATGTTGAGGTTATTCAGGAGGGTGATGGAGTTGGCGTCGCTGGGGTCGTCAATGTGGAAGTTAAGGTCGTTGAGTAGGACGTTGTGGTGAAAGTCGGTTGCCAGGGAGGCGATGAGGTTGGGCATGGCGCCGCAAGATGATGCTTGGGATCTGGGAGTGACGGGGTTGTAGGAGAGGATGCCTCTTATTGTGGTCTGCGCATCTGATTTTAGTGGAAAGATGAGATGTTCCATGCCAAAGGGCTCTTCTCTAGTTTTGGACAGATCAATTTTTCTAAAACATTCTGGAAAGTCACAAACTGTCCCTCTTTATTTCACCTGAAATCAATGAGAGGGAGTCTCAGCAAACAGTGCCCTACAGATGTCAGCTGCCCAGACCTGAAGCTTTCTCTAAAATCGTAATGATATCTGGACTGCTAAATCAGATTTCATTAACTATCATGGGAGACTGCATAAACATCTCTCCATTTCCGATGCTTTATGTTCTCGAGCTCCTGTTAATAGTCTCAAATATTCTTAACCTCAGAACAATTCAAAGGACTCAAATATTGGCAAAGGAGAAGGTTTTCTACTAGTCACACATTGTTTTTCATCTTGTATTTCCTCCTAATAGTCGTTGTTAGACTAGAACAGAATAGTGTTTTTCCCATCTATTCATGCAATTAGCCCTGGCTTTATTGAATAGACAGCTTTTTCCATGTTGTCTATTGGCTCTTTCAACCTCTACACTTGGAACTTGTACTGAGGTCCCAAACTGATGTGTCTCTTCCTCTTTCTTCAGAGGGAACGCCTGTATTTTGATAGAGAAAGTGGAATAATTAGCAGCAGATTGTTATTGTTAATGACTGAATGAACAGGGCATTTGTAAAGCGCAACTGTCACTTAAGAATGAGCATCCTGGGACTTTAGGGAATAGACCTTTCTTATCCGTCAAATTCTATTGTGGTTATTCTATTGGCTTTGAGCTTCGGCTAACCTTACCTCCCTACATATTGAAACGGTTTACTTCTCCATCAGTTTGACTTTAAGGCCTATCAACACATTTTGCCAATTCATTACTATATTTTGTGGAGAGTGCATACAAAATAGCAATATATGAGTGCAGTACTCTTGCAAACACGAAATTTACAAGCACCACTGCAGCACAGTCTTCAAGCTGAGGGACCTTGACAGAAGCATTGTTACGCCAATGGGAGTGGATAATCTACATTGTAAAGTGAACTGCGCTGGGCAATGTCAAATCAAGTAATATGTAACTGAGTCGATCTTCATTAGATGACAGAGTGTTAGCTGGATTGTTCTGAACTGGGTTGTGGGTTCCACATCAAATCTGTGGCAAAAGGGTGGCTAAAGTGAATACAATCAAGAAAGAAACAGTCTGTTGTGAGATATGAAGTATACTTTTACAAATTCGTATTTCAAATCTAATTAAAACAAAAAGGATAAACAATTTATGGTCATTAAGGCCCTTTAAAATTGACGCATTAATCTGCAACTTTTTAATTGTGAGAGAATTGTAGAATTTACCTTGCCAAGATGATTCCGGTGTCTTCGATCAAGGGTCACATCAGCCCTCTGCAGAGCTGATGTAACATCTGATCTGTATGGACGATGAGGTGAAAATGTTTGATAAGCAGCTATTGAACCATGGGAAGGTGAAGTGGGAATAGACTGGAAGGCTTGGTCAGAAATATTAATCATAGTTTTAGGGCTATTTAGCGAGCTGTGTCTTTTCAATGTTGATTGTTTTTGGTAAAACTGACGTTGCTGCCACTCGTAGAGCTGCCACATTGTGTCATCTCGGATTGATCTGCGTTTCTCATCACCAGATCCGATCACTGGTGCCATTGATCGATCATAGACTGACCCAGTCATGCTGCAAATGCTGTCTGGTCTGTTCTTGAGATTTCTTGGCAAAGTTCTGTAGCCTTCTGGATAGCGAGGCATGATCTGCGCTCTGTAGCTTGGCATATTTCTGGGTAGAGTTTGATAGGAAGTAACGCTGCAATTAAAAAAAATGATTTTCAACCATCAAATATATAATTAAAACAGAGTGCTTTTGCAAGGTTTTTTCAAATAAATTAATCAATTCCAAATGAAACCACAGGCTTTGAACAAGCAAGAAAATATAATGTATATGCAATATCAATCCCGGCAAACACTTGAATTGATTTAACTTAATAAAAGTAAAATAAATAAAAATAGTTACATATCTTTGAATACATATTACATACACACGAATACATACATATATCTATACACACACACATACATGCCACCAGATACGAGAAATAAAGCACTGTTCTCTTTGAAGCGCTCAAGTGGTCTGTACCTGGTTATTGTGTTGCCTTAAGTTGCTCCACTTCAGGATTTGGAATATATATATATATATATATATATATATATATATATATATATATATATATATATATATATATATATATATATATATATATATCTCTCTCCCCTTCGGTAACTAATTTCTCCTACTGAGAACAAATGGAGCACACTCAGTGAAAGGCTTTTCACGATTGTTTTAATCCAAAATAAAACGGTCCATTTACATCAATCTAAACCAAGGTGTTTCGACCTCCCGAGCCCTTGGTCAACCGTGACCAAGGGCTCAGGGAGCTCCAAACACGTTTGTTTAGATTGCTGTAAATGAACCGCTTTACTTTGGATTACAACAATCGTGAAAAGCCTTCCACTGAGTGCGCTTCATTTCTTCTCCAGTAGGAGAAATTCCTGAAGGATTTATTGTGGTGTGGCTCAACCGAGTGCATGCGTGTTAGAGTCCTGGTAGCTTCTGTTACCAGGCCACATACATTTATTATTCTAGTGTGCAGGCACTAATCTAACACAGCACGCATATCGTGCAAACGTATAAATATAAGTTAAGTCGTGTGCAGAAGCCGTACACATTCATATCAACCGAGGAACTAACACCATCCATTAAGGAAGAGCCACACTGCCAGCAAAAGCGAGCCCTGCGTGTAAGTGTAAGGGTGTGTCTGTCTGTGTGTATATATATATATATATATATTCACACACAAGAGAAAGCATCCCATTTGAGGAGCCACTGCAGGAAGATGAAAATCCTTTATTGAGGGACTTCGCAATGCAGCAACCAACAAGAAGAATCCTTTCAAGTTATGCAACGCCCAACGCGTTTCGAACAGCAGGGTGTTCTTGTTCACGGGCACTCGAAACTGGTGCAGAAAGACCGCTTGAGTGTACTCGTTATCATGCAGGCAGCACCCTCGGAAGCAGACCTTCACCCACTGGGGTTTTTAATTCGAATATTTGCTGATTTTGGTAGCGCCCACAGGGGTAATACGATGTGAACTACGAGCTCCAGCATGCCTAGCGGCACTCTACCACAGAGGCGGGGCAAGTGTGTACTTATCAGGGAGTTCCCATCAAGACTGCCAGAACCAGTTTCGAGTGCCCGTGAACAAGAACACCCTGCTGTTCGAAACGCGTTGGGCGTTGCATAACTTGAAAGGATTCTTCTTGTTGGTTGCTGCATTGCGAAGTCCCTCAATAAAGGATTTTCATCTTCCTGCAGTGGCTCCTCAAATGGGATGCTTTCTCTTGTGTGTGAATATAAAGGCGGCCAGTCCCGGTCGCGAGGAAGCCCGCTGTTTTTCATGACAGATCCAGCGCTTGTCAGAAGATGAGTGAGATGGAGCAGAAAGACCGCTTGAGTGTACTCGTTATCATGCAGGCAGCACCCTCGGAAGCAGACCTTCACCCACTGGGGTTTTTAATTCGAATATTTGCTGATTTTGGTAGCGCCCACAGGGGTAATACGATGTGAACTACGAGCTCCAGCATGCCTAGCGGCACTCTACCACAGAGGCGGGGCAAGTGTGTACTTATCAGGGAGTTCCCATCAAGACTGCCAGAACCAGTTTCGAGTGCCCGTGAACAAGAACACCCTGCTGTTCGAAACGCGTTGGGCGTTGCATAACTTGAAAGGATTCTTCTTGTTGGTTGCTGCATTGCGAAGTCCCTCAATAAAGGCTTTTCATCTTCCTGCAGTGGCTCCTCAAATGGGATGCTTTCTCTTGTGTGTGAATATAAAGGCGGCCAGTCCCGGTCGCGAGGAAGCCCGCTGTTTTTCATGACAGATCCAGCGCTTGTCAGAAGATGAGTGAGATGGAGCAGAAAGACCGCTTGAGTGTACTCGTTATCATGCAGGCAGCACCCTCGGAAGCAGACCTTCACCCACTGGGGTTTTTAATTCGAATATTTGCTGATTTTGGTAGCGCCCACAGGGGTAATACGATGTGAACTACGAGCTCCAGCATGCCTAGCGGCACTCTACCACAGAGGCGGGGCAAGTGTGTACTTATCAGGGAGTTCCCATCAAGACTGCCAGAACCAGTTTCGAGTGCCCGTGAACAAGAACACCCTGCTGTTCGAAACGCGTTGGGCGTTGCATAACTTGAAAGGATTCTTCTTGTTGGTTGCTGCATTGCGAAGTCCCTCAATAAAGGATTTTCATCTTCCTGCAGTGGCTCCTCAAATGGGATGCTTTCTCTTGTGTGTGAATATAAAGGCGGCCAGTCCCGGTCGCGAGGAAGCCCGCTGTTTTTCATGACAGATCCAGCGCTTGTCAGAAGATGAGTGAGATGGAGCAGAAAGACCGCTTGAGTGTACTCGTTATCATGCAGGCAGCACCCTCGGAAGCAGACCTTCACCCACTGGGGTTTTTAATTCGAATATTTGCTGATTTTGGTAGCGCCCACAGGGGTAATACGATGTGAACTACGAGCTCCAGCATGCCTAGCGGCACTCTACCACAGAGGCGGGGCAAGTGTGTACTTATCAGGGAGTTCCCATCAAGACTGCCAGAACCAGTTTCGAGTGCCCGTGAACAAGAACACCCTGCTGTTCGAAACGCGTTGGGCGTTGCATAACTTGAAAGGATTCTTCTTGTTGGTTGCTGCATTGCGAAGTCCCTCAATAAAGGATTTTCATCTTCCTGCAGTGGCTCCTCAAATGGGATGCTTTCTCTTGTGTGTGAATATAAAGGCGGCCAGTCCCGGTCGCGAGGAAGCCCGCTGTTTTTCATGACAGATCCAGCGCTTGTCAGAAGATGAGTGAGATGGAGCAGAAAGACCGCTTGAGTGTACTCGTTATCATGCAGGCAGCACCCTCGGAAGCAGACCTTCACCCACTGGGGTTTTTAATTCGAATATTTGCTGATTTTGGTAGCGCCCACAGGGGTAATACGATGTGAACTACGAGCTCCAGCATGCCTAGCGGCACTCTACCACAGAGGCGGGGCAAGTGTGTACTTATCAGGGAGTTCCCATCAAGACTGCCAGAACCAGTTTCGAGTGCCCGTGAACAAGAACACCCTGCTGTTCGAAACGCGTTGGGCGTTGCATAACTTGAAAGGATTCTTCTTGTTGGTTGCTGCATTGCGAAGTCCCTCAATAAAGGATTTTCATCTTCCTGCAGTGGCTCCTCAAATGGGATGCTTTCTCTTGTGTGTGAATATAAAGGCGGCCAGTCCCGGTCGCGAGGAAGCCCGCTGTTTTTCATGACAGATCCAGCGCTTGTCAGAAGATGAGTGAGATGGAGCAGAAAGACCGCTTGAGTGTACTCGTTATCATGCAGGCAGCACCCTCGGAAGCAGACCTTCACCCACTGGGGTTTTTAATTCGAATATTTGCTGATTTTGGTAGCGCCCACAGGGGTAATACGATGTGAACTACGAGCTCCAGCATGCCTAGCGGCACTCTACCACAGAGGCGGGGCAAGTGTGTACTTATCAGGGAGTTCCCATCAAGACTGCCAGAACCAGTTTCGAGTGCCCGTGAACAAGAACACCCTGCTGTTCGAAACGCGTTGGGCGTTGCATAACTTGAAAGGATTCTTCTTGTTGGTTGCTGCATTGCGAAGTCCCTCAATAAAGGATTTTCATCTTCCTGCAGTGGCTCCTCAAATGGGATGCTTTCTCTTGTGTGTGAATATAAAGGCGGCCAGTCCCGGTCGCGAGGAAGCCCGCTGTTTTTCATGACAGATCCAGCGCTTGTCAGAAGATGAGTGAGATGGAGCAGAAAGACCGCTTGAGTGTACTCGTTATCATGCAGGCAGCACCCTCGGAAGCAGACCTTCACCCACTGGGGTTTTTAATTCGAATATTTGCTGATTTTGGTAGCGCCCACAGGGGTAATACGATGTGAACTACGAGCTCCAGCATGCCTAGCGGCACTCTACCACAGAGGCGGGGCAAGTGTGTACTTATCAGGGAGTTCCCATCAAGACTGCCAGAACCAGTTTCGAGTGCCCGTGAACAAGAACACCCTGCTGTTCGAAACGCGTTGGGCGTTGCATAACTTGAAAGGATTCTTCTTGTTGGTTGCTGCATTGCGAAGTCCCTCAATAAAGGATTTTCATCTTCCTGCAGTGGCTCCTCAAATGGGATGCTTTCTCTTGTGTGTGAATATAAAGGCGGCCAGTCCCGGTCGCGAGGAAGCCCGCTGTTTTTCATGACAGATCCAGCGCTTGTCAGAAGATGAGTGAGATGGAGCAGAAAGACCGCTTGAGTGTACTCGTTATCATGCAGGCAGCACCCTCGGAAGCAGACCTTCACCCACTGGGGTTTTTAATTCGAATATTTGCTGATTTTGGTAGCGCCCACAGGGGTAATACGATGTGAACTACGAGCTCCAGCATGCCTAGCGGCACTCTACCACAGAGGCGGGGCAAGTGTGTACTTATCAGGGAGTTCCCATCAAGACTGCCAGAACCAGTTTCGAGTGCCCGTGAACAAGAACACCCTGCTGTTCGAAACGCGTTGGGCGTTGCATAACTTGAAAGGATTCTTCTTGTTGGTTGCTGCATTGCGAAGTCCCTCAATAAAGGATTTTCATCTTCCTGCAGTGGCTCCTCAAATGGGATGCTTTCTCTTGTGTGTGAATATAAAGGCGGCCAGTCCCGGTCGCGAGGAAGCCCGCTGTTTTTCATGACAGATCCAGCGCTTGTCAGAAGATGAGTGAGATGGAGCAGAAAGACCGCTTGAGTGTACTCGTTATCATGCAGGCAGCACCCTCGGAAGCAGACCTTCACCCACTGGGGTTTTTAATTCGCATATTTGCTGATTTTGGTAGCGCCCACAGGGGTAATACGATGTGAACTACGAGCTCCAGCATGCCTAGCGGCACTCTACCACAGAGGCGGGGCAAGTGTGTACTTATCAGGGAGTTCCCATCAAGACTGCCAGAACCAGTTTCGAGTGCCCGTGAACAAGAACACCCTGCTGTTCGAAACGCGTTGGGCGTTGCATAACTTGAAAGGATTCTTCTTGTTGGTTGCTGCATTGCGAAGTCCCTCAATAAAGGATTTTCATCTTCCTGCAGTGGCTCCTCAAATGGGATGCTTTCTCTTGTGTGTGAATATATATATATATATATATATATATATATATATATATATATATATATATATATATATATATATATATATATCCAACCTATAGTTAGGACCATGTTTCCATAGTAAAAGCGTTTTTTGACTTGCCTATAACTGTTGGCAATGGTTGACGAATGTTCTCGAATTTTTTCCAAAACAAGTGTGCCGGTGATTATTATTGTACATGAAAAGTTTCAGGGTGATTCATCAAACGGAGGCAGAGAAAAAGGGGGTGGGATGAGGAGGAGGGGGGGGGGGAGCGACGACGGGGGTGGAGTGGTCATAAAAAACAGTTTCCGATGTTAATACCTATAGGAATTGTAGACATTACTATAGCTCGAACCGCTGAACGCAATTGCACCAAAATTGGCAGAAAGGTATCGGTTGGTCCAAAAAATTAACTATTTGGAAACTGGAATAAATCCGTTCAGTATTTTTGGGAGATATTAAAAAATATATATATTGAGATATCTAGGGCAGTGAAGGCCCTGCAAACTGTCCCAATCTCGTGCTAAGATCTGATTGGCTGCCAACACTTCAACCAGGAAGTGTTGGTAGCCATCTTGGGACTCAGCCGAGTCCCTGAAAAAAGGTTAATAAAAAAAGAAAAGGAGGAAGAGTAGAAATGCCCTGACCCCTTAGCTGTGGTGCAAAAAATAAATTCAGAAAAATAGGCCAGCAAGGGATTTTATTTGAGTTATGAGTATCAGCACACTGGGGACTTTAATTAAGAACCCTCACTACTATAAGTTTAGTGGCTGAGAATAACAAGAATCTCTGAAAACAAGTGAATAATGTTACCACACTAACAAAATAAATGAATACAATAACCAGGTTTTTTGGTCAAAAGATTATTATTTTCTTAAGAACAAAAGAATTTTGATAATATAACAGGGTACAGAAAAAATGCATTTCAGATATACAAGGGGGTATCTCATACACTCCTATAATACATCGGAAAGTAGGTCTAAACTGCTGAAGAAAAAATAAATAATACAATGACTTCAAATCCAAGAATAAATGAAAGTCAATCGTGGTTGGTGAATAACGTGCAGAATTAGACGCAATAGTCGACATTTCGGTCTTGGCGAAATTATTTCATAAGACCATCATCAGGACATAGGTTTTATGCATCTATGTGATGACCCTTTAAAAGTATCAAACATCCATTTCCTATTTGGATCAATGATATTATTTGAGTTGATGAGGACACGCTGTCGAATATTTCGACAGGAACTTCAATATAGGGAATGCTTTGAAGTATATTTCGGGAAATAGGCAGAAGAAAGCTACAATTCACTTTCTTAGTGTTTGGTACTTCAATACCAGCTGGTAAAACGTCAATTTGTCTGATTAGAAAAACGAAGCAACAGCGTTGTCAACGTCGGCAGCAACAGCATGTTCTGCAAAAACAGCTGTGATCCAAATAGGAAATGGATGTTTGATACTTTTAAAGGGTCATCACATAGATGCATAAAACCTATGTCCTGATGATGGTCTTATGAGCTGTGACCGCTTCAGCCAAGCAAACTCAAACACTGCGGTTCCAGTGGGCGGGAGCTGCCAAAGGGCTCCTGCTTGCTGAAAGCAGAGGTTCCTTCATGCCTCAGACATGCAGGCAGGGAAAGCGATGAAAAAATTGCTCCAGCACACAGGGAGCAGCATTTCCACCAGCTCACTTATGCAGCAGCAATGCCGGCTCCCGCAGGAGTGGAGGAGCTAGCTAGGAACACAGTGGCCTTGAGGCTCCCCAGCAGTCACGGGGTGAGCAGGAAGAGGCAAAATAAAAGTCACCAACAAGTAGAATAAAGGTGAGGAACTAGCAGAAAGAGGCAGAATAGAGGTCAAGCCCCCAGGACCTTATTTATTTGGAAAGAGAGGGAGGCCGTTTGCCCCCAAACCACCCTCCCCCACCCCCGAAACCTTACTAGGCCCTCAGGACCCCAGGATCATTTTTCAAATTAAAGGGTAAGGGGGCTGCATGGCCCCCTTGCCAGAGGGGGCTGCATGGCCCCCTTGCCAGAGGGGGCTGCATGGCCCCCTTCCCAGAGCCTTGTTATGCCCTGGTGACCCTATCCCTCAGGGCCACAATTAAAATAAAGGGATGGGGGGCTGTGCAGCCCGCCTCCCTGAGTCTATTCCCATCCCCGGGGACCCCATCCTCAGGAGTCCACATTATCAAAGGTGGGTGCCCTGGTGACCACCCAGGGCAACCCACCATACACTAGCAGGGAGCAGCTACTTATGCTGCTTCCTCCGGGGAGCAACATTTTCATCTGTTCAGGCAGGGAAACAGATAAATGTTTGCTATCAGCTGGCGGGAGCATTTTCAAAGCTTCCATAAGCTAGGAGAACACAGTTTGCTTAAGTATGGAGGGAGCACGGGCAGGGAAACTGCTATGACACAAGGGAGGGCTTCCCGGGACATAGCTAGAGAGCCGGCCCCAGGGATGGTGTACCCAGGGCCATTAATGGGTCAGGGAGGAGGGCTGGGTGGTCACCTACCTCTTTAAAGACTTTGGAGGCCCAGGGGGATATGCTTCCCAGAGCCTTTAGAGAATCAGGGAGGGGGGGCAGGGCTGCTGTCCTGCTCTTATTCACAAATATTGGTCCGTGTGTGGGCTCTCAGGGGACTGTGATTGCTCAGGGAGGGGAGGGTGATGAGCCCTTTTTAAGCTATTTCAGCCCCAGCAGCCCAGTCCACCATTTTATTCTTCGATTGGGAGTCTTACAGGATAGGGCAATTTTTGCCAATGCTTTTTTGGCTTCGGGCGAGGGGGGCACTATGACGCCCCCCCTTGGGACCGGGGAGTGGGGGAGTGGGGCTGGGTATCCCCCCAGAGTTCTTTAATGGCTGCCAGCAACATTTTAATGAGTTTACAGGAACGTTCTAGTTAGGTTGACATTTTACCTACACAAAACCATAGAAATTCAGCAGTTATAGTTATACCTATCTGAAGAAACTATAACTCGTGCGGTTAAGTATAATTAGCCCATGAGTTATAATTTCTAGTTTCGGCCACGTTTTGGCCCCTGGCATGGTCTCTGTGGGACCCCCAACACCAGGTCTAGGGGGTAGGGTATTCATAGCTTGCACCCTTATGGTTTTTTGGAGGAGTTTTTATACCTTGGACCCGAAGGTGGCTGCAACCCCTTCCTAGTTTAAATGGTGGCAGCTATTTAGATTTCATTTTGACATTGGGGGATTTGTGGCTGGGTCTGAAATGGGATGGTAAAGAGCTTAAGAACAATTGTGAGAAGTTGGCCTGATATACAAAGTGCTCACTAGAATAGTGAACATTATATCAGTCCAAACAACCCTTATTGATGATTGGTTGTAAGTCAACCTTATAGACCAGCTATCCTAGTAGCATGGATACGAGCAGTCTAAGGCTAAGACTCTAGAGGGCGTGTTAAGCCAGCTGTTTTACCATCACATTACCCCTTGAACGCCAAGTGAAAGGACACCACACAAGTTGTTATGAAAATAAACAGATATTTATTCATAACAGGACTACCCTGAACTCTTTATGAGTCAGGGAGCTAAGCACATAACAAAGCTCTTAAGAAAATACTTAAAGTCGCACAATTTACACAACTGCCCGAAGGGCACGAAAAACCATATACACAAGAAGTGGAATGCGAAGTTACTAGCAGGTAAGTAATACTTTTCTAGACTGTAGAAACGCTAGGCCTACAATGCTGAACCCTTGGATTAGAAGCAGGAGGCCTAGGGACGCCGTGTGCAGAGTGGGAACTCTCACGCGTAATGCGGGAACAAGTCTATGGATACTAGCAATCACAAAGTTACTGTTCTCGGGCGAACCAGACTAGGTGGGTCGAAAACAAGAGTGGATCCGAACACTTAGGGTGTTGGACTACGCTGGAGCACCGGAGTACTCAGTTTACCTAGCCCAGGGGCTGCGGCTGCATAGGGTTCAAGTTGCGTCGGAAACTCTCGTTGAAGAACCAGGAGCCTGAAGAAAGAAGTTGCTGGTAGGCGGCCAGTGAAGAAGTTCGTGGTGATCCAAACCTGGATCAGGGAAGAAGAAGACCTGTAAGCAGAGGGGACCAAGTTCTGAATCACTAGCCAGTGATTTAGGTGGGCACCAGGATGGCACCGGATGAAGTCACCTCGACCAGGTGAGTGGGCGCTGCTGGGCTCTGCAGTCTCTCGGACCAGGAGGCGTTGTCGGCGACCAGGATGGAGGTGCGAGCTGTCCCACGAAGGTGTCTGCTGTCGACGTCGCTGGACCCAGGATTGGGGCAACAAGTCTTGGCAAATGCAAGGTCCACGCGGTGGACCTAAAATGGCGTCTGGAGTGGACCAGGAGGGTCCAGGGTGCTCCTCTTTTGGAGGGAAGCAAGGGCTAGTCTGGAGCAACCAGACCAGCGGTGGTTGTCGTCGTGAAGCGTCGTAAGAGGGCCACTAGCCAACGGGCAAGTGACCTGGACAACGCGGTGAACAGCAAAGAGCAGAAGGGCCCCACGCAGATCTCGTGGATGCAGGGGGGGCTGAACTTCGGTGCTGGAGCTGCTCAGGGTCGGGGCTTCTCTTACCCCAAAGCACTCAGTCGAGGGTCACTCGGTGGTCGTGCTGGACAAGCGTCGTGCAGTCTTCAAAGATGGCCGGTCCCTCGAGGTCTCGTCACACCCACGGATCACAGCTGGGCTGATGATGCAGGTTGAGGTCAGAGGTGCCAAGGAAGCCGGTTCTCGTCGTGCTGGGCAGTCTTGATCCGTAGGAGAGACTTAAAGCAGACCGCGATGCTTGGTTGGTGCCTGCTGCTGCAGAGTGACTACTCCTTAGTCACAAGGGAGAAATCTTAGGAAGAGTCTTGAGTTCCTCTCGTAGAAAGTCGGTTCAGGATTCAAAGATTGATCTCATTTGGAAGGGGGCCTGCTCCTACCTTTATCCTGCAAAAGGGGGCTGGCACGCGACTAAGTCCTGCCCTATGGGTGGGACTAGGAGGGGGGTGGTTACACCCCTCTCCTTTGGCGGGGTTTCCCCAGATCAGGGGCTGGAGTGCCCCTGGAACTGGTTCAAGCCGGCCTATGCACAGTGAGCACCGGGGTGCCACTTGCAGTCACCTTCCTCTAAAGCCCTGCCTACCTAGGATACACAAAATCCTGTCTGGGACGGTGCTGGCACCGCCCCTGGCAGGAAACCCTCTGTCCTTGCCTCCTGTGCTGGGAGGACTCCCAGCAGCAGGAGGGCAGACTTGTGTCTCGGTGGCAGCATCCATCTTGTGGAGCTGAGGCTATGTCTGACTTTAACCGGGGTTACAGGTTACTTACATGTTGTGTCCCTCTAGAAGGGTGGAATGCTAACCCCGTCGCCAGAATTGGCGAGGGGTTAGTATTCCAATTCGTATGACACCTTACTCGACATGTTTTGATAAAGCGATACCAGAGTTGGCATATAACCGCGAGGATTATAATGCACTTAAGAGTATATGGTATGCGTTATCCTGGAACAGCCATTAGGACTTGGTTCCGCAAGCTGCAAACGGGCTCAGCTCATGCCAGAGCACCATTTCACATTATTCCAAGCACTCTGCCTTCAGGATTGTTAAGGCCTGCCATAGGAGTGACTGATAGGAATACATGTGTCCATTTTAGGGTTAGATATAGGTATACTATATCTAAAGCAAAGGGTGATTACACCACCTTGCCCCAGCTGTCGTGCAGCCAGTTGTGTCAGATTTGGTTGGCCAGCCAGGGGTGGCATAATACTTGCTGCAGCCCCTGGTAGGCCCTGGGTACACCTATGCCCTGGGTACCTAAGGTACACTGTACAGGGACTGATAGGGTGACTCAGTATCCAATTAGATATGTACCTAAGGTACATGGAATCCATTTTAACAGGGAGAGCAGTGGGCCTGGGGTCCTGAATAGCAGGGCCCCAGGTCAACTAAGTCAGAAAACCAGCAAAACACCAGGCAAAAAGTTGGGGGCAACCATAGTCAGGGATCTACCTTCCTACAACAATGATGGCATCAACCCAGATCTAATATTGAATGAAGGCGAGTGTCTGAAAAGTTTCAGCGCTCCGTCCATCACTGTGTTTGCTTTGTTTGCCATAAGTTGGCAGGGTATGACCAGACGTGGGTCCCTTGCTCACTGCTACTGGATTCAAGCTAGCCTGGCTGATGAGGAGTGTTACTCCGAAACCGGTCTCAGGATGCTGGTTTCTGGTCGAGGGAAGACCTGGCTTGGCAGTTCGGGCTCGACTGTTCCCACTGTTCAATCTAAGCACCATTACCTGGGTTCGCCTCGTCTGTGTACGCTGCGTGACTGCTGCGAGACGTTCTTCTGCCTAAAAAAAAAAATATATATATATATATATATATATATATATATATATATATATATACATATACACACATATACACACAGACACACATATATACATATATGTATATAAATTATTTTATTTAGTGGCAGAGTGGCGGTGGCCACAGAGTAGTTATAGCTAGGACCTAGTTACAATAGAAAATGTATTTTCTTGGTTTGCCAATAACTTTTGGTTATCTTCACAAAACTTTCCCAAAACATACGTTTATCCATCTCAGCTCCTTCCTGAAAACTTTTGGGGTAGTCGAGCAAAGGATGAGAAAAAGGGGTGGGATGGCAAAACAAACATTACCCAAGAAATTTCCCTACGGCTACTGCCAAAACAGCTGAATGAAATTATAAAAAATTTGGCAGAAAGCTAGCTCTTTACTCAAAAAGGTGTTTGAGGGACTTTACTGAAGTCCCCTGGGCTCAGTCTGATTAGCCGAGGGGGCTTTTTTCTCCCCTGTCGGCTGCCTCGCTCCTGCATGGGTGGGGGGCAAAAAAAAGTTAACTTACCTTCGTCGGCCCGGTTCTGCGTCTCTTCTCTGAAACAGGAAGCAGCTGCAGGTAGCCTCTCTCCCTGCCCCTAAACCTATCACAATGCTTCAATGGCAGCATTGTGATTGGCTGGGACGCCAACCTCACAGGCGTCTATGGGGAGGCCATTTTCTCCATGTAGCAGTCTACATGGAGAAAAGGGAGAGTGTGTATGACTGGTTTGGTCGGGCCTGGGGCCGACCAAACAGTCAGCGCCCTCTGAGTGGGCAAGCCACTCCCCTGCCCTAAAGCAGGAACGCCCACCCGCCCCAACTAAACCCTCCCGCTTTCTTGCGGTACGAGAAGTAGAAATATAAAATGGTATTTACAATACCATTTTAGGTTTGTACTTCTCGCACTGTTAGAAAGCAGTGGGGCGACACTCCTCCGCCCACATGGAGGAGCCGCCCCTGATGCCAATGGCTTGTATTCTGGGTGATGCATCACTAAGGACCGGCTAGGATACTTTCCACCAAAGGCTAGTGTGTTTTTGTGCCAATCTTGCACAGCAGGAAGGCTTAAGGTTATTGTAGTGTAAAGAGAAGCTGTAAATTATCAAAATATTGTACTCCTCAGTCGTTTATTTCTCCAGTGACAAACATACACAAGTTCCGTCTGGGTGAGATAGTACCGCACTGACAGCTTTCTAGAGCATGAGCTACCCTGAGGGAACAGAATAATTAATCTGCACACTCTATATTTGAGAAGAGGAGTCGGCTCGAGTGGCCCCTAAAGAAATTAAGATTTGATGCCTGGAGCGCGCTCTCAATCTCAAGTACCAAGCAGAGAGTAATTCCACAGCGCGCTGAATGAGTGCACAACAACTGCCTGTAACCAAGGCTTTCATAAACATTAAGAGAAAGGTGTTCAAACCACAGCCATGCCATACAAGTCGTAGGGTCAAATGCAGCTTTCCCTTAGAAATGCTTCGTAAACTGGAACAGTTTAAAGGTAGATACCTGCCTGAAGAGAGAAAACAATTTCAAATACCACTGGGCAAAGAGAGGATGAGCCACAGAAATTGACTCCTAAGAATCCAGCAGTAGAAAATCAATTCAAGCGCAATGAGCAAAAGAATCGTATTCAAGGCCACGGTATGTGATAGTAAGTCTGTCCACTGTGAAATGGAGCAAGTATGACCCCACAGTATTATCAATAGTGCATACTTTACACATTTTTCAAATGCTACACCTGAACACTAGAAACAGAAGAGGACAGTTTTCACTTGATGGAATTTGAGATTTTTTTTCCTGAAGGTTTCTCAGACTCTTTGCTGGTTTACAAAATCACAATATTAGCTTCATCTTTGTAGTCATAAGGTGATAGGAACAGGAGGGAATTGTAAAGGGATTTATTTTGTCTATGCCTTGATCAGCTGAGGAGAACAAAATGGCAAATCTGTGACATAATTCTCTGCACTGAAGGACCCAGTATAAGATCAAAATATTTGGGCTTGGTTGAGGTATACAAGCTCCATTCCTGAAGCCTGTGCATTGAATATTTTGTGATGGATATCTTCGGGTGACTCTTGAAGAATAAGGACAGTATTTCAGTATCCATTGGCTTGCTCACCATGTACCCCAGCACTGGTAGGTATTATGATACTACAAATCCAAATAAAGAACTTCAGACGGATAAGAATGGGTCTTTATTTGAAAAACAATTAACCCCTCCTTCCTTTACATGGATTGTGCCCCGGGTATATGAAGCTAATTTATTGGCAATAAAAATGTTTTCACTTTAATGTAACACACTCTGACATCAATGCACAGTTTTCTTGGAATGTATCTCCAAAGGCAAACACCACAATGCTTACTTCGATCAGGGACCGTGACATTCTTGTCCACAAAGTGAGTCTCCGTGATGCACATGACACCGGTGAACAATGATGTTGAGGAAAGCAGGTTTTGTAATACTGAATTCAAATGAAGAACAATAATGAATGAAAGATCAAGGCACTTCCTCCTACATCAAACAAGAGTAGCCAAAACATCAACTGGGTGAAATATAGCCTATGACACTGAAGATGTTTGTGGACCAAGAACCTAAGGAACAACCATGACACCAGTGAAATGACATGTCAATTAATAGCTCCAGTAATCTAGGAGTTCAGCGAACTCACTTCAACTATGTCAACATTAGCGACCTCTGTTTATGACACATAGAATTTGCTATTATTGTCTACCATTTCTACAGTTACTGAACTGTCTGTAAAATTTAGGCATCAACTAATCATGATGTTGATACGCAAGATACGGACAAGACCTTGATGAATCCATGAAAGATTGGTGAACCATACATGGCCATTGAGAACCAAGACTTCTATTCACCCTAAAAGACTGTGGTTCTTAAAATGGTCATGATTTCGATAGGAGATTCGGTCAAGGCCTTGATGAATCCATGAAAAACTGAGATTGGTGAACCACACATGGCCATAGAGAACCAAGACTTCTATTCACCCTGAAAGACTGTGGTTCTTAAAACGGTCATGATTTCGATAGGAGATTACCCCGGTGTGATCGCAGTTATCCATGAGATGAGTGACTGCTGAGATTTGTCATAAGCAATATACAAGACACTCATGAAAGAAATCAGCGAACAAGGATAATGGGGGGAGGGGGTAGTGCACTATTACTTAGGCATGACAAGCCAGGCTACAGCACTGATATGTTTTAGGTATTTTAGAGTTTGAGACAGTACCCTGCAGAGATTTCTTCCCAGCCGATGGCTACTGCTTTCTAGGTCCCCCCGATACTGTTGTCCCAGTGCTTTGTTTGTTTCTCTTGTTGACCAAATTGCAATATCATGGCCACTGCTTCCTTACGTTCAACACAATTAGTGCCCCATGCTGATGCCTTAGTTGTTCCTGTTCCCAGAAATTCAAACAAGTTTGGAGATTCAATACCCAATTGTCCTTTTCTGAATTGTGTTTAATTCTATTTGTGCTCAGCAAGAGTAATGAAGTAAATGTCACTGATAGAGCAAAAACAAGGAAAAAAGAAACATTCTGTACTTCCTGTTAAAATTGAATCAGTAATCAAGACAAGACTTTTGTGTACTTGTTATATATCTGACCACCAACTCAATTAACAATGTTCCCCAAAATCACTGTCAAAGTACAAGGCTGCACCCAAATATGCTAGACGTAATATACGTTCTTTTCCTTATTTGCTGTGTGCTGCATGTTTGCACTTCCAGATTGCTAATTTCTCATGAAGGCGTAGCTGAATCTCTTGATCTGCTCCTAATGCTGGTCTCATCAACTGATTATATAATCCTTGACATGTTTTTACTTGCTTTGGGTTATGCTCCATTTTATGTTAGAAAAATTACACTAATTATATAAAAAAGCAAAGAAATCAACTCAGTAATATTAGGCCTTTTTGGTAGCCATTTTCTTGTCTTTCCACGTGATTACCGATCCAGGGCAAAGATATATCTTGTAAAATATTTCAAACCTCCACACCCAATTTTAGTGGCTCTAATGTAGGGGTGTCCAAGTTTTACTGTAATAAGATATACTTATGTTCAATCGAAGTCATCCCGAGCTACTAATATCTGTGTCCATATAAAAAAAGATTACATTACTGGCCACCAAATGCAAGATTACCAAAGGTGGTCAGCTCAGTTGATCAGGCAGGGTTACAAGCAGGCATGTTAAAGAAAATATTTAAAAAATGGCTTTGTCAGTTTGGGATGCCTCTACTTGGGTAATAAACAACATTCGTAGCTGCAGTGCCCATGTTGTCAAGGAAATATTTTTAGTAATAAGTCTCCCCAACGTCGCATGATTTCAGCAAAAACATATCGGCTTTAAATATATTTTAGAAAAGCAACATTTTTTCTCCCTAGTTTCACTAATGAGTTCTGAAAATTGACTTTTTTTTCTTGAATACACATTTTCACGTTTGGTGTAGATAGATTAAACCAACTAAGTAAAACTTTCTAATTTAGTAGGCTTGATTGCACTGGAGAGCTACTTACACGGTAGCTGGAGAGCTGCCACTAGCTCTTCGTTAAAGAAGCTTGCTCTAATGCATGAATAGTATTTGCATCAGTCATAGTAGGGGGTATAATATTAGTGCTTGTTTTATTAGACGACGATTGGTTGTTCATAAAGTGATTACGTAGCTTATTTGTAAATTGAACAGACTTCTGGGGAGAAACGCCTAATTATTACCGGAACTCTGGGTCCTCCTCTGAATCATTATCGGAACCCCCCCTCCACGCCCAACGGCCGTCGCGAGCACTACCTTCGAAGTGCCGCGCATGTCCGTTGACCAACGCGGTCCCGCCCGAACACGGAAACCTCCGCACTGCGGCGGATTCTACGCCGCGGTAAAGGGGTTAAATTGAGGCCACTCATCGTCCACACTATATTCTGTTTGATGCACCTGCACTGCTTCCACGAATGAATCTGAGGATACTAATTTAATGTTTAGCCTCCAATTTAAAATGCCTTCACATATACAGTAAGTTTTACATTTTTCAATTGTACATTTCGTTTTTTATTTATATACACTATATTGATCTGTTAATATTATTTAATTTTCTAAGTAGTCAAGTACACCCTCAGAGGGCTTTGTGGACTCCCAGGGGTCCCTGGACCACAGGTTAGGAGCTACTGGAACAGACAATTCTGTTGAACTGAGTTCTGACTAGAAGTTAAAGAAAGTCTGAAATTCAAAGAATTATTTTCAGTCTGGGTTAATATTTGGTGTGTTAACTCACTCAACTCTAAAGTCATCATCTCTGTTCACGCTTGGTTTTTTGTGTTGAAATTGGCTTTTTTTAATTCCTCCTCCAATTCTGCATTTTCGTTGCTCTCTGTAACACAGTAGACTTTGCCATCTTCTCAGAAGCAACTGCAAGTCTTCTACATAACCACCCTTAAGGCCCCACTGTACTCTACGGTAAACTACTTTAAGTCAATCTTATCAACTCTACACCACTGCACTCTACTCGGAAAAAATCTACTTAATGCAACTGCAGTCTACACCACTTTATTCAACTCTGCGCCACTCTGTTCTACACCAATGCACTCTACATCAATGCTCTCTACACCAGTTTAATAAAAAAAAAAAAATACACTCTATGCCGCAGCACTCTATGTCAATCCACTCTGCACCACTATGGTCTACACCATATGATTCTACACCACTGCACTCTGTCACTTTACCCGGCACCACTTTACATTACCCCACTCTATACCAATGGACTCTACTCTAAACCACTTCACTCTACGACACTCTACTCTGCGGCACTTAACTCTATGCCACTCTACCCTACTATGCACCACTCCACTCTACTCTACACCACTACCCTATACCACTCCACTCTATGCTGCACCACTCCACTCTACACCACCGCAACTGTACTCTGAAGCAATCTACCCTACACCACTGCATGCTATGCCACTGAACAAAACGCTACTCAACTCCACGCTACTGCAATCAATGCTGGGCCAATCCACACCACTTTACTCTATGCCACTGTGCTCTACCCAACACTACTATACTCTACCCTGCACCACTCCACTCTACTCTAAAATAATCTATTCTACACCATGGCACTATACGCTGCATCACTCTATGACTCTTCAGTCTATGCTATGCTACTGTACTCTAAACCACTGCACTCCACACCACTTTACTCAAAACCAATGCTCCCTAGCCACTGCACGTACGCCAACTACTTTGCATCACTGCACTTTGCGCCACTATAATCTAAAACATTCTACTCTATGGCACTGCACCCAATGCCACTACAAGCTATGTCACTCTACACCATTGCACTCTACTCTACACCACCTTACTCTAGGTCACTCTCTGAACCACTCTAATTTGCACAACTGTAAGACCTTGCACTCTGACACTCTATTGTGCATGACTGCACTCTATGCCACTGCACTCTACACCACTCAACTCTACACCACTTTACAACACTGTGCACTAATACACTCTACACTATTTCACTCAAAACCAATGCACTCTATGCACTGCAATCTATGCCAATTTACTGTGCACCACTGTACTTTACGCCACTTCACTCTAGGCCACTCTACACTCCACAATAATCCATTCTTACTCATTAAACTGTGCTCCAATGACACTCTACTTCACTCTATGCCAATTCACTCTACTCCGCTCTATGCCATCAAATGACACCACGACGCTCTACGCAACTCTCTCTATGCCACTCCATGCCTATTTACTCGACTCTATTCTATGACACAGTACTCCCTGCTACTACACTCAATGAAAATCTACTCTGCTCTACACAACACCCTCTGCACTACTCTGCACCACTCCAAGACACTATATGCCACTCCACAACACTAAACTCTATGCCCTTTCATTCAACCCTACCCCCTTTCCACTCTACGACATGTTACTCCTTCCACGTCACTCCACAACACTGTACGCTACTTCATGAGACTCCTCTCCACCCCACTCAACTGTACACCACTCCATAACACTACAAGCCACTCTCATGTACCCCACTAACTTTTAGACATGCTGAACAGCAGCCATTCTGGTGTACAATGTTGCTAAAACATATTGGCAAAGCCAATAGCTTTTGCATCGGCGAGACATATTGACATTGCCAATGCTTAACAGATGCAACCAAAGCTTTTGCATAAGCCAACGTTTTAAAATTGCCGATCAAGCTCTGGAATGAGCTCTAAACAAGAATGCCTCATATTTGAATTGCATGGCTAAGTAAACTAGTAGGTACGTCATTAACGCTAAACCTGTCGATAAAAATTAGCTTATTTGTTTGAGAATAGAAAAAGGATGGTCGCGCCACTCTTCTCAGTTATTCGTGTACACTCTGGTTGCTCTCACAGATAGAAGTTGGAACTAACTAGACCATGCATGATCAGAATTCGAACTAAATTAAATATCTTTTGATGTATAAAACTTAAAATGCTCATTAAGTTAACTTTACAAAATATGTTCATTCCGATCCTTTGCAGCATTTTCTTATGACTAAAGCACACCCTACAAGTACACAGTGTTAAGCAACTGATTCCCTGTGGTAATAAATATAATTTAGGTTAATTAAACTTTAAGGAAAAGCTGGCAATATAAGTACACCAGCAATTTTGCTTGACCCCATGTTCAATAGTTAATTATGGCAACTGCGACAGGGGACTGTTCTGAAAGCAAAGACAATGTGCCTGCGGCATGGAAACCTTTATAAATGCATTCAACTTTGAAAGACAACACAATCTTCCAAGTTAAACTGCACACTTACTATTATACGGCAAACTCCTTTTGTACATTTTCAAGCCGGTTTATGCATTGGTGCAGGCTACTATTGAACTTCTTCCTGTATTCAAAGAATTACTGAACAGTTCCTTCGAGGCAGCCCAGGTACCTCTTAACTGGAAACATGCCTCTGTTGTTCCTCTGCTAAAAAAAGTCCTTTCTTGATCACTGTCAGCCAGAGAATTATAGACCCATCTCCTTCCTTCCCTTGTTATCTAAAGTAGCTGAAAAATACATCAACCAGCAATTGTCAGGCTTCATTGAGGAAAGGGATCTTCTACATAGTACACAATCTGGTTTCCGCCCCCATTACAGCAGGGAGTTGGCCCTTTTGTTAGCCTCAGAGTCCATGCGAAAGGCAATGGACAATGGGGGAAACTGCAGCTTTACTGCTACAGGACCTAAGTACGGCTTATGACACTGTGTCCCTTGGCCGTCTTGTGGAGCGGTTATGGAGTTACGGTGTTGGCCATAAAGCCCTATAGTAGTTGCCATCTTTCCTGGAATACTGCACTTTCTAGGTCCTCCAGAAACCTTTCTGCTCCAAGGTGGTTCATCTGCCTCAGGGAGTTCCACAGGGCTCCTCACTGAGCCCTACACTTTTTAATTTGTACCTCCACCCCTGTCAGACATTGTGCGACATGGCTTTGAAATAATATCCTATGCAGACGACACTCAGTTGATCGTCACCTTGTCCCATAACTCAGCCGCTGCTGCGAGGCTTTGAAAGCCTGCTTGTCTGAGGTATCCCACTGGATGGACCTTAACTGCCTGAATTTGAATGCAGCTAAGACGGAGGTCCTGATCCTTGGCAATAAGTGCTTGATTCGGTCTTAAGCCTGATGGCCACAATCCTGGGTCCCTTTCCTCAGTCTAACCCCCAGGTTAAAAACGTGGGTATTTGGTTTGCCAATAAACTTACTTTTCAGAGTCAAATCACAGCCTTAGCAGGCAAGTGTTTTAGCATCATTAGATCTCGCAAAAGTATTTTCAATCTCCTATCATTTGCAGCCCAGAAATCTGTGATCCAGGCTTTAGCGGTCTCTCGGGTGGACTATTGTAACGTCTTATGCCTGGGAGCATTTCAGGCTAGCATCAGGAGTATCCAGCGAAACAGAATTTGGTGGCTTCTCTGCTGCTTTAACTCCCCAAGTGTGCATCTAGGAGTAGGGCATTTCAGAAACTGCACTGGCCCCGGAGGAAAAGCGCCTTTCTTTTAAGGCCTCGAACTACAGTTATGGGATCCATAGGAAGACTGGGCCAATGTACACTCTCTTATCGCTCCATACTCTCCTAGAAGGTGCCTCAGGTCCTCGGAGGCACTTCTTTTGCAGGTGCCCAGAATCAAGAAAGCTTGCACTGGTGGTAGATCTTTTTGCTTTCTTGTGTCTAAACTCTGGATTTCCCTTCCGATGCATCTGAGGTAATCCCATCAGAGTCTCAGTTTATCAAAAACCTTATAACTTTGCTTGTTTTAGGTCCCCGTCCCTCTCCAGTTTGTCTCCTCAGCTTGTTTCTGACTGCTCAGTGCTGGGACACTCCTCACAGGAGTAACTATGCACTCTATAAACGTGTATTTTTATAAAAGAGTAAACAAAGAAGCAACACTGCCTTCAAGAGCTTGCTCAAAGATTGGGCAAAAACAGTTGGAAATAAGCTGCTGCGCAAAGAGGTTAGGTACATTACGCAAAACACAGATTTCAACAATGGTTAAGTAAGTTTGCGAGCATAAACCAACAGGTTACTAGCAGCATGAAAAACGAATTATGCGAAATCCCTGCACTCCCCTCACTGGTGCTGGTTTTAATGTATTGCTCGCTAATAACTCCAAAATAAAATGTCGTTGTCAGTAATGTGGCGGAGGGAGGAGGGAACTCAGGGACTGTCTGATGCGGAGAGAATTGCTATATTTGGCCACGCCAGTGTACAACAGTGTGTTGTTTCCTTTGTCTTCTTATTCTTTGCCATGTCTTTAATGAAAAGATTTATACATTTGTGTTTTTTTTTTTTTTAATACAAAAACTAATTTTGCAGTTCACCATTCGACTGGAATGTATATTCTGGAGGGCACACAGCACTGGTTTCTCCAAGGATATTTTCACTGCCATGTACGTTCAAGACTGAGGAAGTAAGTTGCTTTCAGAATCTTGAGAAGTGGGAGTGTTGAGTACTAAAAAGAATCTTGACTGCAAGCCAGTCAATGTAGCCCTAAAACGGTGGCTTTTTCTGGTATTATTTAAATGGATTTACTCATGTAAAATTTATATGTTGTTGACTAAGATTAATGTTGAGATGTCTTTGCTTAAACTCTATTTACATTACATATTGCTTGCTCCACATACCTACAAGTCGTTCTGCCCGAGCCAGGCTAATGCTTTACAACAGGAATCCAGCATTGGGGTTTGAGTAGGTTGAGAGTTAAATAGCGTACCTGAGCAGGTTTACTTAGTTATATGTTCACTAAGAACTAGGAAAATGTCAGCTGGTGGTCACAGAATGGCAAAGTAGCACAAAAATAAGAAAAGCAGAGTCCTGAGCTCTAAATGCTATGTAGCAAAAGTGTGCACCGACTGAGGGGGGTAGGGGAGGGTCGATCTTTGGGTACTATAGGACCAACCACAAGGCTAAGATGGCAGCACCTCGAGTCAGGCCTTCTGAGAGCAGAGCAATAAACGTGCCTTGCGCTCAACTCTTGACCGAAATGAACATGGCACTGGGTCTTGAGAGACAACAGAGAACTGTCATATCAAAGCTCTAATATCTCACTTGCCAGACTACACGGCCTCAGTGATCGATGTGAGATGAGCCTTTAATTATATTGAGGATACCCTGTGGCAGGCTATATACAGCCGATAGAAAGACAGATAAGCTATGCACCTTGAAATGAAAAATGCATCTGCGGTATTATTATTATTGAATCTTATAGGGCGTGCTGCTACCCAAAATGTGCATTCCGGTGCTGGACAAGGCTAACCACCCCGAATAGCAGAAAATCAGACATGACAACTTAAAAGTAACGTCTTCAGGTTCTTACGAAAGGTAAGCGGGGTGTGACAGTTGCTAAGGAGAGAATTCCAAAGTTTCGGGCCCAGGTAGGAAAACGAGTGACCCTTCATGCGAGCAAGACAAAACCTGGGCATTGTGAACAGTGAGAGGTTGGATCATCTCAGATATCCCCTTGAAAAGATCTAGAGGTTCCTTAAGGGAGATTCTATTAGACCTGGTATTTACAAAGTAGGTGCAAAATTCTATGGCTGAATGTTTGTTAATGTGGGATCAGTGTAACAATATTCCATCTTATTGGAGGCATTTATGACAAACTCGAGGCATATATATTTAAAACCAGTCAGAAGGTCTAAGATCAAAAAGATCAAAGCTGCGTTAAAAGAGCTAGAATGCTGAAATATTGGATCTGGGTATCGAAGGAACCCAGGACAGCTCAAGACCGCTCTTCTATAGAGAGGCTGCTGAATACAAAACGTCAAACATTGGTTGTAATGGGAGTGCTCATCTAAAGACAAAGGTGATTGAAACTGTAAGGCGAGAATATGGTCTGCCAGAGACGGAACGGCTTCGTTATCTGCAAGCGCGCCACTGGGCACTCAACGCTCAAGTACGGGCAGAGGCGGATCGGAAGCTCAGTCCTTATGAGTATTGGCTAATTACGCGGACGACGGACAAACGGCTCATTTCGGACTTATACTGCATGTTGTTGGACCGGTTCTCATGTGTACAACCCGGGCAGGGCCCGCTGGGAAAGGGACCTGGGACGGGCGCTAAGTAACAAGGAGTGGGAGGGCATTTACTATTGAGCGAGGCACTCAGCTTACCATATGGGACGGACCGACACCTTCACTAAATTAGCGACATATTGGTATTATACGGCCGAAAGGTTGCACAAAATGGATCACACCAGGGAAGCTACCTGTTGGCGGGGATGTGGCGAGAAAGGTACGTTAGTTCATTTGCTGTGGGACTGCGCCCAAATCCAAGTGTACTGGAAATTGGTTCTGGACGAGGTGGACGCACACTGTGAATCAGAAATTCCGAACGCTCTGACCTACCCGCTGAAATCGCGTAGGGGCAGACTGATCGCCATTGCTCTGGGCTCTGCAGTTCAGAACGTGCTATCCTTCTGGCGCACTTCACATATCCCCACATTTCAGGGCTGGTTGTATCCTCTTTGGTCGGTCTTGGGCATGGAAAAGTTATCCTTCATTAAAGCAGGGGAGGGGTCCAAGTGCGCAGAACTATGGCAGCCATTCCTGTCCCTGTTGGCCACAGAATTCAGAGAGGTGACATGTCCCCGATATCTGCGCTTGTTGCGCCTGTCACAGGTCGATCTTTAAGACGCTCTGGTGTGGATGGATGTCTAGCTGTATGGGGATTTCGGACCTGGAACAGGGGAGGGGGTGGGTAGGTGGGGGGTGTACGAGGGGGGGAGGAACGGGGTTGGATTAGGTTCTTGTTTTTTTTCTTCTCATTGCAGACTCGGCTTTGCACTTCTTCGGTGAGGGCCTTGAAGATCTCGTGGGTTAATTAACCGTACTTGTCATAGTATTTTAATGCTATTGCCCTCTGTATTGCATGGTCACTGATCCGCAGAAGTATTACTGTCTATGTGCAAGCTGCTTTCTCAATAAAAAGATTTAATACTAAAGACAAAGGTGAAGAGATATGCCCGCTCTCCGATGTTGCTACTTAAGAGAACCAATGCCCATAAAGTGGAAGTTACATTTATAACTCCACAGGCGGCGCAGTAACGGAAAAATAACATACTGGAGACTTTTCCAGGCTAATATGACCATTAAATCTACAAATCACCAATGCCAGTTCCACCCATACAACTATAAATGGGTTGATGGGAAGCTGAGACAGCTGCTATGTGAACCCTTCTCTCTTCTAAAAAGTCAAGGAGGCACGACTTTACCACTAACTGAACTTCTGATAAGGGTTTGCTGCTGCCGCACCAGGTGGGCTTTGCTCCTGGAAGTCTTACTTTCTCATAACCTATTTTCATCTTATTTGTGGTGATACAGATTATCCATACCAGCAGTGGCTGACTGTGTAGATGCTGAGTTTTATTTAAAAAAAGATATATATATATTTTGAAAGTTTTATATAGCGCGAACAAGATCTTTGCAGATATCAGGGCGCTTTACATAGAAAGGGGGGGAACATGAGGGAGCATAGTCAAACAGATACGTCAGTAAAGCTAATAGTACAAATACGTGGGAACATAGAGAATCACGTAGGTCGATAATACAAGTAAAACAAATGAACAAAGGGGTCGACCAAGTAGTAAAGATCGGTGCAGAGACTTAAAAGGGTCCAAAATAATGGTGCAAGTGTATTTAGCCATGAGGATAGCTTTTACTTCTTTCTTAAACAGTGTAGTGGAGGCGATGAGCCTCGTATCAGGACGGAGTGAGTTCCAGATCCTGGGTGCCATTCCTGAGAAGGAGCGCTTATAAGTTTTTTCCTTCCGGAATCTTCGAGGCTTCAGCCGAAGATTGTTTGTGCCTCTGGTGTTTCTAGAGCCTCCAGAAATTGTCAGCTTCTGAGTGAGATAGCTGGGTGATCTCAGGTGGACAGCCTTGTGCGTCATGCAGGCGATTTTCAGATGTATTCTGGCTTCAAAAGGTAGCCAGTTCAAGTATTTCAAGTCAGGTGAGATATGTGAGTGTTTTTTTGACCCAGTGATGAGTCTCGCTGCAGCGTTTAGAGAAGCTCTTAGGGGTGCGGTAGTAGTTAGGGGGAATCCGCAGAGGGCGATGCTGCCATATTCTATTCGAGGGATGACTAGTGCTTGTACTGCAGTTTGGAAGTCTTTGGCAGGGAGGAAGGGTTTAAGTTTCCTCAGGGTATTGATTTGGTAGTTCGCTCCCTTAGTTGCCTTGCTGATATGTTGCTGCATGTTGAGATCGGTGTCAAGTGTTATGCCTAAAGATTTTGCTGAGTCCACGATGGTGGGTTGGACATTGAGTGCAGTTAGGTGTTTGAGCCAAGTTTGAGTGGTAGAGATCTTCGCGGGAGGAGAGATAAGAAGGAACTCTGTTTTCAGAGCATTGAGTTTGAGATGATTATCGGCAAGCCAGGATTGGGTGCTTCTGATCGTTGAGTTCAGGAGCAAAATGTCATTGGGGGATTGTAATTTGAGATATAGTTGGGTATCATCGGCGTACATGTGAAAGTGTACATTGGATGCTTGTAACAAGGTAGTGAGAGGTTCCATAACTAGGTTGAACAAAGTTGGGGATAGGGAGGAACCTTGGGGGACGCCTAGCGAAACAGGTATTGGCGAGGACATCAGGTTGTTGCTCTTGAATTTCTGCGACCTGTTGTGTAGAAAGGAAGTGAACCACTTGAGAACAGTCCCAGATAGACCCATTCTTGTGTTTAATAGTTCGAGTAAATTCTCATGTTTGACGGTGTCGAATGCTGAAGAGAGATCAAGAAGGATGAGGAGGCAGGTATCGTTTTGGTCTAGGATTTGAAGGGCGTCGTCAATTATGTGGGTCATAGCAGTTTCTGTACCGTGTCCTGCTCGGAAGCCTGATTGATGAGGGTTGAGGAGATCAAACTGAAAAATGTGTTTAGTCAGTTGTAGTTGTGCGCATTTTTCCAACAATTTGGCGAGAGTGGGGATATTGGTAATGGGACGGTAGTTGTTTAAATCAGAGGGGTCAGCTGTAGGTTTCTTTAGTAAAGGTGTGACTTGTCCCACTTTGAGGGAGTCAGAGATGGTTCCTTGTTGAAGTGAGCTGTTGATAATTTTAGTCCAGAGTGGGAGGAGCAAAGGGGTAAAGTCTTTTACAGCGTTAGCAGGAAGGGGGTCCGTGAGGTGATTGGATGGTTTCAAGGTGCTAAGCAGTTTGCCAATTTCTTCTTCAGAGTAGGTGACAAAGGATGACCATGTAGCATTGTTTTTTGGTTCAGTGGGTGCTATGCATTGAGGTTTGGAGTAGAGGCTTGCGTCACTGAGGAGATCGCTCTTTATGTTGTCAGTTTTTTGGATAAAGAAAGCGGAGAAGTCTTCACAGGAGGGAGCCTCGCGCATGGTGCTGAGTGGCTGGGGTTGTTCTTTGGATTGTGTTCTGATTAGCTCAAACAGTTTTCTCGGACGGTTTTTGCTTGGTCGAGCTGGAGGATGAAGAAGTCTGTTTTTGAGCGTTTAATTTTCCTGAAATAGGCGTTTCTCTTTTTCTTCAGTGTTTTTAGGTGCAGTGCCGATGGAGCTGATCTCCAGGTGCGCTCTGCCATTCGCATGGCTCGTCTATCCTCATTGAGACTCCCGTCGTACCATGGATTGGAGATTTTAGTGAAGACTCTTTTTAGTTGTAAAGGTGCAGCCTCGTTAATTATTGAGGTCATCGCGTTCAGATAGTGGTCAGTCAAGGATTGAACGTCCGTAGTGCCGGTAGGGGGAAGTAGGAGATTGCAGCTGTTAGGGGGTAAAGAGTTTGGGTTGAGTTTTTTCAGGTCTCTTCTCCAGATTTTGGGCTTGTAGGATGGAGCCGTGTTAAATTTGACTTTTTCATTGATGAAGAATGTGACAATATGATGATCTGACCAGTCACAGGGTTGGATAGATTCAAGTTGGATAGAGTCTTCTTTGGAGATGATAAGGTCGAGGATAGAGCCTTTCTCGTGGGTCGGGCTGTTGCATATTTGGGTGAGGTCAAGGGCATTGAGGAAATTTTTAAGACTATTTACCACCGCGTCATTGTGATCGTTCCAGTGGAGGTTGAAGTCACCGAGGTATATTTGGGTGAGCTGCTTTCCGGAATTGGTTGAGATCATATCCATGATTTGTTGGGCGAAGGTGGGGTTGTCCCCGGGTGGGTGGTAAATGCCGTGAAGAGAGCATATCGGTTTGCCATCACTGATAATATCGAGGCAGATGTATTCACAGGAAGTTGGGCAGGGTAGGGAGGGGGAGGTGACTTTCAGAACAGAGAGGTTGTTCCTGTAAATGCCTGCGATTCCACAACCTATTTTGCCGGACCTGTCAAGTCTAATGATGTGGTAGTTTGGAGGAACCAGAATGTCCATTATAGGTGTAGAAGATTTGGTTAGCCAGGTTTCAGTCATGATGATTAGGTCAATGTCCAGTGTTAAGATGAGTTCAGCGATGGCGGAGGAGTGTCTAGAGGCCGATCTGCAGTTGAGGAGAGTGCATTTGAGACGGGGTGTGTCGAGGGAGGTAGCGGGTTCTAGAGAGAGGGGGACTTTTCTAAGGTTATAAGGGATGGAGATTCTGTTATTTAGTGTGGGGGGTCTAAGGGGATTTGAGTGTATCGTGGGAATGGCGAGGTGTGTGGTGGATGTGTGGTGTAGGGGAGCTGGGTCATAGGAGCGGAGGAGGGTGAGAGTGTCGGGGTCCGAAAGAGTGTTGCGTGGGCGACGGGGGCGGTTGTTGCGATTGCGGACAGGGATTGAAGTCCAGTGAGGGGAGTGTTGAGTGCGAGAGTCATCCGGAAGGGTGGGGGACATGTTGGGGCGGTTGTTGAGTGGCTGTCTTTGTAGATGCAGAAAAGAAAATAGTTTCTCTCAAATGACATTTTATAAAGACCATATTGAAACAGCGAGGTTTGGGGAAACTACGCTGCAGGCTTGTCAACTTACTTAATAAAATATGATTTCTATTGTCATTTCCTGGCAAACCCATTAAGGTCGTGCCTTTATGAATCAGGAAAACATAACTAACACAAAAGCATCATATATCCAGTAACAGGGGACTAATATTAATTATGTATACAGATAACTAGCTCTTTGTAGAGCACCACAACACCCACCTCCCCATTATTAGACATCATTAGATTTGGATATTTCACCAGAATACAGTCAAATTGGGTTAAATTGAGATGTTACCACTTACTTTATTAATAGTTCAGCTGGTTATTCAATAAACTACTCCACTGGCATACTTATTCTATAAAATATCCTAGTATTATGATACTCTCATATCCATACTAATATAATAAAGAGAGAGCCCAAACCTTTGAGGCGGGTTATCTCAGGAACCACAGCACCAATCACAACACCCAATTCAGCATTGGAAAGGGCAGTTGCAGCAGAAGGACATAGGCTATGCAGACGCCCACGATATACATTTAAAAGGTAAAAGAACCATGCCAGCAAAGTAGTCCCTTGTGGGTGTGTCTGCGTTGTGCTGTGGGTGTGTGATGGGGGCGTGTGGTACATTCCGCCCTTCATGCCATGTCTCATATCGTGTGCTGTGGGCGTGTGCTGGGGGCGTGGGCATGTGCGGGGTCGGGATTACGGGGAAAAAAAAGTGAGCGTTGTGCCCAATATTTCATTGTTTTTTCTTCCCAGGTTCTGTGCATTCCAGCTCTGGGTGTCCACCCTGCTCCCTTTAAATACCCCTGCACCCCATAATCATAACCCACCCTTACTCCTTAAAATATCCCAACACCCTTAAACACTTACCCATCTTAACCCTATAAATATACCCTGTACCCCAAAACCCAAACCTATCCCTAAACCCTAAAAATACCCCTGTACTCCAAAACCCAAACCTAGCCCTGAACCCTAAAAATTCCCCTGTACCCCAAAACCAGAACCAGAACCTACCCCTGAACCCTAAAATACCCCTGTACCCCAAAACCCAAACCTACCCCTGAACCCTAAAAATACCCCTATACCCCAAAACCCAAACCTACCCCTGAACCCTGAAAATACCCCTCTACCCCAAAACCCATACCTATCCCTAAACGCTAAAACTACTCCTGTACCCCATAACCCAAAACTATATCTGAACCCTTAAAATACCCAAACACCCCAAAACATATACCTCAGTACCCCAAAACATATACCCCTATACCCATACTTCCCTAGCATATAAAATGTAGTGCCATTCGTTATAATGGCATTGCGGAGTCATGGTACTTACGTGATGAAAGTATGCGGAGTGATGGTATGTGGAAAGAAAGTTGCGGAATAACGGGTGTTTACCCTCCCCGGTAAGTACATTGGTGGCACGGCGGCCCACATCTCCAGCAACATACTCCTATTTTTTCACCACCGTTTTGAAAAATGTACAGGTCTCTCTCATTGATGGCCAGCACCAACATACACTTTTAGACACACCTCCCGCCACAAGTTCTATAATTGCGAACTTTAGAGCTGAGGAGCTACGTTTCGAATCTCGGCATCAGCTCAACATCCTGTGATTCCAGGCAAATCGCTTTGTCTCCCCGTGCCTACCACAAATGAATGTGTTCTTCTGTAATGTATATTGTGCTCATGCCATGTTGTCGAGTTCGCGCTATATAATATTGCAAGGAAAAATAAAGTAGGGAAACTCAAGTTCACACACTACTGAACGCGCACTCTTAAGTGCATCAGCAGTGCACTGTGAATCGGAGCGTTTCACAGGCCTGTCACAATGCTATCAAAACGAAATCCTACAAAACAATATACTACTGTCCGGCAGCAATTCATACCCGGACAACGTCGGGACGGGCTGCTAGTCATATCATAAACTAGATATCACTGAAAAATATCACCTGAAATAGATCAGTTATTTGACATGGTGGAGCACTGGATCAAAATGGACCAAAATGCTGCGGTCTAATAGTGACTCATCAAAATGTTAATTCTTCCAAACGTGTTTTATCTATTTGTCAATATTCAATGCTACTACCCAGAGGCTTTTTTGTTACCTTACATTCACTTCTTCTCCATTTAGGCTTGGTGGGTGATCAGAAGGGAATTTATTGCAAGTTTGAGAAAGGATGCTCATCTCAACCAATTCCAATTTGCAGTTTTTTTTGTTCCTTCTGCCCCATGGTATGCCACACTTGGTGGCAGAAAGAGACGTTGTAGATGCAGGGATAGTGCAGATGCAGAGATAGTGCAGATGCAGATCACTTGCCAACTGATTACAAATGTCAAATACGAATTCCACTAACTAGGCAACTCTGCATTCTGGTTGAAGACAGAAAAGGCAGCTAAAGAGGTAGAATAACTACAACACTTGATGTGTTTACATATTACATGCTTCGTCACAATGTACGAGCAGCAAGGCAGATGTTCTCATAAATTCTGCAAGGTGCCTCCCGGCAGTGCTAGAGTCACTGATGGGGGAAACGTTTTCTGATTAAGTTTAAACCATGGTATTCATATTCAAAGGTATGGAATCTTCAGGAAGATGCAGTCGTCAAAAAATTAATTTAGGCATCAAGGGATCAAGGATTTTAACAATAATGAAGAATTAATAATCGTCATTGGTTTGCAATGTAATGGGAGCATCAGAGTCACCTTCCTACATTAAGAAATTATCGATATATTAGTCAAGTGTATGTACCAGAGAATTAAAACCTTATGAAGGCAACTACAATGACAATGCAAAGCAAATCAGAAAAACAGTTTACTAATATTATCAAATATTACTTGAAGCTAAAACCTAGTCAGCGTGGCAAGGGGTTTTCGACCCCAAATGTGAGTACAAATTCTGGGATAATTGTTTAAAATGACTTCATGAAGTTATCTTAAGAAGCCCCTGGATCCTGGATTTAGTTCGCTATATACAATGTAAATAATAGAGCATAATTTTCCCATCACTTTTTTCTTACAGCCTAAACCAAAAGTCTTAAATGGCAGTTTCGGATGCATTTAGCACAGTACGGTATACAAACTTTTCCTAAAATAATTTATTTGTGCCATCTTGTTTCCAGAGTCAGAAAATTACTTGGATTTCTGCTGGAGACTAAGCTTCAATGTGCATTTGCAGTCCCCTAATTTAGGGATATTTCTTTTGAAACTCCCTTCACCACACTGCAGAAGAACCATCTTGAAGAACACAAAGCAGTTCAGATCTTAGATTTGAGACCCAAAAGTTGAGAAAATATAAAAGGAAAATAATCTTGAACTAGAAAGGCCACCGCAAAACCTAATAGGTTATATGTTGATATTAAAAGTACAAGTTAATTTAATGTCTCTGGCTAGTTTGTAAAGATTTTTTAAATGTAAGCCATTTTCGCTGCTGGTTGCTTTTTAGGTCTCGGCTAGCGTAGGCTGCGCAAGTGCGCAGTCTCGCTGGCGAGATTTAATGACTGAGTAGCGGGGGTAAACCCCGCCCCTCTTCTCCATTGTCTGGCCTCCTAAACGGCGGCCAGCCATTGGAGAAGAGGTCTCAGTGACTTCATTCTCTCGCTCTAAGCCCTGTCTTTTTGGGATTGGGGGCGTGTTTTTTAGTTTTGTTCTACCCTCTTCTCCATTGGCTGGAATGTAAACAACAAGTCAATGGAGAAGAGGGGAGAAAGAAAAACACGCCCCCTAATCGCAAAAGGACAGGGCTTACAAACATGGTGAGCGCTTGTTTTCAAGTTAGCAGGTATGGAGTAGGCTTACCAGTATGTAGTGACCAGATGGCTCACTGCAGCCTCTGTCCTGCAAGGGAACAGGAATACCCGTCAGGGGACATTTCACGCGAAATATAATTGTCGAGCGAGAGATGTGCTACAAAAGCCCCAGTAAGTAAGTAGGCCGCAGGCCTAGCGAAAAAAGAAAATACCTCAGCCAAGCATGTGCTGAGCTCTCCCACGCCGTCTCCAGTACTTCACAAACACTAATTTAATTGATTCGTTCATTTCACTAGCTTAAATAGCTAGGGAATATGTCCCTGAATTGGATGGGATGTGTGTCCTATTTTTGTGAAGAACACCTCCCAGCCCGCACTGTAAGGCTCCTGCTATAAGTGGCGTGTGTCCATTCATATTTAATCTCTTCGTATTGCAGTTCAAGGCCGTTTTAAATCATTTTAGCTGTAAACTAGGCTGGGGATGAGGCAAAAGCGAGCCTCCGGCGACCCGCTCAGATGATGTAAGCAAACAGCAACTGCTGGCTTCACCGGGGGTTGAGCTGAAAGGGGGAAAGTCAGTCCCTGTTCGTGGCTTTTGATTTGAATTAATTTCTACCTAATTGAGACAAAACCTCCCGGAGATATGAATTCGAGATTGGAAAAACCAAAGTATATGTGAAAATGAAGAGTTACATCCTGCAGCTGCTCGCTCGTGTGCCTCGAGTACCAACACAAAAATCTGCCACACCTCCCTTTAAACTCCCATACATGAAAATATTCATCATTTTATCAAAGAAGTCATGCAATTAAAATAACAACAGGGGTGGAAGCAGCGTATATTTCACTCCCACACATTCCCACAAATGCCATAGGTTATTCTCCCCCATTCCTGAAACCCTTATGTTCTGGCAAGAGAAGAAAGTGAAGGAGCAGATAGGGCCCTGGTAAATGTGCCAAGGACAGCCATCTTAAGTGCTGGATTTCCGGAAGTGTTTAATAGCACCCACTTGGCAATGCCATCCCGTCCTGACTTTTTATCCAGCAGCACTTTGGATTCTGAGACCAGAAGCTTATCCACCAACTGCTAGCCGCACCATCAAGATGGCGGCAGAACCCGGAAGGGGCACAATAGGACAAAAGAGAGAAGATGTACCAAACCGCCGACCGCTTGCAGTTAGGCCTCCCAGGGGCTGCCATCTTGGCCTGTTATTTCTGCCAGTCGTCTACTAAATCTGGAGTACTTCTGCCATCTCTCAAACAGGTCGTCAGACTTCTTTAATGATTCGAGTTACAATATGCGTGTCATAACGCAATTTAAAGTAACTCAGCATTGGCCATTGAACGCCGACCGCGATAAATCTATTACTGTATAGTATGTGTTTTAAGTTTTATCAGGAAACGTACATTTACAATCTATGCATGTTGCCGTTCCATGCGTTTCTATTGCCGATTTACGAGATCCATATGTGCAGAACAACTAGCACTTCCTTTCGCAGATGGGACAGGGCTGTACTTACCTGTGGGCGGAGCTGGAGTTAGGCCCGCCTAGACAGACAGCTTGCCTCGGCCTGCGCTCGTGGGTGGGTCGTAATCCTTTTGGCAGCGTGTGTGTGGCTCTGTTTGCGTGTGGCTCTGTGTGTGTGTGTGTGTCTCTGTGTGTGTGTGTGGCTCTGTGTGTGTGTGTGGCTCTGTGTGTGGCTCTGTGTGTGTATGTGTGTGGGTGCAAATGCAATAGGTCTCTAATGCTTACCTATTGCCATTGTAAATGACAATACCATATATTTATCGGTTTAATAAAAAACAATAAATGAAAAAAATGACATTTGCAATGCCAATAGCTCTAACTTTACCAAAGACGAGACCATTGCATTGTAAATTCTTGTTTATATTAGCTTTTTATCTATGGGCGACTCAGCTGTATAAATATGATGCCCTTCAGCTATCATCGGTTTGAGCAAACTGGTTATAAATTCAAATACTCAAAAGCATAATAACAGTATATGTCTCGCAATAGTATACTGCTTTGCTTTCAACAATGTAGAAGTGTTTTTGAGCTTTAAGCTCTATTTTCCAAAATAGACTGACATAAATAACATCAATCAATTTTTAAAGGGCCAGGAACGTGAAGATGTTCAAATGTTAGGATTTTCTTGCAGCCATTGTGTTTCTAATTTGTACAAGCCTTCTTATTATCCTTCTTAGTTGTTGGCTAGCATACTGAGAGAACATACAATGCATGGCTAGACCTCTAATGTAAGCCAATTAAACTGACTGCATATCCACAAGTCAGTGTTTCATTAATAGTTTGCCAATATTTTACAGGTCACTTTACTGTTCAGTGCCCCGTCAACTACTTGACAAGTGTGAATTACTTGACAGATCAAGAGAACCCACTTGAGGAACAAAGTGTGTGTTCTTCAACGAGAGGGACTCAGTCCTGTAATGTTATCCCATTGCAACAAATAACAAGCATTTGCAATGCAACAGGTCTCGCATTAGGAAAGTTTGAGCTATTGGTATTGTAAATGACAATTTTGTAATTTATGTGTTGGTTTTGAAAATAGCAAAATTAATAGCTTTGTCATTTACAATGCCAATAGTTTTAACTTTCGCAAATGTGACACCTATACCATTTGTAATGCAATATGTGTTGTATTTATGTGACTTAGATGTATTGATATTACAAATAAAAATGGCTTTTATTTTTTTTAATAATTAATACTTAAATAAAAGTTCTTGTAATTGTGTGGAGTTTGTGTTGCATTCAGTAGAGTGTAAGTACGTGGTGTGTAATTATCTGGCACTGAGTGGTATTTGGAGTGTATGTTGCATTGAGTGCAGTGTAATTATGTAGAATATAATTATGTGGCACTGTGTGGTATTATGTGGAGTGTATTTATGTTGCATTGAGTAAAGTGTAATTATGTTGCGTGTAATTATGTGGCACTGAGTGGTATTATGAGGAGTGTATGTTGTATTCAATAGAGTGTAATTGTGTGGCGTGTAATTATGTGGCACTGAGTGGTATTGTTTGGAGTGTATGTTGCATTGAGTGCAGTGTAATTACGTAGCATATAATTATGTGGCACAGAGTGGTATTTAGAGTGTATGTTGCATTGAGTGCTGTGTAATTATGTGGTGTGTAATTATGTGGCACTGAGTGGGATTTGGAGTGTATGTTGCATTGAGTGCAGTGTAATTATGTGACATGTAATTATGTGGCCCTGAGTGGTATTTGGAGTGTATGTTGCATTGAGTGCAGTGTAATTATGTGGAGTGTAATGCTTTGGGCAAAAAAATCAAAACACTGCAGGATACTGTGGAAAGCCACACATTATTTTACAGGCTATACTTCAGAACAGGCTGAATATGTTCAGATACTCCGGAGTGTTAACTCGCTTGCATAGTGCATAATGTGGGTCTAGTATGAATACTGCAGCACGCAGGATTTTTGGAAAAGACTGGCTGTATTAAAAACAAATAAGAAATAGTGGAGTACTGAATACTGTGAAAGTTATAGGATAGATACCCCACATCATAATCCATTAAGAGTGCAGTCAATACACGTAAGACGATATGATGCAATCGCATGCTCAACATTTGAATAACTTCAGCAAGTAACAAAATTATGATGAACAGTACTGTCAAAAATTCATTGAGAGCTGCGGTTACAGTTAATAACTGGAATGGAACCCATTCTGAAACATACAATATCAATATGCTGTGCTTCAAATAAATATTCCCTGCAGATATTCATATAATAGTCTCCCCTAGGAGTCAGTGATAATGCACTCAGTTTTTTAGCACCGTCCAACAGTGACAAGAATGTACGGAAAGAAAAAGCCAGTTTAAGCATAAAGCACTGTCTCTAAAGCGGATTCGGAGACAGGAAACGGTGGTCAGGGGGCTGAATATTATGAACCTAGGAAAGGGTCTCTTCAGCTGTCCCAAAACACCATTAACACATTTTTCTTACACAGTTGTACGCAAATCAGCATGAGGGGTTGGACAATTCTCTAGATGTCTTCCTTAATGAAATTCTAGTGTCCAGATAACTTCCTTATTGTACAAATACTTAAAATCATTACAATATCGCTTTCAAGATCATGGCAAGCGCAATGGATAATAGGCTGCTGATAAATTATTAAAAAAGACATGCATCGTAGTAACAATTAACAAGCCTGTTACCTAAGAACCTGTAGGACAGGAGCGGCGCGCACCCGTAGGACTGGAAAGGCACACACCTTTGACCCAGTTACCCGCGACTTCACCTGTAGGGGGCGTGATGCGATGTGGTAATGCCCGCCCCACTGGCAGCCTACCAGAATATTCCCAGATTAAAACTAAACCTCCGTCATTCGCATTTGCACCACCCCAGCTGGCCGGGCCCTTGGTGCAACCCCCGGATCAATCACCTAGCACAGGTAGGGCGGGGGAAAGCATGTGCCACGAGAGCATTCCAGGCGCTTGATGAGCACTGCCAGCAACAAACAATCCTCCTGAACAGAGGCTGTGGAAGGCTGCCTGATGCCCCGTGTCACGCGCTTGTGGTGGGGACGAGCTCTCATTGATGTGGGGCACTGATGGGGGCTTTATGGGGGGCGCAGGGAGGTCTCGCAGCACTGGACACAAAAGAAATACACAAATGGAATTTCGGAGTAGAATTGGTGCATAGCGCTTGATGGCAGTTTTACCTTTTCTAAGCGCTGTACATAACACGTCTTACTGCTACCCAGTTCTTTGATACTCACTGGGCTGACTTGACATCTGAAGGATAAAAGGCAGAGTTGACCGTGCTGGCTTTCGCACATTACCACGTTATGTTCTACTGGGTCATAAGCATCACACAGGCCATTAAATTCCCTGCCAAGTCCACCGTGCCCCACCCTTAAATCACGCTGTACCGGAGAGCAGTGTCGAGCCTGTGCGTCATTGATCAGGGATTATTTTAAATGTATGCACGGCAAGATTCGGGGAAAGCACCCGGTTTTCATTTTTGCAACCGGCGTGGTACTTACAAGTACTGAAAAGGGTTCGGATGGCTCATAAGCTGGGTGTGCAGATTGCTTCTGAGACTCAAAATATTAAGCAATGAGATTGTGTGGTATGGCAGGTCTCAAAGCACTGGACAACAAACAGCACTGAAAGTGCGAGTGGTGCGCATGATCCAGCTTCCTCTGAGACACAGTGGTGTGCATGTCACACACAACGTAATAACGACGTGCGCGTGCACTGGCGAAAACGAAACCTGTGGTGGGGCGGGACTTCCGTCTTCTGCGAGAAGCCCGCGCCCACGGAGTGCCTGGCCAGAGAAGCAGTGGAGACGCGGGGTTCCCATGCCCGAGGGAGAGCCCCGCGGAGGCTGAAGAAGTACGGAGTGGCACCGATGAGGTGAGTGGGGCTTAGTTGTAGGGGGTAGAGGGGGTCTCTGTACGTGTGTGTGTGTGCTCGTGTGTGTGTGTGCTCGTGTGTGTGTGTGTGTGTGTGCTCGTGTGTGTGTGTGCTCGTGTGTGTGTGTGCTTGTGTGTGTGTGTTCGTGTGTGTGTGTGTGTGCTCGTGTGTGTGTGTGTGCTCGTGTGTGTGTGCTCGTGTGTGTGTGTGTGCGTGTGTGTGCTCGTGTGTGTGTGTGTGCTCGTGTGTGTGTGTGTGCTCGTGTGTGTGTGTGCTCGTGTGTGTGTGTGCTCGTGTGTGTGTGTGCTCGTGCGTGTGTGTGTGCGTGTGTGTGCTCGTGCGTGTGTGTGCTCGTGCGTGTGTGTGCTCGTGTGTGTGTGTGCTCGTGTGTGTGTGTGTGCTCGTGTGTGTGTGTGTGCTTGTGTGTGTGTGTGTGTGTGCTCGTGTGTGTGTGTGTGTGTGCTCGTGTGTGTGTGTGCTCGTGTGTGTGTGTGCTCGTGTGTGTGTGTGCTCGTGTGTGTGTGTGCTCGTGTGTGTGTGTGCTCGTGTGTGTGTGTGCTCGTGTGTGTGTGTGTGTGCTCGTGTGTGTGTGTGCTCGTGTGTGTGTTTGTGTGCTCGTGTGTGTTTGTGTGCTCGTGTGTGTGTGTGTGTGTGTGTGCGCGTGTGTGTGTGCTCGTGTGTGTGCTCGTGTGCGTGTGTGTGCTCGTGTGCGTGTGTGTGCTCGTGTGCGTGTGTGTGCTCGTGTGTGTGTGTGTGTGTGCTCGTGTGTGTGTGTGTGCTTGTGTGTGTGCTCGTGTGTGTGTGTGCTCGTGTGTGTGTGTGCTCGTGTGTGTGTGTGTGTGCTCGTGTGTGTGTGTGCTCGTGTGTGTGTGTGTGTGCTCGTGTGTGTGTGTGTGTGCGCTCGTGTGTGTGTGTGTGTGCTCGTGTGTGTGTGTGCTCGTGTGTGTGTGTGTGCTCGTGTGTGTGTGTGTGCTTGTGTGTGTGTGTGCTCGTGTGTGTGTGTGTGCTCGTGTGTGTGTGTGTGTGTGTGCTCGTGTGTGTGTGTGCTCGTGTGTGTGTGTGCTCGTGTGTGTGTGTGCTCGTGTGTGTGTTTGTGTGCTCGTGTGTGTTTGTGTGCTCGTGTGTGTGTGTGTGTGTGTGTGTGTGCGCGTGTGTGTGTGCGCGTGTGTGTGTGCTCGTGTGTGTGTGCTCGTGTGCGTGTGTGTGTGCTCGTGTGCGTGTGTGCTCGTGTGCGTGTGTGCTCGTGTGCGTGTGTGTGCTCGTGTGCGTGTGTGTGCTCGTGTGTGTGTGTGCTCGTGTGTGTGTGTGCTCGTGTGTGTGTGTGCTCGTGTGTGTGTGTGTGCTTGTGTGTGTGCTCGTGTGTGTGTGTGCTCGTGTGTGTGTGTGCTCGTGTGTGTGTGTGTGTGTGTGTGCTCGTGTGTGTGTGTGTGTGTGCTCGTGTGTGTGTGTGTGTGCGCTCGTGTGTGTGTGTGTGCTCGTGTGTGTGTGCTCGTGTGTGTGCTCGTGTGTGTGTGCTCGTGTGTGTGTGTGTGTGTGCTCGTGTGTGTGTGTGTGTGTGCGTGTGCGTGTGTGTGTGTGTGCTCGTGTGTGTGTGTGTGCTCGTGTGTGTGTGTGTGCTCGTGTGTGTGCTCGTGTGCTTGTGTGTGTGTGTGCTTGTGTGTGCTCGTGTGTGTGTGCTCGTGTGTGTGTGCTCGTGTGTGTGTGTGTGTGCTCGTGTGTGTGTGTGTGTGCTCGTGTGTGTGTGCTCGTGTGTGTGTGTGTGTGCTCGTGTGTGTGTGTGTGTGTGCTCGTGTGTGTGTGTGTGTGTGCTCGTGTGTGTGTGTGTGTGTGCTCGTGTGTGTGTGCTCGTGTGTGTGTGCTCGTGTGTGTGTGCTCGTGTGTGCGCGGCGAGGGGGGTGTCTATGTGTGCGTGCGTGTATGTGTGCTCGTGTGTGTGTGTGCGTGTGTGTGTGTCTGTGTGTGTGCTCGTGTGTGTCTGCTTACATGGAGCTAAAAGGGAGACAGGAGATGGTGAACGCGCGCGCGACCTGATCCGGTTCCTGAAGCTGCGCATGCACATCTCGTCTCCCTTAGCTCCTTGTAAGCAGAACCGACGACAATAGACATCGCTTCGCGATGCATCGCAGGTGCGAGACCTAAAAAGCCTTCATCACACAGTGCACATACATTATGCAATGAATACAGGTTCCTCAGATACTCAGACCATCTGCTTCATGTAGATAGCACCGACTGTAGATTGGTATTTTGATTTGCTACCATCACAATTCATCAGGTATAACATTTCTTTAAAGGCGATTATAAATCAATTTCACATATTCCTCTCCCAGTCTTTCAATAATACAGCAACATATTGTAATCTCCAATTTTCCATTTCCCGTTTGCTTAGCTCCTCCTCTTGCTACCCACTACAAGCATTTTCTCATATGTTGCACAATCATACAGGTTTCATAATTCGATGAAAATATGACAAATTTATATATAAAAAAAAGATTCTCTCGACCAATTGGATGGTGGACATGAGCCCCTATTCATAACGAGAAAGAGTGCTAATGAGTGAGTATACCCGAGCAATGTGCAACATCTCATCAATTAATCATTTTAGGATCACAGTGATAAAATCCAGCCAACAATTTCTGGAGAATATACAGCGGGACGAATTCAGTTTACTTTTCAGTATGCTGAGAAAAAAATGATGCAGGAGAGCTTACAGAGAACCTAAATATTTAGAAGAACTACAATGAAGACATTCTTTAGCTGCATTAAACCGATCTCGATATGGAATGTATAACCAAATGATGGCCAGAAATCAGCAAAAGCAGGATACAAACAATAACACGAAAATGCCTAAACATCATTTAAATCAGGCTCTCAAGGGATGCTTCTTTTTTGTACTTTAATAAAGCAACTGTGGACACTCAGCAGCAGACATTTTTCTTATTAACCCCGCCGGCCGTCCGACGTCACGGTGGGCGTGTGCGGAGGACGTCCGGGGGCCGTCCGAACCACGCCCACGCCATAAATCACCCGCACGGCGGCAAAATTTTCGCCGCGGTCAAGGGGTTAATTAACAATCTAACACTGCCCATCAAATGTAAAATATCCTCACAAGTAAAATTGAAATATAACATTTTGCAATACACCGTTTTTTAAAAATTTAATATAACAGAAGATTATCCATTACTCAGAGTGAAAAACGGCAGAGGAAAATAAAATTTTAAAAAATCCATTTGAAAGCATTTGTTATTAAGAAAAATATTACTGAACTGGTGAATTTATATGAAAAAGATGTGCGTACATAGATGCCATTTTCCAGCACTTCATCCTCTTCGTCAAGTTCAGATTTCTGTATCTGTAAGTAAGCTCATCCTTCGATTAATCCTCAACAATTCATATACAGTTTTGAATGAAAAGATCTTTCTTTCGAAACGGTTGCTTTCCAATTGTGACAAGGTTTGGGTGCCATCTAGGGAATTTCAAATGAAATAACATGGGGATTTGGGGAAGAGAGGAATGGTATTTCCTCTACTCTCCACTGGGACCTACATGCTTAAGCAAATATGTTATGTTTAGGGTATTTTCGGAATACATAATCACTGGAGCTTCTTGGTGCTAAATAAAATACCTACAAAAGGAAAAAACGGTTTTGAAAAGTTGAGCTTTTAGTACCTTTTTAAATATGACCAACGAAGATTAAGTGTTTAAATCTATCGGTAGCTAATTCCACTCCTTCCATAATGTTTTTTTTTTTTTTTTTAACAAAAGGAGGCGATGTGGATTTTACAACATCCAGAAGGTGTGTCTCCAGATAGGAGACTGTATTATGGAGTCCTAATATCAAATTTATCTGACAAAAATATAAGGAGTGTGGTCATAAAGAATCTTGTGTATGATGAGCAAAGATTTAAACTGGACTTTTTGAGCCACCAAAAACCAGTGAGGCTGAATGAGAGAGAGTAATGAGATCCCAGATTGTGCCTTTGTTAATGCTGTGCAAACACAAAGAGAAGATGGACGGAGCTCTGAAACTTTTCAGACACTCACCCCCAGTCACAGATCTGGGTTGAATCCATCATCATTCTTTAGCTCACTTTGCCACCTCAGGTCAGACCCAGCTATATGCAAATCAGTCTTGACCCTGTGCCTCATGGGAACTGTCCAGGCCAAACTGCCAAGCCAGGTCTTCCCTGAACTGCAAACAAGCATCTTGGGACCGGTTTCTGGGTAACACCCTTCATCAGTCAGGCTTGTTTCCAGTCCAGGGAGGACCTGGCATGGCAGTTCGGGCCGGACTGTTTCCATGAGGCACAGGGTCAAGACTGATTTGCATATGGCTGGGTTCAAACTGGAATGGCATGGTGAGCAGAAAAACGATGGATTTAGGCCCAGACCTCTGTACTGGGGTGAATGTATGACACCGTTCTGCATACCGTTCAACTGTTTTTGCATTTGTCACCCCGAGTGGGACGGGTATGCCCAGACATGGGTCCCGTGCTCTCCATGACACTGGAATCAAGCTATCCTGGCTGAAGAGGGGTGAATCCCCAGAACCGGTCCTAGGATGCTTGTTTCCAGTCCAGGGAGGACCTGGCTTGGCAGCAAGGATCTGAGACGCGGGGTGGGTCCAGCGGCAAGGTAAGTGTGTAATTTAAAAAAAATATCTTTAATTGTGTTACCTTACACAAAAAACCCCATATTACCCCCCCCCTCCCCCCACCCCCCCGCACCAGCGAGACATGCTGGGTGCCACTCGGGAAAGTATGATGAAATGAAACCTGTTTAACCCCCAATTCACTCTTGAGGTTACATTCTCTACAATTTAAAAAAAAAAAAAAGGCTGGGGCAGTCGTTCATTTAGAATACAAACAGAAGCGTCATACAGTTGTTTCTGTGAGGTAACATTATTTCTCTATTCAAGGATGTACATAACTCTGAAACATGAACTGTGCGACAGTCGATATGGCAATGTAGAGTAATATATTAACTTTATTAATAGAATATCCCTAGGAGAAACTGGCGGTGATATAACAACAATGGAATGCTTTAAGGGTGAGTGCAAAAGAAAGTTCTCATTTTTTTAAATATTTGACGGGAGAATTTAATCACTGCTAAAAAAAGATCACCATGGGGACAGGTAAAAATAGTAAGGTTACCTACTGCGTCTTGCCAATGAGTATCAGAAAGAGCAGCATGGCTGGCAATAACTGGGCGTGGACAGGTTTGCCTTTGGCTTGCCCACTGTGCAGCAGCACAGCCCCTGCCCTTAAAAGACTTTGGAATGGAAGCAAATTCATGCAAACTACAGCTAGTGTGAAAACTCGAGGAAACAAAACTCCCAAACCCTCCCAAGACGAAAGCAGTGGAGGCTGAAAGGTTAAAAACAAGATAATCTGGATAATGTTATAAGTATAAAGTGCACCTCATTAAATAAATGGGCAATAAGATTTAAAACTAGTGCAGCGCAGCACTCATCCTTACATAGAAGCCACAATGGTGGCACATTCACACAACAATGTGCAGACTTGAGCAAACAAAACTGGAACCTGAAATGGCCAAAACACTCTACAATCACTATTAGCTTGGGAAAAGAAGCCCTGTTTAACCGGGTGAGGAGAGATAACGAAGGAAGCAAGAAACCCAAAGGCGAGAGACTATAATGTACCCTAATAAACCCCAATAAAGCAGTCTAACTAAAGTGCATGTGCATACCTAATTAATTAAGTAAAAACAAAAGAATCTGTTTAAATTTATTAAGTGTAAAGTGCACCTTGTTGAATAAAAGAACCAAAAGACTAGCACTGAAAACCAGATTATGTCAGGTTGCCTTCTTACTTCTACAATTTTGTGGAGGACAAACAATCCAAGGCTGTGGGGACTGTAGTGAACTAAAGTACGCAACACAAAAAGACGCCAGCAGATTACCGGAAGTTCAAATGAAGAGGTTGATGTGGCAGTGCCCAGGTTACCCATATCTTCTCCAAACTCCGGCGAAGCACCTGGGCCCCAGAAAAGGGCTCAGCTGAGGGCAAGCAAATGTAGGGCACAAATATTGTAACAGTCCACCCACCCCCTAATACCAGCATCATCCAAAATCTATGTCCACAGCCTGAAAACAAAGGGCACCTGCGGAAGGAGGGCTTGCAGTCTGACAGGAGGGCCAACAAAGGGAAAATGTCTTACAGGGGTGCATGGAGCCCCTGTTGGCTGCCCTGACTCACTGTAGTAGACTTCTCTACAATGTGGTTCAACCAGGTTCACTCCTCGACAAAACAAGCTATTATTATTGAATTTTCTTAATCATTTGGAAGGTAGGGGTTGGAGGAATCTACCTACTACAAGAAAATACACCCAATGACGAAAGGCTGGCAATCGGTTGGGTTGCTATAGTTCTTCGCAAAGTACTTCCCATCAGGGTTCATGAAAACAGACGATGTGGCTTTTCTTATAGTCCAAGGTTAGAAATGTGATTGAGGGTGAATCTGGGAAACTGCTTAGAGTTGATGTCGATCTAGTCTTAATCAGTATACAATTTAAGATCTGTATGTACTTGGACCAGGATCATTTTATTAAAAAGGCTAGCTATATCAGAAATTGGAGGAGGTGGAGTGGGACACTGAGGCGAAGTGATTTCGAGATAGGCATGAATGCACACCTAGGTAGGACGTCAACTGACTGAATGACTCTAGCTCTCTGTTGAAGGGGTGTAAGAAATAGATAGAAGTAGTAATCTGCTGGATGTATAGCACACTCAATGCCCTAACAAACCTAAATTAAAGTATTTTTCTTCTGCTCACAAATCTAATGCAAGATTTGATCACTTCTTCGTGAGATTGTGGGTAATGCAGAGGATTAAGGATTCAAGTATAATACTGCAAAGTGGGTTCCGTCCATTTAATTTGGCCATTTTTTAAAAAACTTTTTGGGATCAACCGGTTTTGAACTTTTCACTGTACAGTAATGATCTATCTATGACACCCCAGATCAGCGCTGTAGTTTCCTCTAGCCACTTCCAGCTCAGGAAAATACGTAAAATTTCTCGCCTACTCACCACCGACGCCCTTATTTTGGCCTTGCTTGCGTTAGTCATGTCTAGGCTTGATTATGCTAACGCACTATACGTAGGCATTCCTGCATACCAACTCAGGAGACTTCAGCTGATACAAAATCAGGCTGCCCGCCTGATATTCCATCAGCCAAGAGACCAACATGTTCAACCCCTTTTAAAAAGTCTCCACTGGCTACCGGTCTCTGCCCGATGTAAATTTAAGCTTGGTTGCATCATCTCCAAATCTCTCACTGGTCATAGTCCTTCCTTCATCTCCTCCTTGCTTCATCGGTACGCCCCTTCCCGCACTCTCCGATCATCTCAGATGGCTTTACTGTCTGTCCCTAGATTCAAGCGGAAGAAACACGGAGGCCTTAGGTTTTCATATTTAGCCCCGTCCTTTTGGAACTCTCTGCCTCTTCCTCTTAGGTTGGCTTCCCCCTATTCCAGATTCAGATCTTCCCTTAAAACGCACCTCTTCACTGAAGCGTATCATTAGTTGATTTCCCTTGTTATGTTATTGCTTGTCTCTCCTCCTAGCTCTCTCCTTATAGCGCCAAGGAACCTAATGGTGTTAGCGCGCTCAATAAATTAATTTAACATAACATAACATAACACTTGAACACGTGCACAGGTGTGCGGGCTGTAAATGTGAGACTACAGCTGTGTGCAGTCAAGTAACTGCGCACAGGTAGCCTTGCACAACAGGACTCCGCAGGTTTAAATATTGACCTGGGCTAGGCCTTATATCAGTGGGCACTTTTAGGTAAAGTCGTTGTGATTTACTGTTTTGTCTTCAGTGACAACTTATTATATACATAAGGGGAAAATCTACCTTACAGTGCAGGGTCTCTTCCTGTGAACTATGTTATTAATACTGGTACATTTTTCCTCATTCTATATTCTCTATTTGTAAAAAATGGTTTGAGAATTGTATTGTGCTGTGTTCCTTACTTAAAAATTGTTGCAACTTCTTGGTTCTTGGGATGTCTGGTTTTACTGGCCCATATCAGTAGAGCTTCATAAAAGTTAGTACGGGGACGCTGCAGAATTGCTGTAGTGCTGCTGCTGGGAAGGACTTCAATATCCATCATTCCACAGGGCACCATAAGGAGGTCCCTGCATTGTTCCTCAGCTGAACCACGTTGGCGCTATATAGCGCGCGTTTTCCTCCAGCAGTGCAGGACTTTGTGGTGTTGCTCTGGCGCTGCATTTAGGAAGGACCTCAATATCCAGTATTTCACAGGGCACCAGACGGCGGTCTCTTCATCATTCCTCAGCTGAACCGTGGAGGGGCTATATATTTCGTGCTCTCCTCCAACAGCGGGGGACTCTGTAGTGCTGCTGCTGTGAAGTACCTCAATATTCAGCATTCCACAGGGCCACAGGAGAAGGTCCCTGCATCGTTCCTCAGCTGAACCGGGTTGGCACTTGCTTTCCTCCCGCAGCACAGGACACTGCAGTGTTGCTGTAGTGCTGCTGCTGGCAAGGGCTTCAATATCCAGCATGCCACAGGGTCCCAGGTTTTTCAGCTGAACGACGCTGGCACTATATAACATGCGATTCCCTTACGCAGCACGTCCCGCATTTGTGCCGAACCCGGGCCAAGGGCTGGGCCCATCCGTGCCCCTTAGGGTCTCTGCTGGTCCCCCCCCTTTTGGCTTAGAGTATGGTGACCACTACCTTTTGCTTTGGAACGTTTAATCACTAAACTGTGATTGAGGCGTCAAGCCGGAAGTATACAGCAAGTTTTGTTGACTCAGTATTAGTTGACATCTAGCAGCTGAACTAATTTCCTTGTCTTTGTTCCTGCTTTGATCGATTTATTTAATAGACGCCAATTATCAAATTATTTAAACATCAATTATTATCCAACCAAATACATCATGGGTAAACAAACGGATAGTGTGTTAGAAAAGGCAATGGAAACAATTTCTAAGGAAATCATGCTGAGTGCAGATTATCACTTGATTATGGCCGTGATTGCAAGGCCTCCCTGGGTAATCCCTCATATGAGAATCCCAAGATGGCACCCTGTAATATAGCTAAACAACAAAGTGATAACCTGCACACCTTATGTTTTATAGGAAAAGTTTTAACTTCTAAAAAACGTTATTTCATCTGTTTTTAAGAATTGGTGCTGACCCCGGAGATCCCTGACTAGCCCCTGTCAGGTATAAATATGACAATTGGTTTAAACAAATTATGTTTAAATACCAGGGTGCACTGTTCAAAAGGCCCAGTAAGGTGCTATCGATAAGTTTATACAGTATTAATACTAGTGTTTCAAATTAAGTCATAATATCACCTTGAATTCTTAAACAATATAATCCACACATTTTGTCATTGTGTTGCCTGCCACGGCGTGGTTAATCATAAAGCATTACCAACACCATCATATTTAAATAAATGCAATTTCCCAACATAAGAAAATAGGAAGAAAACAATAAAAACAGTAATTCCTTCTGTATATGCAATCTTTTATGTTAGAAATTTCCAATGTTCCAATATTCAATTCTTCAATAGTGTATCCAACATATCCCAATGCATTTCGGTGCAGGCACCTTCATCAGGGGAACACTGTAAAAATATGTACATATATGTAACAATTTTTCAATTGCTTAAAATAAACAATAAACAATCAGTATCCATTTGTTTCAATGTATGCTTTCTTTAAATAGCTTCACCAGCTCAAATTATTGTGGTGTACCAAAATCTTCAAATGATAGTGGAGATCATTGTGCACACAACCACACTTTTAAGCAACTACTGAATAGAACTATAAAGTACCAAAAGTGCTGTTTTCAGAAAGACACATGAGAGATGTGATGGATAACCCAAATAAAAACCTAGTTGTGCACTGTGTTGCCAAAAGTTCACACATGTAAGCATGCCCGATGTTCGCAGACCTTTTTGATTTTCTGTCTTACCTATTGTCTTTTAAACACAAACGGGACGTATGGGTGTAGCGTGATGTATCCAAATTCTACGAGAGTAATAAACACCATTTACACTACAGTTCTTATTTCAACTCAGAAACCAAAACACAAGTATTGTTGTTTGAGAAGGGACTTACGTCTATAACTGTTGTTGCAGTCTGATAACACTCGCGTGTGGCCCTTTCTATCATCCGCTTTCCAAAGTAGGTCGCGTCTGTCTGTAAACAAACGCTCACATTAGTGAGTGTTCCTGGATCTAAATGCCCATATCGGTTTGCATCAAGGAGGTACCCCCGCTTATCTTACCACTACACTTGGGAGAACAAAAACATACCATTCCACAGTTGAGATACACAATACTCGAACAGGTGTTGGTTCGGCCACATGTTGACACCAATAAACACTTGCCGCAAAGGGAAACCTTTTGGATCAGGTTTTGGAACACGATGAAGCCTTGTGGGCTGAATGATAAGATTGAATTTACATGCTTTTTGTAATCATAATTGTCAATGAGTGTCGGGCATTGTATGTAAATACATAAGATCTATTTTTGTAACCTAGTACACACAACCATTTAAAACGCCCTTCTCAAAGAGACATGTGACGGTTTTAACTAAACTATAGGGCCTAACCCTTCTTTGGGTTTTCTCTGCCACTGTTTTTATCATATTTTTTTAATTGCGCCTTCTTTTAGATAGGCTCTCAGTTTTCACTATAGAAGGTCGGTGAAAAAGGTTTTATACTTGCACCTACATTAAAAGATGCAGGGCAGAAGCCGGCGCTTCTCGCTTTTCTTTTTCCTTTCTTACACAAGAATTGGTATAGTCTGTTGTTCATTTTCATATCTTGACGTAGGAACGCGGAAATATAATGAAATCGCGAGCGAGTGGCAACCTGCACTCGTGATAGCGTACACAAGGACGGGTGAAAAAGGAATAGTCTGTTGTCGAGCTTTATAACGCAACGTAGGAATGCGGAAGCTTATTGAAACCATACGCGAGTGAGATCGAACACACTTGCCATAGCGCACATTAGAAGGACAGACGATACACCATTACCAGAAGCGAAGATAAGCGGGGGTACCTCCTTGATACAAACAGATATGGGCTTTTAGATCCAGGAACACTCACTAATGTGAGCGTTTGTTTACAGACAGACGCGACCTACTTTGGAAAGCGGATGATAGAAAGGGCCACACAGGAGTGTTATCAGACTGCAACAACAGGTATAGACGTAAGTCCCTTCTCAAACAATAATACTTGTGTTTTGGTTTCTGAGTTGAAATAAGGACTGTGGTCTAAGTGGTGTTTATTATTCTCATCGAATTTGGATACATCACGCTATACCCATACGTCCTGTTTGGGTTTAAAAGAGAATAGGTAATACAGTAAATCAAAAAGGTCTACGAACATCGGGCATGCTTACACATGTGAACTTTTGGCAACAGTGCACAACTAGGTTTTTATTTGGGTTATCCATCACATCTCTCGTGTCTTTCTGAAAACAGCACTTTTGGTACTTTATAGTAATATTCAGTAGTTGCTTAAAAGTGTGGTTGTGTGCACAATGGTCTCCACTATCATTTGAAGATTTTGGTAAACCACAACAATTTGAGCAGATGAAGCTATTTAAAGAAAGCATACATTGAAACAAATGGATACTGATTGTTTATTCTTTATTTTAAGCAATTGAATAATTGGTACATATATGTACATATTTTCACAGTGTTCCCCTGATGAAGGTGCCTGCACCGAAATGCATTGGGATATGTTGGATACACTATTGAAGAATTGAATATTGGAACATTGGAAATTTCTAACATAAAAGATTGCAAATACAGAAGGAATTACTGTTTTTTTTCTTCCTATTTTCTTATGTTGGGAAATTGCATTTATTTAAATATGATGGTGTTGGTAATGCTTTATGATTACCCACGCCGTGGCAGGCAACACAATGACGAAATGTGTGGATTATATTGTTTAAGAATTCAAGGCGATATTATGACTTAATTTGAAACACTAGTATTAATACTGTATAAACTTATAAATCGATAGCACCTTACAGGGCCTTTGGAACAGTGCACCCTGGTATATAAACATAATTTGTTTAAACCAATTGTCACCCTGTAATATAGGGCATTCATCACACTTCTGAACATCTCATGCCGCCCAAGGCTTGATGAACACTGGAGCTGACAAGTCAACAGCCTAACAAGGCCCTTCTAGTATTTTGTCGGAAACAAAGCCAGCCATCAAAATAAAAAAGACCCATAGGGGGCAGCAGAAAGAATGAAGTCCGCCAAATTCAACTTTCCGTATGGCATAGTAATCAGCCGCTTAACTCAAACATCAGAATTTGATTATTATGGTCCAGATAAACCCTCACTTATGGTATGATAAATGATGCACCCTCTTAGAGGATAATTTGAAACCAGTTAAGGCACAGGTGGTCAATATTGAAATTAGCATGACTAGCATTATTCATAAGATCTCTGCCCTTGAGAATGCTCGGTTTCCACCAAATGGTTAATTAATTTTATAGCAACTAACATGTACGCTGCCCACGAAAAATAACTACTAGAAATAGTACTATCATTGCTGATGATGCCCTAAGGCTATTAATATGACTATGTGAAATTCTGGTTTATCGGGGAACTGTGATAATGATCATATCCAGACCGGGACATGCCTACAGCCAATAAAGAGCGACTGGATCTTCCCCATGCCTCCACAATTGGTGAAGAATTGCAAATAGAATCATGGACTGAGATACATAATAAGAGTGCCAACTAGCTCACTAAACAAACACTTTAAGAGCATACATTTGAATGAGATATTAAAGGTACGAAGGGTAGTGTGAATAGGCCGCCTTAAGGAGGAGATTGACGGGGATTGTATTGTAAGGAATTTTCGGAGCCCTCAAATTGTAAGAAACCTGCTGGGTGTCCAGGAAGTCCAGGGGTGTGGAATTTAATAAAATATCTACTTGTTCATAGGGCAGGTTGTTTCATAAATCTACTTGTCCTGTAACAAAATCCACTTCTCCCTTTTGTGTCATGTAATGCGGCGACAAATTACGGCAGCAAGCTCATTATGTACGAGTTATGATAAAGAGTCTCTAATTATTCCAGGGTTTGTACCATAGTAGGGCATGAATACTAGCAATTCCCTTATGTTGCTACGTTTCTGCAGGTCTACATACTGGGGCTAAATGTAGTTGTAAGAAATAGTTCACGGGTTGGAATGCCCTTTTGAGTCTGTGCAAACCTACTAACTTGCATGTTTTAACACCTTCAATGCCACATGGTATTTTTCTGCTGCGCTGGACCTTCTTTTTTCCCCATTGTTCATGACAAGGTCAGCTCGTCATAAGCACAGCTCCAGTGGACCTGCATGACGAGCTGACCTTGTCATTAGCATGGAAGAGGTTAAGGATTTTCACCAACTCTTTTCTAATCTTTTCCCATACTGAAAAAGGGTGAAAATTTACTCCTGACAGTGGAAGACGTAAAACAACTTCCGGGGTTGGGAATAAAGTGGTTGGAGGAAAAGTTAACTTGAAAAATTCAGATGGTCACATGAGCAAATCTAAACATGCACATTTACTCATGCTAAAATGCAGGTCACACATTTTCTAGGAATACTATTTCTTGGCCTACTTCTGTAAATTCTTGTGAATTCACAGAAACTGTATATATGCACTTAATGCAAGGATATATACCATGAATGGTCTTTTGAGACTTTCTTCAATAATTGGGCCTCTAATTAGGCCTGGGGTTAACCATGACCTTTTGTGTTTAATAAAATGATGTCGCTCTCTCTCCATCTCTTGGTCTATCAGCTGGCTTCACTGTGAGTGACAGTATTCTGCTCTTTTACAAGGAGCATATTGGCACATAAAGTAGTTTAGTTCATTGCTTGGAACTGCTGTGGCAATGTGCGCTTTGTGCGTCCAAAAACAATTTTTGCTTTTGCCAATGCTTGTTAGAATGGTGTTCTAGATGCTCCCGTAACAAAATAAATTCCGATTAGAGCGTACTGCTGCTTCTTAAAGAGAAAGGCACTAGCTACTTTAAAATGTAAAAAGGAACATATATTATTATTAAATCTAGATTGACTGCTGAATTTCTCACAGGTAGCTTGTGTTAAAAGCAATGAAATGCCTGGATCGTTTCCAAAAAGGTCATAAAGGGAATCTGCTTTCTATGCTGTGAGGACATGAATCCGTAATCGGAGCTTTATTTTCAAGCTGGAGTTAAGGTTTTGTAAGCATTTCTGTAGTGAGACATGAATTGGGATTAACAAACTAAAGAGCTCGTCTTTATAGATTGCGTCTTTAATGCGGTCTGTCAAGAAAGTCTGGTGTGGCATAATTAGCTATACATGTCAACCTTCATTCAGAAGCTAATGAACAAACAACCTTGATCTTTGCAGTATCAAGGACTTAGTTTCTGAAGTATGTAATTGGAAACACTTTATTCATCACGTGAGTACTGAATTCATATTAAACTATTTTGGCTCACACTCCTCAAAACATTGCATATTAAAACTTGTTAAGTAAAGTGCCTTATTAAAAGATGAATTTAGCAGAATGGCCAGTTCTACTGTAAATGTCAGAACTATTCCATTCCAAAGATTCTGCACAAGTAAAGAACACATTAGGTGTAAAGTGGGGTAAAATAGTATCCTTTCAATTAAGTGATAAGTCATGTAAGCATCAAATGACAGTAAGATACACAGTAAGGTACCAAAATTACATATCATGATGACCGATTAGAAGACTCATGAATACAAATAATAAAGTTAACATTTGCTAAAAAAACATTCAATACATATCACACAACACATTAACTATTTTATTCAAAACACACTGTACTGTGAATATGCAATGTAATCAGATTCCAAGACTATTGTTAAATAGATTGCTGATATTTTGGACACACAAAAGGAAAATGTGGTGATTACAATTATTTTTTCCCTATCTACGCCTGCTGCCTCCTCTGCCCATACCAAGGGCTACTCTATAAACAAATATCACTGGATAACCAAGTATCCTCGGGTTTTCTTTAACAACGAATTGCTAAAGAATGTTTTAGTCCATGTGATTCAATTTTAGCAAATGAACACTACGACTGCCAAACGTGTTTCCTATGCAGTGTCCCAGTTACCCAGAGTCCTCTTGTATCCCTACTTATACATGGTGTCTTGCCATCAAGTGCCACCTCTTTAGATCTCAAGCACAATCAGACGGATACTCATACTGGATGGCTTGGGAAATAAATGCACTAACAATGCACTGTGAAATTTCCACACATTAAAATAACTTCCAAATTTGGCTTTCTGCAGCCTAACATTCAAATAGGTATGGCATGTTAGGTCATGCTAATTTGTAAAAGCGCACTATCATCCAAGAGAGAATCCTGGCGCTAAGCAATTACGAGATAAGCCTATTCCAGGGCAACCAGAGATGACTCTAGAAGCCAGGTCTTCAGCTTTCTTTATGAATCAGAAAAGTGAGGAGGAGGTATGAATATGTGGTGGCAGGTCGTTCCACACTTTAGGGGCGATTTAGAAGAAGGCACGGCCTCTGGTTATCGGTATACTTTCACCATGACCTCAATGCAGACCCAATAAATGGTCCTCTGTCATTCCCCACGGTAAAGCCCCATTACCTCACGTCCTGCAATTCTCATTGCCCAAAACAGACACTGGCATTCTGGCTCACCACAAAGCACACAACAAACCTTAGAGTTTTTTTACGGAGTTTTTTTTATATAGTGTGAACTTGACCCGAAGGTATCGGAGCACTTTACATTGCACCAATTACGTTACATGAGGACACATTCATTTTTGCTAGGCACAGGGAGATTAAGTGATTTGCCCAGAATCACAGGATGTTGAGCTTCATTGCCGAGACTCAAACCCAGTTCCCCAGCTTCGAGGTCGACCGCCCTAGCCATTAGGCCAACTCCTCTTCCCTAAAGCCTATCATTTTCCTGGCCCTTACAGCAGAACTTCATGCATAGAAACCTGCCACCAATCAGACTCCTAAAACAGACATACCTGTCATAGTCCTCCTACCAATCCCCCAAGCCTGGTTCTGCCTCTCTTGCCACCAAAACAAAGTTACATTTTACTGTGCCTCTACTATCAACCAATTGAAAAAAACAGACTCCTTCACCTTGCCCACTCCATGCTCTGCATGCCAGTCCCCACATGAAGCTATGTGAGGGAGCTCCAAAACAATGAGAACAAAGGATGGGGAGGTAGCCAGAGTTGTGCCATCCCTCGATGAGTTGTTCCCTTATAATGTTTGTCTCGGAGACAGATATGCAGAGAAAACTGCATTGTCACGGTCAACCATGCATGTGTTGTAAAAAGCCCTAGCTCATCAACAGCAAAATCCCAATAAACTGAAGAATCTGTCCAACATATTATAAAGCATTCAACTTCACACCGTTGAGCCCTGTTACAGTGGAGGCCTGGACTGAGGCGCAATAAATCTGAAAATGGCCAAAAATATGATTCGGTTTGTAGGTTGTAGTTTATTGTGATATAAAAAAAGATAAGAAATGCTTTAGTGATTCAGAAGAATCACATTGCAAGTAGGATTAAACACCTTAGAGGGAATCTGGATTTTAAATGTGAAATGTTAAATGACAGCTGAAGGTACCGTAAAGTGTAGAAGGACACACTAATTTTTTCAGGTCCCATTTGTAAGTCTCACCTGTGGGAGCACTCTTGCTTGCAAGAGATATTGTCACTTTTATTTGTTGCCTCATAAATGGCCAACTCATTCATGCCGACTTCACTTCCTCTTTCGTGTGGAACCTTGGCAAAATACTGATTGGTTCATCTTGAATAATGTCCTTCTGCAGATCGAGGTACTATTTTTCTTTCTTCTTCCAGTCATCCATGTTACTTTTTCGCTCCCCCCGCATCCCGTTGCCCGTTGCTTCTTCCCCTCCCACCACCAGTTGTCAGAGTAGTTTTTACTCCCCATCACCCCACCCGCACATTTTCTGTGTTGCTCGCCATAAGAAAACAAAATACGCTCTAACTCGCAAGGGCTTTTTTAGGTCGAGCCTGAGCCAGCGTGCAAGTACTGCTCTGCCGATCAGTTGTAGTACAGTACGGAGAGAAGCCCCTCCCATATTTTTCACAGGCTTGTGTCTTTGTTCTTCGTAAATGCTGGCTTCTGATTCCTAAATAGTTAGTTAGTCCTTCCTTAGAACAGCCATGACTTCATTTGTAACCTCCGATAGCTACTGGTCCCTTTACTTGGTTGTTACACGGTACGTGTACTATTTCTTTATTGAGTTTCTCCCACATTAGGCACAACGACGTGCTGTGCTTACATTCAGCGGGCCATGCCCGCTTTCACTTTCGAAGCAGCCGGGATAATTGCAGACATTAGTTTGCAATGCCATGGGTCTCGCATTTAAATGCGTGACCCTTAGCATTGCAAATATTTTTATTAACTAACCTGCTGCGAAGGGTGGAATGAGGTTACCTCTGCTTGCATGTATCGCTTGGTCCACACTAGTCTCGTGACTCACTGAGGCATGCGACACATGAAATCAAAGACAGAGGTCCCACCATGTGGGAAACAACCACAAAAGTCCCCATATGTGCGTTTGTGAAGAGCGGCCAATGATGCAGTCTTTCAACCCGTGATGTTTGTATCCCTAGTGTCCATATTTACCTCACATGTACCGTTTAGGTTGTGACCGACTCTGCTCTGCCAAGTTTATGACCTGTGCCCTAACCGGTTACACACATACCTCTGCGTTGTCGCTGGGACCTTTGTCAACTGGGCTATCACGGGGCAATTAACACTCACATCACGTGTATAGGTGGTGCGCCTACCTTGCACCTTCAGAGCTCCTTCTCCTGAGCCTCAAGGGTTGAGGTCCAGTCCGAGGGCCATGCTGTGAGTGTCTGTTCTTGAGGCAACCACCATGGTCGGTACCTGGGTGCCGCAAACTTTAAATCCGATGGAACGAGGTGAACGCACCACTCTGAGGAGGAACTTTGCCAAAGTTCTGAAAGTGCCAAACTGTTAACGCCGGCCCCTGCACCAGGGAGGACTCGCCTGCGACCCACACGGAGGCAAGGAGGGAGCAGCTCGCCAGGTCCCAGCTCGGGCCCCTCTGCACAGAAAGGGAAAGCGGCTGGAGCAGGGTTGTCAGAAGAGAGCCCGGCTCACGGTTTTCCTCTCGGATTGCTCTCGAAGGAGTGGGAGGGGGAAGGGCAGCCGCATCTGTCGCTCTTCTCCTCCCCACTGGAATTTGCATGCAGTTTTCCAACTTCACCTGCTGGCTCCCCTAGCACCCACCTCCTGGTTCCAATGAATGAGGGTGGGAGAGGGTCAGTGGCTCCCAAAATTGTTGCCTACCGCTACAGACAAGGGGAGCTCTGCCCCTGCTGACACCCGTTGTTCCTCGGCAAAATCTGTCTACAGACGCTTCAAAGTGGAGTGAAGGCCCAAGAAAGGAAGGCATGTGGGGGGGTAAGGAATACTGATGGGAATACTGCATTGCTCTTGCTTCCAATGCAAATCGCTGATCTCAACTGGGCATGTAATGTGCTTTCCTACGAATATGTGTCGAAATCCCGCAGCCTTTTTCCCCGCATGGAATCACAACGCGGTCGTTACCATGACCACGTTGTGATTCCGCCTACCATTACTCCGCAAGTCTGAACAACTTGAGGAGGGGGCGCGCTGGATGTTGGAATAGTATAATTTACTATTCCAACTCCAGTCTGTGCGGACACTAGGGAAGGTGTTGGATTTTAAATCCAACACCAGCCCCCCCCGCCATCCGCAAGTCGTTCTTCCGACTTGCGGAGTAATGGTATGCGGAATCACAACGCGGTCGTTGTAAAGACAGAGTTGTGAATCCCTGCAGGGAAAAAGTTTGGGGGTAAACGTTGTTTACCGTTTTGCTACTGTTCCCCGCCAGCCTCAGAGACACACGCCAATCCCCTGTAACATTATCGACTCACTGAAGAAGTAATGTCGCCCCGAGGATGGACTAGAGGGGTACATGTGCCACTCTGGGAGAACCTTCAATGGGTCATAGAGGAAAGTGAAAGCACAGCCCCTTTTATATATGGCCACACAGGCAAGAAGTGATTTGAAACAATTACGTCTGCAGTGCTATAGAAATACTCAATTCATTCATGCAGTTCTTTTTCTGACTAACCGTACCCTCAACTCCCAAATTGTATATTGCGTCTCCTGAGCTGAAGGAATCCGATTCACAGAAAGCAACCGTAACTCTTAATCTGCAGTAGTACTACCCGTACAAACATATTCATTTCTGTCACAAGCAGTGTCAGCAGCATGCCTAGGATGCAGTACTAGAGGCAGGTTCCCAGGTGTACTGCTGGGAGTGTTGTGGGACACTTTACTGAGTTGCTGTGTCTCCAGAGTTGAGATGTCAGCGCTGTACAACACCACACAGGGGAAAACAGCTCTCGGTCAATGGGCATTTTTTTTAAAATTATAAACATTATTCTTGGAGGTGAAACACCTACACTTCACCTACAATCCCATTAAGATTGGCGGGCTTCTGTTCCCATTCCACTTTGGAAAAGAGTCTATTTCAGCACTATATTTTCGCAAATTTATACAGCGCGAACTCGAGAGCACTTTACACGAGTACCACTTGCATTACAGAAGGACAGATTCATTGTTAGGCACAGGGAGATTAAGTGATTTCTAGAATCCCAGTATATTTGACTTCCTCCAGACTCGAACCTGGTTCCCCTGCTTTAGAGTCAGCCCCTCTAGCCGTTAAGCCGCTAGAGAATCGCTGACCACTTCCTGGGAGGCTGGAGAGAAGAATGTGATACTCACAAACTGGCAGGATTGCAGGTGTTGACAAACTCTCCAGGAAAAGAACGCTTTGATACTCTCATTCGACAGTGTTTTTTTACTGTGTAATTTGTAAGCCATTTTGGCACACAATTACGTAGTAGTAAAAGCATTTATGGTGGCTACGTAGCCTTTTGTTGAAAACAGACTTACAAAGCGCAGTCATTTTGGGCAGTAAAAGTATGCTTACCAATGAAAATGTCTTTGTGAATTGGTCCCAGAGTTGTTTTAGATCCCTGTGCCCCCAGAAAGTGAACATTCAGCATTTGCACCACACTTAGGATCTTTGACATCGTGCAAAGACGGAGCTGGAATTGGAGCAGGTCGGTGCTGTGACGCAGTTGCCAGGAAGGTCTGCAGTATGTAGGCCAGGCCATTTTAGGCTACCTCCTGTCCATGTATCTGAGCACTGATCTCTTCCTTTTATTTCATGCCCGGTGAGAATGAGGACTTTCGGACTACCTGCGTATTATTAAAGCTTTGATGCTCAATTGCCACCATTGTCACACTTTAATTAAACGATTTAATACTCAAAGTGCAGCCACTACATCGTTTACCTGTCCTGGCTTCACCTGGACAGCCTGCCAGCCTGTGCAGTCTTACTGTTATGACCCACATCTGGTTCGAACTTTAGTTAGGAGAGGGTGTAGGGTAAGGGGTTGGGGGTGAGCGGTAATGCACTTCCTGCTGTAATTTGTATATAATCTGCAAGTCACTCACTCCAATTAAAATATCTGATTAGTCATGTATTGCCTTTCACTTTATTACACTTTATACCGTGGAGCAGGTTTCAAAGAACTTTGAATAGTAACATTAGTTTTTACCGGTACTCTTTTTATTGACCTTGGAAGGATGAGAGGTGGTGATGTGATTCCAGCTTGGCTTTTGGAAGGGCTGGTCTCTTTTCACTCCCATCCTCATTCGTTACATTCAAGGGAGCTTTCCCCCCAGGTTTAATGTAATAGCTTAGTCAGTCAATGCACCTGGTGTATCTGTGTGTCGCAAGTTGCAGTTCAAGCAGGACAGCCTTTTCTCCTTTAGCTGTCGAGACATTGGGTATCAGCCATTTGGAAATAGTATTTTTCATCAAACGTTTGACACAATTCATCGGGTGCAAACTGATATAAATGTTCATTTATACCAAGCCCCATGTGAACACAGCAGAGAGGCAGCCCCTCCTTTTTAGGTCAAGCCTGGGCAGCGCATGCACTGCTCTGCGAGGCATGCAGTACTGAGGTATGGACTTGAAGCTCTGCCCACTCTCCCCCCATATTTTTATGGGCTTGTGTCATTGTCCATTGTACAAACTTTGGCTTTTCATTGACCAATCGACTTAGTAGTCCCTCCTTAGTACCACCTTGTCTCATTTTGTAATATCCCATGAGGACACCCTGTTATGTGTGTTGTTACTCGGTAGGCTTTACTTACAGTCTCTGAGCACTATTTTCTCAAATCGCTTTGTCCTTCCTGCTGTTGCAGGACGGACACGCTCTCTCCTATCTCTCCTAACGCTTAAAAAAAAACATTTCTTCATAACACGGGTGCTGAACTCATTAGCAAGGCAATAGGTCTCGTGTTTGGGAGAGTTTAAGCTATTGGCATTGTAAATAAACACACCTTTTATTTAGAGGTTTTAAAAACAAAACAAATAAAATGCATTGTCATTTACAGTGCCAATAGCTCAAACTCTCGTAAATGCGAGACCTATTACATTGCAAATGCTTGCTTACCGTCCTGTTGCACCGAAGTAAACAAATAAAACTACACTGAAGAAACGGACGAGATATCGGAAAGCCAGGCTTTTTTTTTTGGTAAAAAGGCAGAATGGGGGCTAAAGAGAAGGTCATATTTTTTCACAAAGTCATTGGGAAATTCAACAACTGGAGTCTAGTTTTTTTTTTGCAAATGCTCCCTTTTAAGTTGTGGCCCATGTGCTAAAATCTGTTCCATTGATTGACAAGAATGAGAGTAACCAGTGCTTGCCTCGTAAACAAGACGACACCCAGTGTGCAATTCTGCCAAAAAGCTTTCGCATTATGAAAAGTAAAAGTCTTTGCCCAAATATGACCTTGTGTCTGTGCATCCCTCAAAGCTGGTGCCTTGAATGGCTATTGAAGTAGGATAATCAGCAACAATGGTGAAAAGCTCGAATCTCAAGATACACGATTTTTAATAATTCAGTTCAAGAGTTATTAACAGTGCCTCTTGTGAGCACAACCATCCACAGTCACCAGAAGCTCACTGGGTTAAAACACTCACTGTCATCAAGAGGAACCAAGAATGTTCGTCACTGATTCATTCACAGTGTAGAAAGCTTGCCAGTTAGAACTTAGGACCAACTACTCTCTTCACTAATCCGGTCTCTCTTTCACTTGGCTCATTTTCATCCAAGGATTTATCATCATACGTCGGCATGCTTGGACAAAGGTTCCTTCCAGCAGCCTCTGCCTTCCTGCGGGCTGATTTGTTCTTTTACCTTGTGGACCCTTAGACATTTTGCTTTTCATGTGCTTTCTGCCTCTCATACGTCCCTATACCAGAACGCTGTGAGGCTTTCACAAAGTGGTGATATCCAGTGATACACAGCTCTTTACAAAAACCTCAAAAAAGATAAATAGAATGCACGACACATTGGCTAATGGCATTGCTTTTGGTAACCTAGATAGACACGGACATCAAAACTCATCCAACACTCTTGTATTTCAGAGTGAGGCAGAAGGCACACCTTTAACGCACGTTGAAGAGTAACAATTGCAATATTATTGGGGCCCAAAACCATGTACATCACTACTGCTTCCAAGTAAGTTTCCGGCTTTACCAGTACCTGAATATATATACATATATACATACAAGTGTCCTGCATGACAATGTTTTAGTGGGAAAGAATTGTAAAAGTGCCTTTTATAGTCTATTTTTCCCAAAAACAGCTGAAGCACGGCTTACTTGAATCTGGATACCCAATATATGGTATGAGACATATGCACTGATGGCGCTTTCAAGGCTATGCCAGAAACTTAGTATAAACCAGAAGAGGAATAATAATCTTGCGATAGAGTAGGTCACCTGGACTTCTCATTAAATTCTAAACAGGCTCCAGAAACAACAAAGCTATCACAAAAAAATTGCATTTTAAAACCCAAGTTACCATCCTTGGTCTACGGGTAGGACTTCATATGAAAGAGGGGACTGTTTCTGGCCCTCGAACATATTTTGGCTGTTGGACTTGGCACTTACTGCAGGTTCATACTCCAACTTTTTGCCTTCACCCTCCCAGTTTCTTGAACCTGTCTTTGTTCGGCTTTTAAGACAATGTGGACTTTACCACTGTTAACCAGTGCTGCAATGCTTGTGCACTCTCCTTTAAATATGGTATACTTGGCTTACGCTCAATTGACACATTTAATTTACTTTTAAGTCCATAGTAAAGTGGTACATACAATACGTGCCTAGGGCCTGTACATTAAATGCTATTAATAGGCCTGCAGCACTGACTGTGCCACCCACCTAAGTATTCTTTAAACATGTCCCATGCCTGCCATTGGAGCCTGTGTACACAGTTTTAAACTGCCATTTCAAGGAGGCAAAGTAAACCTTTTGTCAGGCCTAAGCTTTCCTTTTTAATACATATAAGTCTTTGGTAACTATGGTATGGCTTGAACAGCCCAGAAGGCAGGGTATAGTGAGTTTAAAAATGTGGACATGTACTTTTAAGTTTTACATGTCCTAGTATGGAATAACTCTAATTCATTTTTCACTACAGCAAGGCCTGCAGCTCCCATAACATAACATTGGGTTGCCATATTGCATGTAATAAGTGCTAACATTTGATTGGGAAAAGGTAAACCTGTTTGATGTATGTAGAACTGAAATTAAAAATCCTCTTTAATGGCAAACTCAGATTTGAAACAATTTTGAAAATGCCACTTTTAGAAAGCTGGTATTTTCCTGCTCTGACTATTTGGTGCCTGCAGCATGTCCTGAGTCACGACTGGCTGTAGTTTGCAGTTGGACTTTGTTGATTCCTCCCAGACAGCCACACATTAGAAGGATTAGGTGTGTCTTGATGGGCCATCAACTGGCAGGATGTGGGGCGGAACAAGGCACCACCCCACTTGTAACTAAATAGGATGTGCTCAGCCTTCACACAAATGACTTTTCACCGCTATATTGTTCATGCAGTCAACTTAGAGCCAGTGCAGGGGAGTCAGGACACTTAAGGGACATTAAAGTGGATTCTCTAGAAACGTCTCCTACTACATAATAGCACCAGGTATATATACTGGACCCTCAGACCCAACTCTTGAATACATTCCTAGACCTGTGAATATTATAGAAGAAAGACTGCTGTACTGCTTTGCTGCCAGAAGGACAGCCATTCTGCTACTATGTGGCCTGCTGTCCTGCTTGCTGAGAAGGAAGACTATACCTGCACCCTTCTTCCCAGTCTGAAGTGACTACAAGTGTCATCAGACTGAACTGTTTTGAGCTACAGTGATATAACAAGCTCCCGAGGCTCCAGTCAACTGCCCAGCTGCCAGTACCTTTAACTGGATCTGCCTGGGGACTGCTAGCCTTTGCTGGATTGAGTTTCTGACTGCCAGAGGTGCCCCTCAGGTCCTGGACTCTTGGTGTGGTCTCAGATGAGCTCCTCTCCAAAGAAAAGGAAAAATTCAGAAGTTTTGGGCTCTCCACGAAAGCACCCAAATATTACTGCCCACACAGCCTGCCAATATGAAGTTCTTGCAAACCATACTCTTTCACACCAATGACGCCTGGAAGTGCAAGATCTGCACTTCATGCTACAGCATCAACAGTTTGTGGTGACTGCCAACACGGAGCTCCAGTAAAAACTGTCCCCGACATCCAAGAGGATCTTCACGATCCAGCGACTACTTCCCGCGATGCCCGACCTGCTCTTCACACTACATCAACAACCATCTGCGACGCTCTCCCCCTGGCCCGTTCCACTGCAAATTGAATTATTTGCATTGTACTTTGAAGGAAACTCTTTCAGCTGGAATAACCTGGTCCCTGTATCCAGCCCATGTTCCATCGCGGACGACCTGAACTTGTTGACTTTCACCCGTTATTGCACAACCAGATTACCACAAGTGTTTCTTTGTGCTTTTAGGTGCTTTACTTACCTGAAATCTTTAAAACTGTATATCTTCGGTTCTACTGATTGGATTTGTGAAGTGTTGGTGTCACATTATATATAACATTTTACTTGGTTTCTAAATTGTTGTGTAGTGTTTTCACTATATTAGTGTTTGAAGTGCCACATAAATACTTTACACATTGCCTTTAAATTAAGCCTGACTGCTTTGTGCCAAGCTACCAAAGGGTTAAGCACAGGTTAATTTGGGGTTTGCTATTGTACTGTAGAAAATCTGTTTGCTGCTTGAGAAGAGTTTCACCCCTTCAACCAGTAACCAAAGTTACAACATCAGCAGTAAAGGAAAAGATTTTGTGTTCTATTCTTTGCAGAACCTCATTACTTCCTCCTTTTATTGTTAATGATATACCATTTCAGTTAGCTCTTAGGTACTTAAAGACAAAAAAGTGGCATCTTCATTCAATAGGCTCTCTCATGTGCTATTAGTATCACTTGAAGAGGTTATACTCGTTACCAGTTAAGATGGTATTAATATAATGTTCATGAATGTATATATTGAATAGTCTGTCACAGCGTGACATGGTCTCTGATCGTTTAACTAAACTTTTTATAGGTTGAGTGTACTAGACCGCACATGCTCTGTGTCTTGTGAGGCATGTTGTGACTCACCATGAACGTTAAGGGGCTTGGAGCAGCCCATTGCTTAACACTGGTAGGCTTTCCTTGGAACTCATCTGCCTGCTTCTTATTCATGTCTGTGTTTCTCAAGCTTGTGTTTGCCACTCAAATAGAGCATTGCACCTTTACCGTGTGAGTTTATGTAGTGTGTGGAGGGAAAATTGGGAGTCTTTAGGAATCGGGGCATGTCTTGAGGCATAGGCGGGCCAGTCCCATCCCATTCTTTTTAATATTCATAAAAACATAAAAATCCCTGGCGCTTAGTGGCTGCCCCTTTCCCAGAGTGCAGACTGGGAGTAGATCCTCCAATCTGCCGCTGGGGAGCAGAAAGACTTACCATGTGTGGTGTCTATGCTTGATGTTACAGAACTAAGTTTTTCTTTTTATGTAAGCACTCAAAAAAAGTGTGTGTTTTCGAGCAGAGTCCCTAGTGAAATTCACTCCCACCTTGTGCTGCTGTCTGACCCCAGCTGCTTCTACCGCCCCCTCCCTGTTGCCCTCACCCATGGGCTTCTCTGTGCTGCATCCCTCTGTCCTCTCAGTGTTGCTCCTGAGTCCCTCTTCCCTATACATGTTGCTCCTGCATCCCCAGTCCTCCCGTTGATGCGCCTGCGTTTCCCATCTATGTGTTGCTTCCCTGTTTATCCACACTTCACAATGTTGCCTCCAAGAACACCCCGCCATCCCCGTGTTTGTTTGCACCCCCACTGCTTCTGACCATCACCTGCTTTAAAAACATTTTTTGAATGATTATGAACCTTTTGTTGTTAGTTACAGATCCGACTCAGATCTATAAGTAAAGAAACAAAAATAGCATCTGCATCTAGTTGTTGGCACGCGCATGTCCGTGCCATAGTAGACATTTTTTTATTTTTACTTTACCCATCCTACACAGTATTGAGGGTGTTCTGCAGAATAGCTAAATCCATTGGCAAAGCCAATAGGTAAGAAAGGCGGGGCATATTGGCTTTCCCAATGGTTGTTTGAAGAGCAAATACATGCTTGCTAGACAAGTATTGTAAAGTCTGATTGGGTAGTTTATAGCACATATCTGAAAGCTAGTATATTTAAATGTGTATGTTTGAGTATGAGCTACTACATCAGTTAACCAATGTATAAAACAGAGCAAGTGGATGAGGTGGTTTGTGTTCATGTATAATTTATGCCTCAATGCCTGATTTACAAAAGTACTAAAGTGCTACGTCTGTCAGACCCAACTTGTCACAGGGATACATATTGCTAGGTGGTGGTTAAAAAAGGTGATATCTAGAGCAAATAACTGAGCAGCATTTTATAATTACATTTCATGATTATATTTCACTAGGTAACAACCATGAAAGCAATTATGTGGTAAAATCTAATCACTGAATAAAGGGCATGAGGAAAACCTATGCATTTTTAAAATGTGCTCAAGATACTCAATATAGAAATAGTTATTTTTAGAACTCTGAATTAGGGATTACCAATATTATCATGTGATTCAGAAGGCATTGCATATTGTGTTCTTTGATGTACACTGGGTTAAACTTACGATCCAAAAATAGAGTGAAATTAAATTGAAAATAAATGTTCTACAATCTGCCACTGGGGGTTTAAAGACTTTTAAAGGTTTAGGGTGGGGGGGGGGTGGGTTGGCTGCGGTCAAGGACAGGTGAGCTCCACTCTTCGAAAAGAAAAAAATAATCTACTGTGGCATCCAGCAAACTTTTTGCCCTCTGTGTAAGAATGGGGTGACAGCAGATTGGGGGCAAATCCCCCAGTCTGCCCTGTGGCAACAGCCTGATACCTGGATAGACTGGGCTCTCACTCCACCAGTGAGGCAGTGCAGACCGAAAATAAGCACTCCCTGGAGGGTCTGAAAGACTGTTGGGTAGTTAGGGTGTGAAGATACTTGCCGTTATAAGGTTGGGCTGATCCATCTAATTTTTTGTATAAATATACAAATTCCTGCTATCTAGTGGGCTTTCTGTCTACCAGGTGGCGCAGAAAAGCTGGTGGAGCCTAAGGGGTTGGGCCAAGGCTTGAAGCTTGAGCAGGTCGGCTGGCCACAACGCATTCTTTTCACAAATATTGTGCCTAATGGATTTTCAGCTCCCGCATCCCCCCTGCACCCGCCCTCCCGGGAAGGTCATTTGTGGGGTAAAACCCCTAAACTGATCACTCTTGGGGGTAGGAATACTACCTTTAAGGATGGGGGTGTGGTCTGATACCAAGATGGACAATTGCCACCCCATTCTTTAAAAATATCCCTGGGGCTAGAGCCCTTTTTGCTCCAAGAGAAGTGGGGGAGCAAATTAAGGGTAAAACCCCAATTGACCTCGGATCGGAGGGGGTTTTAATGGGAGGGAGACTAGAACGTTTGGTTATGTCCTGTTATATGAGGGGGTGGGGGTGCATTTGGCATTGTCTGGGAGACTTCTCTTTCCTCCCCATAGCCACCCCTGGCGAATAGAGCATGGATATCTAGTGGGATCGCTCTCCTACAGCACATTAAATGCTGTTCGTCCAATGACTGAAAAAAATAATCTGAGAGCTGTGTGGGAACACATGCAACAGAAGGATTTTCTACGTCCTCTTCACCAGTGAGGCAGTGCAGAGGACATGAATGTCTGGTCCTGCATCAAGAGGGTTAACACATTCTGTCCAGTAAATGCGAATGTAAACATCAAAGCGTGCACATTAAACAATTCTCATTAGTGAGGTGTCCGTATGGAACAGTCATTATTTGAGACTAGGTCTGTCACAGGGGGCATATGTTCTGTAGGTCACCATGTGTAAATCATCGAGGTCATGCAGGGCTGAAGCCTGACACTTAATGAGCATGTAAATATATCATATTAAAATTGTTCAACCAATGCCTTTCGACACAATTTATACTAGCCTCCGTTAACTGTATATAGTAAAAATGAATTAATAACTCATTATAAAATCTGATAAACAATCTTCACTTTCCCTTAGTACATCTATTATTAACAAATGCGCCTAGATTAAAAAAAGAGAAGATAAAGGCATACCCAGCTGCTAATAGACATCCCAAGCTGCTAAATATATACCTGACTGCACAAAGGAATCACAATACAAAGGATAAATGAATCTAACACAATGTTAAAACTATCTTTTATTAAACCGCTGTTGTCTCAAGAAAAGTTTTTCTCAACTAGTTTCCTGATAGCCACCTATATGTTTTGCCTCCTCAACAAAAGTTTGCATCTTTGCTCTTAGATTAACATGTTCCAGTCTAACATTAGTTGAATTGCATAGACCTTCATTGGGATAGGGGAGAAATGGTACTCGCCTGGCATCAACTCCTAATATAACATACAATAGTCTCAGTCAGACTTAAACTGTTGTCAGGTTGGTAAAGCCAAATGCACATGGGCTAATTACTTGTTCTCTAATTTCTACCAATTCAGGGCAGCATAGCTACTGTCTTTGTCCTGCAACATTGGAGGGCCATTGACTCTCGAAGAGCCTTGATCACCCATATGCTTAAAAATGATGTAATAGTTTACAATGCACCAACTTTTAACAAAGGAGGAAGAACCCTCAATCGAAAAAAACTGAATGATCTCTAAGAAGTCCAGTCAAAAAAGAGCAAGTAGTATTAAGGAAGATGTAATATTTGTAAAATATGTAACCAGAACAATTTCACTCAAAATACCACAAACAAGTGTCAGCATCTCCCAAAAAAAACCAAGGAGGTTATTTTGTACTATCAATAATCTCTCATTTAACCCCTTCGCTGCGGCGGCAATTCCGCCGCAGCGCTAGGGGGGACGGAGCGGTTCCGTCACGAGCCTCGGGTGCGCTGTGCGTATGACGGAGCAGGTCCGTCACGGCCCCGCCGGCTCAATGGAACGTCCAGCGCAGGCGCGGGGTCCGCGCCGAGCGGGCCATGACGGAACTGCTCCGTCATCAGCACAGCGCGTCCGTGGCTGGTGACGGAGCGGTTCCGTCACCAGCATGGGAGGGGTTACGGAAAACATTTTGGACTAGAGTTGTGACCCATTTAATGTGACTGTAAATAGGGTTATCTAAAATCCCTGCATTTAATCAAAGGAATTATTTAGGTACCGTTAGCTATTGCATTTGAACCTACCAAACAAAGAAGGCAGAGGAAAGCAATACATTATATGATGATTTCTACAATCCTAACCGTATCATTTGCATGGTTACTTTTTACCAATTCAGGGCAGCATAGCTACTGTCTTTGTCCTGCAACATTGGAGGGCCATTGACTCTCGAAGAGCCTTGGTCACCCATATGCTTAAAAATGATGTAATAGTTTACAATGCACCAACTTTTAGCAAAGGAGGAAGAACCCTCAATCGAAAAAAACTGAATGATCTCTGAGAAGTCCAGTCAAAAAAGAGCAAGAAGTATTAAGGAAGATGTAATATTGTAAAATATGTAACCAGAACAATTTCACTCAAAATACCACAAAGTGTCAGCATCTACCCAAAAAAAACAAGGAGGTTATTTTGTACTATCAATAATCTCTCATTTAACCCCTTCGCTGCGGCGGCAATTCCGCCGCAGCGCTAGGGGGGTGGGGCGGCCGCGCGGCGCTCCTATGCTCGTGACGGAACCGAGCCTCGGGTGCGCTGTGCTTATGACGGAGCAGTTCCGTCACAGCCCCGCCGGCTCAATGGAACGTCCAGCGCAGGCGCGGAATCCGCGCCGAGCGGGCCATGACGGAACCGCTCCGTCATCAGCACAGCACGTCCGTGGCTGGTGACGGAGCGGTTCCGTCACCAGCATGGGAGGGATTAAGGAAAACATTTTGGACTAGAGTTGTGACCCATTTAATGTGACTGTAAATAGGGTTAGTTCCGTCACGAGCCTCGGGTGCGCTGTGCTTATGACGGAGCAGTTCCGTCACGGCCCCGCCCGCTCAATGGAACGTCCAGCGCAGGCGCGGAATCCGCGCCGTGTCGGAACCGCTCCGTCATCAGCACAGCGCATCCGTGGCTGGTGACGGAGCGGTTCCGTCACCAGCATGGGAGGGGTTAAGGAAAACATTTTGGACTAGAGTTGTGACCCATTTAATGAGACTGTAAATAGGGTTGTCTAAAATCCATGCATTTAATCAAAGGAATTATTTAGGTACCGTTAGCTATTGCATTTGAACCTACCAAACAATAAAGGCAGAGGAAAGCAATACATTATATGATGATTTCTACAATCCTAACCGTATCATTTGCATGGTTACTTTTTCTTTTTTAAGTCCGTATCCCTTAATACACAATACAGGTTCTCGGCTCACTTAAGTACCCTATCAGTGTGGTAATAACTGAAAGGAATGTTGTTCAATAAGTAAGAAGGATAGAAGGTATCAGCAGATTCCTAATTGACTTATGTACATGGAATCTGGTTAGAAAAGAGTCCGCCACGGAGAAATAAATAACTTGAGGGACAACCCTTAATGTAAGGAAAGAGAAGCCAAAGCCAATCAGTGGACCCCTACCCAAACACCCTGTATAAGATGAACTAAGCAGTGGTGGCTATGCCCCAAAAAAAAACACACATCAAAAACTGCACAAATAAATTGGAGGATGTCAATAAGAGTAGCAAACTCAATCTTGATATGGTGCTTTCTTGCTATAAAAACCTTGGCACCCAGGGTGTAGTAGCAAGAACACAGGAACACCAGCTCACCAGTAGACAATGAACAAAATACTGAAGCACACCAAGAAGAACACTGTTATACTGTACAATCTAATGTAATAATCTTATTACAGACTAGAGATTTATATAATGGGTGTTTTATTAGTTGCACAGACATTCATACTCTCTGGTTGATCTGGTCAGATTGATGTTGTCTTCAGTACAAACAGGCAGCCGTCACATGTTTCATCCAAAGACTTTCTAAATGCTGTAGAGAATATTCACAGGCAAAATTGAGGATATCCAGCTTATGGGCAAAGAAAAGCTTCACTTAAAGAGATCTGTATGGTCATATACTGCGTGTTTCTGACACAGACACCAGGGAGGCCACGTCAATATACAAGGTTTATCGACATCCTGCGCTGCCATACTCACTTTTCCTTACGATATTTTGCAGCACACTACCTTCAAATATCATTGAGGCTTATTAAGGTCCTGCCGTTCTTAATCCTGTTGGTCTTCTGCTACACGCAGTATGTGACCAAAACGGTCTCTTTAAGTGAAGCTTTTCTTTGTCCATGAGCTGGATATCATCCATCTTGACTTGAATATTCTCTACAGCCATGAGAATGTCCTTGGACGAAACACGTGTTAGCTGCTTGTTTGTACTGAAGACAACATCACGACCAGAGAATGTGAATATCTGTGCAAAGAATAAAACATCCATTATATAAACCTCGAGTCTGTAATAAAAAGATTATTACATTGGATTGTACACGAAAACAGTAGACTTTTTTGTGTGCTTCTGTATTTTTATAAGTGTTGTAGCACCAAGACAGTCACCTTTCTATGTACTGTTTTCGTCCTGTGATGCATCTGGATGTAGCTGATGCATCTGGTTGTAGCCGATGCTTTTGAACTAACTTAACACTGGGTCCTCTGGAGACAGAAATGGGACTTAGTGAAAAACTGTAAAGGTTGCTTCCATTCTGGTCTTGCAGAAAAAGCATGCTCATTTTTGCTGTGGGTGCACCTCAGAATCCACTTCAGTTCCCTCCTTTGTTCAATCTGTAAGAGGAGCTGGTAGGAGTTCTCCACTACACGTGGAGCAGTGTCCACCAAAATGCTGCCAACATCTCATTCTATCCGTGGGTGGAATTCTTGCACTTAGTTTGTATATATGTGGGTAATTGGGCTATTAACATTTTGATTACTGCCTCAAATGCAATCCCCAGAGTTTGGATAGTGACAATGATTGCCAAATACCTACCAATGCAATTGTATTAAAAATGTTGTTTTCACTGTGTATTCTTGTAGTTTCTCCACAGAACCAAGGCAGGCTAGAATGAGAGCGGCACATCTGTTGTCATAACGATCAGCCATAATCTGAGCATACCCATTGACTGACATGGAAACGCAGTCAGCAGTAAAGGTTAACCATGTTTTTAAAGATTCCCCTCTCAGCATGGTACTGGCACCCCGCTGTGGAATCGATAAAGGATAGTAGCTGGCAGAAAGTATGGAAGGCACAAAGGGCAGGATGCCAGATATTTTCTGTGTTTAAAGTATATTAAACAATTGGAGTGAGTTTGAGGGAGATTAAATGAAAGACTGTGGGGAAAAGTGGAGGGAAAATAGATAAAGGTTTTTAAATATCTAGGTAAGGAAGATTTAGCAAAGGTGCCACAGGAATACTAGTGGATTTATTGAAATAGACCTGTGCAAAAGTGCCCTCCAAAGCAGCAGCAAAGTCACTGTCCTCCCCCACATGGCTAAAATATGAATCAAAAAAGGCCTTTAGGAGGCATTTAGAATTATACCTTTCTAGATTTCCTTCAAAAGTTGTAACTTTTAAAGACAGCCTTCCAAATACATCAGTCATGTCATAATTCTTGCCAACACAAGTTAAGAGACTCATTGTTGTTGCATGAGCAGGGTATAAAATGTCACACCACTTATATTCTTTCTTCAGAAATTGGTGATCACGGTTTTTCTTTCAACTTCATGAAAATGTTCTTATGGTTATTCCAATTCAAGATTAATTTATTATTATTTCATCTTTTGTAGTTACACTGATGGGCATAATAGCCTTCACAAATTAATGGTTTATTTGAACATTTGGCCATAAAGGTCTGTTATGCTCACTTTATTAACATTTGACCAATACCATACGGCTAAAGGTACATACATCTCAGACTGCAGTGAGACATTTAGACAAACCACAATGATGTTTTGGGGTAGTTTATAGCCCACATGATGAACTTGTGCTAGAGACATAGACCTCTAATACAAGACTTCAAACATCCAAGAAAGAGCCATTGTCTTTAAAGGGGCACGGGGAAAATGTGCTGGCTGATTTAAAATACTTGTGACTGACTTAAAAAATGAAAATTTAAAGATAAATTACTGAATCATAACTGCAGATACAAGAAAAATAAAAACGCATTCATGAATTATGGTGTAATCTCTACAACTCATTTCTACAAATGCTATACATACTCAATGCACATATGAATGCCATTTATATGTAATATAGCTATCTAATTTACTGACCAATTATGAAATTAATTAGTTCTGTATATTAATTACGGGGCTTCAATGTTTGATAACATGGTCTAAATCATCCCAATGTAGTTAGAAAGTATATGTTGTAATGTGGATTTAGGGTCTTACTCATAATAAGGGTAATAGACAAACGATTAGATTATTTTTAAATATATGGGCGATCGAGCCACTAACAGGAGACCATGGCCCTCCAGACTTACAGGATAAAGACAACAGCTATGCTAGCCTCCATTGGCCTAGCCGAAATTAAATGAAAGTAAAGCATTTAAATCATAAAAACGCTGGTTAGAAGGGGCAGCAAATGACCAAACAATTCCCATACTCGCAATTCCTTCCTCCGTTTTTGAACTACCTATAGCTCTCTTTAATAACAAGCACTGGCGTTGCCAATAGGTCTCACAGTAGGAAAGTTGGAGCTATTACAATTGCAAATAACAATGACTTATTTTTGTTTTCATTTTAAAAACAAAGGGCTTTGTCATTTACAAAACCAATAGCTCCAACTTTCCTACTGCGAGACCTATTGGCAACGCCAGTGCTTGTTTTATTTATGTGTTGGTTTTGAAAATAGCAAAATTAATAGCTTTGTCAGTTACAATGTCAATAGTTTTAACTTTCGCAAATGTGACACCTATAGCATTTGTAATGCAATGTGTGTTGTATTTACGTGACTTAGATGTATTGATATTACAAATAACAATGGCTTTTAATTTTGTAAATAATTAATACTTAAATAAAAGTTATTGTAATTTATAATGGCAATAGCTTAAACGTTTGTAAATAACTTTTGTGAAGATTATGTTCAGTGTATTTTATTGTGACGAAAATCCAAGAACATTGCATTTGCACCTACACACACACAGAGCCACACACACACACACACACACACACACATATAGATGTGGTGGTGGTGGATCTGGGGGATATGGTGGTGGTGGATGTGGTGGTGATGGTGGATGTGGTGGTGGTGGATGTGGGGGTGGATGTGGTGGTGGTGGTGGATGTGGTGGTTGTGGAGGTGGTGGATGTGGTGGTGGTGGATGTGGTGGATGTGGTGAAAGTGGTGGTGGATGTGGTGGTGGATGTGGTGGTGGATGCAGTGGTGGATGTGGTGGTGGTGGTTGATGTGGTGGTGGTGGATGCGGTGGTGGTGGTGGATGCGGTGGTGGTGGTGGATGCGGTGGTGGTGGATGCGGTGGTGGATGTGGTGGTGGAGGTGGATGTCATGGTGGATGTGGAGGTGATGGTGGATGTGGTGGTGGATGTGGTGGTGATGGTGGATGTGGTGGTGGATGCGGTGGTGGTGGTGGATGCAGTGGTGGTGGTGGATGCAGTGGTGGATGGGGTGGTGGTGGTGGATGGGGTGGTGGATGGGGTGGTGGTGGTGGATGGGGTGGTGGTGGGTGTGGTCACACACACACACACACACAGATGTGGTGGTGGTGGATCTGGGGGATATGGTGGTGGTGGATGTGGTGGTGGATGTGGTGGTGGTGGTGATGGTGGATGTGGTGGTGATGGTGGTGGGGGTGGATGTGGTGGTGGTGGTGGATGTGGTGGTTGTGGAGGTGGTGGATGTGGTGGTGGTGGATGTGGTGGTTGTGGAGGTGGTGGATGTGGTGGTGGTGGATGTGGTGGATGTGGTGAAAGTGGTTGTGGATGTGGTGGTGGATGTGGATGTGGTGGTGGTGGATGCGGTGGTGGTGGTTGATGTGGTGGTGGTGGATGCGGTTGTGGTGGTGGTTGTGGTGGTGGATGTGGTGGTGGTGGATGTGGTGGTGGTGGATGCGGTGGTGGATGTGGTGGATGCGGTGGTGGTGGATGTGGTGGTGGAAGTGGTGGTGGATGTGGTGGTGGATGTGGTGGTGGTGGATGTGGTGGTGGTGGATGTGGTGGTGGATGTGGTGGTGGATGTGGTGGTGGTGGATGCGGTGGATGTGGATGTGGTGGATGTGGTGGTGGATGTGGCGGTGGATGTCATGGTGGAGGTGATGGTGGATGTGGTGGTGGATGTGGTGGTGATGGTGGATGTGGTGGTGGTGGTGGATGCGGTGGTGGTGGTGGATGGGGTGGTGGTGGTGGATGGGGTGGTGGTGGTGGATGGGGTGGTGGAGGATGGGGTGGTGGTGGTGGTGGATGGGGTGATGGATGTAGTGGTGGTGGGTGTGGTGGATGTGGTGGTGGTGGGTGTGATGGATGTGGTGGTGGATGTGGCGGTGGATGTGGCGGTGGATGTGGCGGTGGATGTGGCGGTGGATGTGGCGGTGGATGTGGCGGTGGATGGGGCGGTGGATGGGGCGGTGGATGTGGCGGTGGATGTGGCGGTGGATGTGGCGGTGGATGTGGATGTGGAGGTGGATTTGGTGGTGGATGTGGTGGTGGATGTGGTGGTGGATGTGGTGGTGGATGTGGTGGATGTGGTGGTGGATGTGGTGGTGGTGGATGCGGTGGATGTGGTGATGGTGGATGTGGTGGTGGATGCAGTGGTGGTGGTGGATGGGGTGGTGGATGGGGTGGTGGTGGGTGTGGTGGTGGGTGTGGTGGATGTGGTGGATGTGGTGGGTGTGGTGGATGTGGCGGTGGATGTGGCGGTGGATGTGGCGGTGGATGTGGCGGTGGATGTGGCGGTGGATGTGGCGGTGGATGTGGCGGTGGATGTGGCGGTGGATTTGGAGGTGCATGTGGTGACGCATGTGGAGGTGGATTTGGAGGTGATGGTGGATGGATGCACACATGGATGGATGCAAATGTGAATTGGTGGGTGAATGGATGCATGGATACGTTTATAGTTGATAGGTGTATACTTGGATGAATATATGGTTGGATGGGCGTGCCTGCATGCGAGGGTGGATGGGTAGAAGTGGCAGCACACGGAGATGGATGAAAGTGTGAATGGGTGGATTTATAGAAACTGGATAATTTCAGATACAATTTATAATAAGAGGCGCTTTGCAGGCAGAGAAGGTAGCATTTTCTATTGCCTCAGAAGACATGGTTGATAAGTAGGTCCATCGCACTAGTGTTAAGATAATTTTGAGCCTTAATATTTTTTAATAGATCGGTTGGGAAAATCATCCATCTATAATACCATGGAACTGTGTAATCATTCTAAAATGGACAGTTCTAAGCTAACAAATCAGCCACTCATTAAAATGCAATTCCTGTACATTTTACATGTCTCCGCAATTCGAAATAGAAAGAAAGCCGGGTGGCAGAAAAAAATGACGTTTTCTAGCCCAGAGTCTGTCTGTAAAGGTGTTAATTCTATAGCCAAAACGCCCGACTACAGTTGCGAATTGCATTAGAAACCTGGTATGAAGAAGCCATCCGAGCAGTTCTCAAATGACCCTCCCAGAAAAATATATATATACTTTCGAATTAATTGGTAAACACAACAAGCGTACACATGGCGGAAACAAAGTTATCGAGGTAAAGCTTTGTAAATAAAGGGTGCAGTCTGTAACACTTACCTCGAACGAGAAGTTTAAAACAAAGTAGGGCAACACTATCACCCTATCCATGTGCATTTTAACAACTGAACGCCATATATATACGAATTTTGCATATATAGGTCCGAGTTTAGGCGCACATAAAATGTTGCGTTAAAGATTCAAACTGCATCTTAATCCACTTAAATAAAGTAAGAACCCATAATTAAAAATAAAAGTCACACAAAAACTCTTAATCAGGCGAGGTTGGTGAAATTACATCAGCTTGATTCACCATAAACACTTTTTTAGCAAATGAAATCAAACGTAATTTCCCGAACCGCCTGTGTACTGCAGCCTCTGTTATTGCGAAATAGTAAATATTTGCTTAGGAGTCAGTCCATGACAGGCCGCCGCGCTTCGGCCTGATGAGAGATCAACATTATCAGAGCGAGGACGGTCCAGGCAGGGGCAGTCCTCTTTTCTTATCTAACGCCTCTAAGATATAGCACCCGCGCTTAGATGCTAGCTGACAATTGTTCACGGGCGTTGAACAAACATGCTCTGTTGTGCATATTCCGCAGCTGTTCCAGCCCCAATCAAACAATGACACAGGGTAAAATGTGTCAAAGTATCCAGCATTCCCTACCCTTTGCTGGAGTTTGTTCCACTCCACGCGCTGTAGCTCTTGCTTGACACGGACTTTGTGACAGAAGTATTTTTTTCTGCTAAAAATAAATAAATAAACACAAAGTAAATAAATAAAAAAGGTGTCTCTCACACTTCATTCATCGCAAAGAGCTTGTACAATGCGGTAGTCATCACGCGCAACATGGAAATACTCCCCACATAGGATAACAAGTATGTGGATCAAAAGAAAAGTGTGATTTAGTGCATGGGGGAGGGGGCATATTTACAAGGCCGGGAGAGAAAATAAAGAAAAAAATGAGGCGAGAGTGGAGAAGATAACGAGATAGACGAAAGGAGGGTCCGGCTGGGAGCTGGGAAAGAGGCTAAAAGGGCTGAAAGGGAGGGGAGAATGCACGTAGCACATTCCAATGAAGTCTGGTGGGGGGCGGGGGTAGGGAGCAGGCATATGGTGTTTGAGTGAGCAGCCTTTGATGTGCGAGCGAGTGGGAGGGAACAGCAGGGGGCGGAGAAGCAGATTGCCTTCAAGGCAGGAGGCAGGCAGAAGGCTCGGGCAAGCTCATGCACGAGAGCACATGCACTCGTGAAAAACCTCTTTTTTGGGCTCATGGTGAAACTCTTGGTTTCACTGCTATAGACTCGTCCTATTCCATTCCTGCGGAATGGAAATAGGCCGAGACCTAAAAATGCTTAACACAGATGTCTAACCAGAGAATCTTTTGTATGGCTATTTTATTAATGGGTCTGTTAAAAAATGGCATATTGTTACATAGAGTTCCCTAATTAATAGCAAAAAGATACTATTCCTTATGATGATAAATGTTTCAAAAACATAAGTATAGGTGTCAAGAATAAAACATGCTTTTCCATTCAAAGGACGTCTAATGCAACAACTATCCCAAATGCCACGCTATGTGTTCATCTAGAGCAGACCTGACCTGATAATTTGCTGGACAGTTCCCACTGCAGTCTCAACTACGTATCGCTACTCTCTGTGGCTCAAGTAATATTATGAACGGCTGAAATAAAAAATAAACTCATAATTTTCGTCCACAGCAATAGAAATGAGGTCCTATAATTTCAACGTCTGGAAATATTTAAAAATTAATTTGGTAATTTGAGTAACATCGGTTTTACCGTCTGGGGACTTGCTCACTAATTAATTCTTCTCGGTGACTTTAATTACCAGCTGTTGGACAGGCCACATGCAGGGCTCGCTCCCTCCCCGCAGGACAGGGCCCGGGCCACCGTCAGCACCATTGCCCGGCCCAGCCGCCATCTTGGACACGGCACCACGCGGCCGTGCGGCCTCAGCCCGACCCCAACCCTGGGCCTGGCCAGGCCCCGACATCCCAGCACCACCCTCCACCCAGGAGGTGAACGGCCCACTTGGCGGGTCAATGGGAGTACGAAGTGTCGATGGCTCTCCCCCGCCAGGTGCCGAGCACCCCCAGCCTCCTCGGGCGCTGGCTCCACCCCCCTGCTGGGTGTCTGGACCCCCTCATCCCGGACCTCCCGACCTCCAAGAGCGAGGGTCCGGACATCAAAGGGCGCCAGACCTATAACTGAGGCGGCCCCAGGACAGGAAGGCAGTTGTATCCTGGAGTCGAGAGACACCGCGACGAACTCATCCTTGACGGACTGTTGGCGCTGCCACAGCCCTGCCTTGTGAACTATTGTCCTGCCTGCTGGCGCTGCCGCGGCCCTCTGCAACCTTCCTCCTCGTGGGACCTGCTGGCGCTGCCGCGGCCCTCTGCAACCGTCATCCTCGTGGGACCTGCTGGCACTGCCGCGGCCCGTTGTAACCTTCATCCTCGTGGGACCTGCTGGCGCTGCCGCGGCCCGTTGTAACCTGCCTTCTCGTGGGACCTGCTGGCGCTGCCGCGGCCCGTTGAAACCTTCGTCCTCGTTGGGACCTGCTGGCGCTGCCGCGGCCCGTGCCACCTACTACCTCTTCGGGACCTGCTGGCGCTGCCACAGTCTGACCCATCCGAACACCGAGCTCGAGGATTGTGAGCTATCACCGTTACACACCCGTACCCGTGGGTACCAAGACTGTCCCGCTACCCCCTTCCCTTACTAGAGACTAGAATTGAGAGGATCATCGTGTCCTGATCGCCCTGTATCGTACCACTCTACTACCCGAAGTGCCTATAAAAGGTGTTACCATAAGCTTTGTGTGGTGTCCATCTGTGGGGGGGAAGTTACCTGTCTGTGCGATCACTCTGCTCGGCCGACCCTCCAGGTCCCCGTCTAACACCAGCTCAGACACCACACAGAATATTGTTGAAAAAGGTCTGTCTGCACCATGTGGGAGATATGAACTATATAAACCTTGTGTTCATAAATCTGAAGCTCCTACATTACACACATGACATGGAGTGAAACCCTCTATTCTGGTTTGGGTCAGATTTGGCAGCTGCAGGTCAATTCCAGAAATGCACGTGGCACTTACACTGCAAGGAACCAGGTGGAATCATTTTTTCTATATAACTTCTGCCTGCGCCACAACTTCAAATATTTCATTAAAAAGGATTTTCATCAAAGGCTATAAATCCAATTTGTTAATTTCATCATGGTGCAGAAAACTTATGAAGAAAGCAGCCGACACACGCAGCTATTGCTTCAGACATGAAGAGACTGTTGAAAGGGCAGCCAGTTACATTACAATCCAGGTCTCCTTGGAAGTGTCAGAGTCCACTGCAAGGATATGAAGGACTTGCAAATCGATTGAAGTATGACCCATTCTGAATAATTACAGTCGAAAACACTTTTGTACAGCGCATATGCATATCTGATGAGTGAGTTGGGATCACCAGGTAGTGCTCACACAACTGTTCCTTTGTAATCGAGCAGAACCCTGAGGCACTGACATGGCAGTCAGGCAGGCTGCGTCTTTTGCGCAGCGGTGCCCACGAGGTTCATGGAGGTTTCAGCAGTAGACTCAAGGGATGGCATAGCCAATAATGCTTAAGAGTGACTCCACCAGCCATAATAATAAAAAAAAGATTCCCCTTTATCTGGATGACTCATCACCCCAACATCATAAGAGGGATAATTTGAAATATACGCAAAAAGCGAGACATGCCTTTGCAGGAATCCAGCCTCTGGGGGAGAAAAACCTATAAATATGGGCCCCTGGTAGTAGAAAGACTACAAGAAATAACTGCAGTGGAAGAGGTGATTAAAGCAATAAACTGCAAGCGTTAATTAGCTGCTGTAAAATTATATCCAGGCCGCCATTAAACACCTTTTAATTAAATACTCGGGTTCCGCCAAAGGATCACCAAAAATGGTTATACTAATTTGATAACAAAATCCTGTATGCTTACACTACTACATTATCAATGACAAAAAAACACTTGTTTAAAAAAAAAACTATTTTCTTTACTCATTCAGTTCAACCATACCTATTCTATGCATCCCGGGTAAAGTGGTTGACATGGGAATAGAGGCATCAATGGAACAGCAAGTACAATTTTTTTAGTTAAACGATCCTCATGATAGGGCAAATTTAAAAATCAATGCCAATCTGTGCATACGCAAGCACTACCAAATTATAACAACTTTCCTGAATTTCAGTATTTTATCTACAGAATGAATCTAATAGGGCCAGTTGGGGTGGAGTTGGAAACGGGGCATCCTCGGAATTTTACTCACTAGTTTTTTAGGTCAAGCCTAGTGCAGCGCGCATGCACTGCTCTAAGAACACGGCCTCTTCGAATCAATCTGGACTTTTCACACGCTCGTGCGTGTTTTTTGTTGCTTTTTTTCTATTGGGTTTTGCATGCGAAAACAGCAAGCAATTGGGCAAAGGCGGGTGCATGTCCCACCTTTCCCAGCAAATGTATCCGGCCTCCGCCTATGGTTACGAGAAGCGTGACATCTGTTGTTCGTGTGCAGCGGCAGGCACAACCGCGCGCACCACTTCCGGTGTGGTTTTTTCAAAGGCACCCATACCGCACTTTCAGTTTAATGGCGGAGGTGCCGTGATTGATTTGAGGTGTCATGCGTAGCCCTTCTCTGAGACGGTTCGTGGTAGTTACACTAACATTTTTTATTTTTTCAGCGCACCCATGCCGCACTTTCAGTTTAATGGATCGGGTGTTGAGATTGCACAGCAGTGTCATGTGCAGCCCTTCATTGGCCTGCGCAATGCCACTGTCGCCGTATTCACATGAACAATTTTTTGTGCCTCCAACCTAACCTGAGGAATGGCACTTTATTTCACAAGCGTTTATTCTGCGAACCTTCCCGCTGTCAGTTCTTCGAGGTGAGGCTCCCCATACGTTGCAATTCTTTTACTAATTAACTATAGTTGATGTCTGAATGGACGAGTAGTTTTACAACCAGGTTTAAACGTGGAGTCCTCTCACACATGCTCTCTGCTGCCTGCTGGGGTGTTGCCCGGGCAGCTTCTCTCGAGCGACGTTAGTTTTCGCCCTGCAGCTCCTCGTGGTACTCCGTTTATGTCAGTCTAAAACAGGATGCTCTTTGCGAGTGGTGTACGTGGCTTGCTTCTTGTTGCCTGGCTACAGGATGACGCCTGTTAACGGTGCTGAGTCTTCGGTTTCCAGCATTGGTGGGTGCATTTGTGTTACATGTGCACCAATTTGCAGTGCTACAAACCCCTTCTATGATTGCTTTCTGGTGTAAACCCTTGTTCCCCATGCCTATAAGCCTCTGTACTGCGGGTCCCATCATGCATGATGGTATCCTCCATTGACACTGACCAGTAAATAGCAGAGGGCTAAACTACCTAAATCCTATTTATATAGGCTCTATCCCAGAACATCACTACCTCAAAACGTAATACTGCATCATCTCTTACAGGCTAGAAATTCATTATGCTTATGAACTCAAGACTCCCACATGACTGGTTGGTTGTGTGAGCGAGATATACTCTGACTTTACAAGCAGGGCGACAGAAGAGGATCAAATTGTGCGGTACAGTTGACTAAATTATGTGAAAAGTAAAGGCAGATTATGTGCCATATCTGGTTACAGTACTTTGCCTTTTTTTTACGTATCAATAGCACAGTCTGGGCAAAGGTTCCACTTCATCAGAAACAGTTTAACAGTGAAATGCTGAAACAGGCAATTGAAAGGGGACAATTCGAGGTTTGCATACTGCCTTCCAATGACCGGCAAGTGTCACTGTAAATAAATATCAACATCTAGTAGGCGCAGTTTTGTGTGAGGATTTTTCATAAGTAGTCCGCAAAATTTTTAAAGTGTATAGGTCGCATTGTATCCATCTTTGTTAACAATATATTCCCGGACTAATTGCTACGCACTACCTGCATATCACAAGATTGCCATGATGCACATGTGACCATTAGTTTTGGGAACCATGTTTTCAACCCTGCCTACCCTCCCATCGTTTTTTTTTATAATACCCCACCCACCCATTGGTACTTTCAATTCCCCTCATCCTCCCAACGTTGCTTTCAGTTCTCTTCCACCGTCCCTTAGTTGCTTTCCTTTCACCCTCCCCGTTGTTGCTTTTAATTCCCAAATGCCACCAAGGAAAAAGACGCTCACATAGAGGCAAGCATCAACCAGTGTATAGTAATTGTATGGCCATTCAATGCCTGGCGGCACAGCACCCAGGAAAGATAATGTGCTGCATTGCTAAACACTAATAAGGTCCCAAAGGCTAGACCTATTGGCTATGCCAATGCCTGTTATACATACCAACATTTTCGAAAACTGACCCGCTGTTTCCCTGGAATACTTGGTACTCATGTTAAGCAATTTATTACATGAGTTGACACTCACTTAAATTCACTGGTTTGAAAAGGAATTCACACGTAACTGTGCTGTTATTTAGATGCTGACATTCTCGAAAGTTACGGGTTGTTCAAGGTAACTGGATGACATGGGAAGTCTTTTTTTTAAAGTTACTTTTAAAAGGCATCAACGACAATAAGTAGGAATCTACAATACGGCTCTTGCTTTTCTCTAATCACAGGCAAATAACCTAGGCACCACAGATCTCAGCATGCTCTTTGGAGGACCATTATTAGCTTTAAGTCCTTCTGCGCTCATGACGAGCTGAGCTCGTCATGAGTTGTGCCGCTCGCACGCTCATGACGAGCTCAGCTTGTCATGTAACGCAGCTTTTTGTAAAAAGCCGCGCAGTGCAAAAATAGCCGCCGCACGCATGCGGTTAATGAACATAGCAGCCTCTGAGTCAGTGAAAGGAATTAAGATTATGCTACGAAGGCAAAAATATATTAAAAGTAATTTATGTGTACTCGTATATCCTTGAACACGTAAATACAGTGGTTCAGAAAAAATGGCCGTAGCTGCAAAGCATCAACACTGATCATCGTTGTAAATACTGTTTGCAGGGTTTGAGAGGAAGTGCAGTTGCACAGGTTACTCACCCCCTTGACTCCTCCTCTTGTCCTTTATCTTTCTGAGTCCTTATCCACTGCTCCAACTGCTGCATAGAATTGGTTCTCTGTATGATCCGGACAGGTTCCCCATGCGAGGGGATGGCCGGCTGATGGTCTCCACTACCACCATCTAAAAGGCGACCATCAGGGACAGTATTTTCCGGGCCATTCACATGCTGGGTCCTATAAGGCCCCCCGGGAATGGGGTTCTCGTATTCCAAGGGAGAAAACTGCACCTTTACACTGTTGATTTTAGTTAGTGGCCTCTCTTGGCCATCTTTCTGAAAGCCATACTTTTCAGCTTCCAAAGCTTTCTTTTCTTCAATTTTGGTTGCTACTTCCTTGTTTTTGTGGTTGTTTTGTACCTCCGGTTTAATGAGTAATTTGTGATTTAAAATGTTATTTCTTTCTAGAGGCGGTGTATTTTCAGATTTTATTCTGTCCACTCTGAAACAGAAAGAAAATTGAAACATTTATTTAAAATGTGTTAGCAGAGTTCAACAGATACTGGAATACAGGCATGAGAGCAAATGTCATTGATTAATAAAACCAATTAATTCAATAGGTATGAGGAGCCATAAAACATTTATTTAAATGTATTCACAAAGAATGACTAGACAATTTACGTATTTTAATCATCAGATGTACTAATCGACAAGCTAAGGAAGCCATTCCTGCAACAGTCAGCTGGCCTGGTAAGCCGCCACAACCCTCACTGAACGCAACACTAGATAAGGTAGTCCGTGCTTTGGGAGTTGCAACTGTAGTTAAACATATAGGTACTTCATCAATACATTTTAACGACAGCCATTATGAGATTTAGCATACTTCTAAGAAGTTGCATGGAGTGTATTTCACAACTGTATTTTTTGGCTGAAGGCACAGAATCGCAAATTTAGTATTGTGCTATGTGTTCAGTTCGATTTATACTTGTTTGAGGGAAACGTTTTCCTCATTAACAATGGCCTCCACATCACTAAATAGTATATCCAATAGTCGTACAGACTAGATTTTCTCTTGGAGAGTCCACATTGACAACATGGCTGCTTCCCTGAACACCAAGGAGATAGTAAACAATGAAGGATGGGCACTCCCCTCTTGCTGAGCGTGCATCCACGAAAGACACTCCCTCCAGCTGGACTACTCAATCACAATAAATGCGTAGGTCTTCTTTCAGGGATATAAAGAGTATTGTTACTTTGAAGTCCATTAGGGATCAATATATATTTGGAAAGGTCACCTCACCCACAATTTATTGTACTTTATTAGGTCTCAGCCTGTGATGGCTGCGCTTGCGCAGTCTCACTGGCGAGATTTAATTTGATAGAGAGATCATCACTAGCGAGGTTAAGCCCCGCCCCTCTTTTCCATTGGCTGGCCTCCTAAACGGTGGCCAGCCATTGGAGAAGAGGTCCTAGTGACCTTCTTTCTCTTTAAGCCCTGTCCTTGTCAGATTGGGTTCCAAGACTTACTGCTGTGGTAAAAGGTTTCTTATCTTCGTTATGGGTCCAGATGGCCCCATAAAGAAGATAAGGAACATTTTACCCCAGCAGGAAGTCCGGGTGCCCAGTCTGAAAAGGGCGGGGCTTGAAGACAAAAGGCTCGAGGTAATGTCTTGTTTCCCTGTTCCTGTTCAAATTGGTAATTCTTTTCCCCCCTCGTGTTTGTTTCTGACTGGATGGTCTTTAAGCAACGGCGTGGCGCTGTCAGAGGGGAAAAGGCGCGAGACAAAAAATGTAAAATGTAAATGTAAATTGATACTTGTATAGCGCACTACTCACCCGCAAGGGTCTCAAGCCGCTTGTATGAATATCGCTGTGGAACCCATCCTGGCTTTCCCTGTGAGGTGTCCACTCCTGGGCACCCCCAAGGTGGAGGCCAGGCATCCTTAGCGTTGTGGGGGCCGTTGTGGAGATTAAGCAAGCTATTGCCCAGAGTTGCAGAGTGGGACTCCATGATTGGAATAGGCACTGAGGCGAGAATTATCAGGTCCGTGGAATTTTGAGCCCAAGACCCGCCGAGGCGGGGAATTGAACCCTAGTCCCGGGCTAGACCTCTGCATCAGGGTCTGCCGCTCTAACCATTGAGCCACACTTCTCAAAGGACTCCATCAGTCCGAAGACTCCCCCCCCCCTCGCCACGCTCTCCTACTGCACCCCACCGCAGCCTCTGCTTGGGCTTGGCTTCGAGCGAAATGCTGGTCATGCAGGAGGGCAATCATTTCTCATGGCTGGTGCCGCCCAGGGGAAACCTTTGGGGTGATGGTTAGAGGGGCTAGAAAGGAGAAAACCAAACTAGAGCACCGCGGGGGACCCCTGCCGCAGAATCGAGAAAGCACGGGTTTTAATTCGATTCATCGGCCTGTCCTAGATGGGCCCCGCGGGCACATGATTGCGGCGCCGCAGCCCGGGAGAGCCGGGAAAACTTTCATTAAAAGTTATAAAACTGGAGCAGGTGGATGGGAGGGAGGGAGGCACCGGCAGGAGGAGAGGAAGTGAAATACGGGAGACTAATGGCGCTGGAACTGATATGCATGTATTTACATAAAGATATTGTATGCAGATGGGTGATGCTAAGCGTCTGACCAGGGTGTTTTCCTGACTCCTTTCTTTTCCTTGTCCCCACCGCACTGACTCTGCCCCAGCACTGACTCTGCCCCGGCCCTCCCAGGCCTGTAATGCTGGGGCAGACAGCCCTGCCCCAACACTGACTCTGCCCCCACCCCTCTCCCCGAGGCCCTAGGCGTTGCAGCCCTGAGCCCACGCTCAGGGCGGGCCAGGTTTTCAAGGCATGGGTGGTGCCAGATTCTCCTATCATGCGGGAGTGACTTCGGGTGAGTGAGCGCCTCGTGCATGGCCGCAGCACTGGGGCCAGGGGGGGATTCAGGGGTGTCACAGACCCAGTTCCTAGAGGCCTCTCAACCCGCTCTGGGTGTGAAGCCCAGCCTCGCATTCGTGTGTGTGTGTGTGTGTGTGTGTGTGTGTGTGTGTGTGACTGCGCGCGTGTCTGACTGCGCGCGCGTGTCTGACTGCGCGCGCGTGTCTGACTGCGCGCGCGTGTCTGACTGCACGCGCGTGTCTGACTGCGCGCGCGTGTCTGACTGCGCGCGCGTGTCTGACTGCGCGCGCGTGCGTGTGACTGCGCGTGCGTGTGACTGCGCGGGCGTGTGACTGCGCGTGCGTGTGACTGCGCGTGCGGCTCTGTGCGTGCGGCTCTGTGCGTGTGGCTCTGTGCGTGTGGCTCTGTGCGTGTGGCTGTGTGTGGCTGTGTGTGGCTGTGTGTGGCTGTGTGTGTGTTTCGCTCTGTGTGTTTCGCTCTGGGTGTGTGGCTCTGGGTGTGTGGCTCTGGGTGTGTGGCTCTGGGTGTGTGGCTCTGGGTGTGTGGCTCTGGGTGTGTGGCTCTGGGTGTGTGGCTCTGGGTGTGTGGCTCTGGGTGTGTGTGTGTGTGGCTCTGGGTGTGTGTGTGTGGCTCTGGGTGTGTGTGTGTGGCTCTGGGTGTGTGTGTGTGTGTGGCTCTGGGTGTGTGTGTGTGTGTGGCTCTGGGTGTGTGTGTGTGGCTCTGGGTGTGTGTGTGTGGTTCTGTGTGTGTGTGTGGCTCTGTGTGTGTGTGTGGCTCTGTGTGTGTGTGTGGCTC